>NC_081434.1:42558613-42919694 GCF_949786415.1 Peromyscus eremicus
GAGCTCAGGTCCTTCATGAGGCTGGCTTGTCTGGCAATGGACACCAGCTTCTTCAGAACAACGTTGGTTCTCATTTCCTTCTGTTGGCATGGTTCCCGACACATAGGGCAGTGGACTACAAGTTGCGTGTCCTCCCAGGAAAGCTGGAGGCAGGCTCGACAGAAGCTGTGGCCACAGCTTATGGTGACTGGCTCTGTAAGGCAGCTCAGGCAGATGAAGCAGGTGAGTTCTTCCTGGAAGGCTTGTGACATGTCTGACTCCATTTTCCCACGGAATAGACTCTGGTCTCAGCAGTGTCTGCTGGGGTCACAACAATGTTAGCTCAGCTCTGTGCAGTGATCCTCAACGTGAGGGCGAGGAGGATCTAGCAGTCTAGGAGCCAGAAGCTATGGAAACACACTCTGTCTGGTCTAGAGGAGAAGGAACCTGCCTGGCCCCTGGAGTGTGCTTATATACACGCTAGAGACCACACCCACTCTAAGTAGCAGTAATCTGATTGGATGGAAGATGGAACTAAATCTATGGCCAACACCCACAAAACAATCATTCACAATAAGGTTTCCTGAGTCACACATCTTATCTGGGTGTGATAGCTCACACCTGGAATACCAGGGCCCTAGGGAATGGGATGTTGAGGCAGCAGGAGTTTTAGTTCAAGGCCTGCCCGGAATATACACTGAGAACTTGTCTTAACAAAAAAAACGAAGAGCAATTTTACTACGATATTTCACTGTTTCTAAATATTTTGAGATGTGCTAATATTTTTGGTTTACCTTTTGCAGTGTAACAGTTAATGATATCAATCTGTGATTTTAGCAAATATCAACATTAAAAAAATCCTAATCATTCCTTGAGAATTTACTTCAACTTATTTTCATCATATTTACCTCAACTGCAATTTCTTCAAGATTCATCCCTTTTTCTACCCATTCCCCTTACTGTTCTTTCCTACTTGCATTTCTTTTTTATTTTTTAAATATATGGGGAAACCAGGGAAGGGATGGTGGTGGCACATGCCTTTATGCTTAACAATCAGGAGGCAGAGGTAGGCATGTCTCTGAATATTTCAGGCTATCCTGGACTACAGAGTGCATTCCAAGACAGGCTTCAAAGCTGAACAGAAATCCTGTCTAGAAAAAAAATAGAAAAACAAACAAACAAACAAAAAACAGTGATAAGGGAAAAAATATGTTTAATGAACCAAAAGCCAAGAGGCTATGGTTTGTCTTGTGAGGGAATTTTCTGGACTGAATCACTGGAATTAGGAAAGCCCACCTAAACTCAGATGTTTTGAGATGTGAGAATTCATCTTGAATCTTAGCTGTACCTTCTGTTGGCAGCCGGTATAAAGGACATGGAAGAAGGAAACTCTTTCGTCTTTGCTATTTCTCTTCTTGCTCTTGTTCTCACTGGCAAGGTCATCCCTTCACTGGTGTAGGACCCTACTTTTTGGGTTAACTATTAAGAGGACTGGCAGGTAAAGGACCTTTTCTATTATTTATGTGGCCAGCCAGTTGTAGTCATTGAGATATGTTTAGTATTTAGAGAGCACGAGGAATCATAATGAGTTTGGTAAGATAGATTCCAGAGAGTGTATAAAATGAGGATGAGGAAGACATAAAAATTAAATGTGACTTAAGGAATCCCAGACTAGTGAAGTTGTCCTGCATGGAAAGTTTTTTTTTGAGGTTTGTAGCTAGAAATATGGTTCAGGTAAGGATTATTCCAACCTGAGTTGGGAGGAATCCTAGAGGTGAAGTCAGGAAGTGTGATATCATTCATGGTCTGGCTTCACTGTAGCATCTTTCCAGTGTTGGAATTAAAATCCCTCCAGTCGCAGGTGTTACATGATAGGAGACCAAGAGATGGAGCCTACTGTTTCCACTTAGGCAATTTCCTTTGCCTCCAAAGTCATTGCCAGATCCTGGAAAGCCTTAACCCTAGTTGATAGGATCATGGAAGCCATTTAGAAACTGCCTTTGAGAATACCAGGGCCAAAAAGGCAGATGATTTGCTTCATTTAAGTGAGCATTTGGGGTGTGAGCTAAGCTGTTTCAGAGCTCTCTGATCTTCCTCTTTGGGGGTCTGAGGATTAGGAAGTGTGGGTTGTATTTTCACTTTCCTGAATTCTCTGTTTAGCTCTATATCCCATTTTTAACTGAGTTCATTGCTTTCTTGATGTCCAGTTTTTTGACTTCTTTACTTATTTAAGATATTATCCATCTGTAGTGTGTGTAGTGGGCAAAAATCTTTTCCTATTCTGTAAGTTGTTACTTTGTCCTTGGGATGGTGTCCTTTGCCAAACAGATGTTTTCAATTCCATGAGGTTCCATTTATTATTTGTTGCTTTTAGGGACTGTACTATTGGTGTTCTGTTTAGAAGTCCTTTCCCGTGTCTAGGAGTTCAAGAATATTCTCCACTTTCTCTTTGATTAGGTTCAGTATATGTGGTTTTTGGTTGATGTGTTTGATCCACATGCAGTTGACTTTTATGCAAGGTCGTAGGTATGGATCTATTTTCAGTGTTCTGTGTTTTGAGGACATTATCAATGTTTCAGATAGAAACAATTACAGTATGATCCTAGAAAAATACAGTGGACAACCTGCACTGGAATGCTGACATAATCCTACTTAAACCCAGATTTTTGTTGTTGTTGTTGTTGTTTGTTTGTTTGTTGTTTTGTGGTTTTGTTTTGATTTTTTTTGTTTTTTTCTTTTCTTTTCTATTTTTCTCTTTTTTTTTCAATACAGGTTTTCTCTGAATAACAGCTCTGGCTGTCCTGGAACTCACTTTGCAGACCCTACTGACCTGGAACTCAGTGACATTCTCCTACCTCCCGAGAGTTGGGACTAAAGGAACGTGCCACCAAATCATGGCCTAAACATAGGGTTTTTAAGTACACATGTGGATAACAGGCAAGCTGCTTGCCTGTTTTTATCAATGGCAGAGGATCAAAACCTTGACTTTAAATAATTGATCTATTCCATTGAGTTTACCAGGAGATTTTTTTCTGCATCTTATTTTTTGGAACATCATTGCCTTTCCTTTATGATTTCTTACTCTTCTGATCCTTACAGAAAATATTAATCCCCAAGTAAAATGGGTCCAATATGAGTTTCTGTTTCTTCCTCATTGAAATCCTGCCTTAGATGCCAGACACTCACTCTCCCAGCAGACTTTCATCCTCCAGCCCCAAAGCATTAAATTCTTACAGGATAATCTGTTATTTAAAAGGGTATACTATGAGAGTATATATAAAAGGGTATACTCAAATTATTTTGAGAGAGGTTAATCATGGTGGAATTTGGAAGCCTTAGGATCAGAAGTTCTAGGCCAGCATCACTTAAAAACTTGATTCCTAAATCACCAATATTATGGGGGCCCAATTTTGAAAAGGAAAAAAAATGGAAAGAGCTATTTCTCAGTTTGCAGAGTACTTGCTTAGAATGTACTAGGCCCTGGGTTCAATCTTCAGCATCACAGATAATCAGGTGTGGTGTCACATGCCTGTAATTCCAGTACTCAGGAGATACAGACAGATACTATAGGTCATACTTAATGACAGATTGGGTAGGAGACCAGCCTGGGATACAGGAGAATGTTTCTCAAATTAATAATAATAATAGTTGTGGTAGTAGTAGTAGTACTAGTAGTAGTAGTAGTAGCAGTCATAGTAATCTTGAGGAACTCAGTTAGGAGTTTGAGGTTGGTATCCACCTTGCCTCTTCACTTAGAGTAGAGCACAATCTCTTAAATGTCAAACATGGTTTCTTCTTTTAGGCACGTGTTACTTTCTATGTAGTTGATGCCTATGTTTAGATTATTGATGGTTTCCTACACCAATGAGACAGTAAATCAAAAGGAAATAAAAATTCAGTATAGAAGTATCTAATACCATGTGGCAGGAGAGCGTAGTATAGTCACCAACAGGGGATTGCAAGCAATAAAACCCGAGAATTCAAGGAGACTCTAGTAGGTAAGGCCTGTCTGAGAAATCTGCCTTCTAGAGAGCATGGTGTGGTGGGAAAGAGAAGAGAAGAGTTTGGGCCAGGAAAGAAACCCTTCTCATTGGATAATACACAGACTCATTAATCAAAGTAATTGTTATGAGGACCAATGACATGAAAGACTGAAGCAGGAACATCACAAATTCAAACTAAACCATGACAATGTAATGCAACCCTGACTCAAAACCACACAACCAGACAAAAACCAAAATCCAAACAAACAAAGACCCCTGCCAATGCCCTGTGGGATTCTTGTGTCATCATTTTCTCTGTGCCCCACATCTACTTATCCCAACCCAATAGCCTGTAGAGATTGAGGGCATAATATTGTTTGAGGGTACTTGGTCCATGTTTATGCCATCCCATAAGTGCACTTTCACTATTGACTCTCACGGTATTTATCCAGAGGTTGGGTTGTGGAATGAAAACTGTAAACTAACCACTATAACCTGCCACTAAGCTCTGAAATCATCATATGGAGAAATATTCTTCCTTAGGAATGCCCGGCCTTAGCTGGGCTTGTGGAAAGCAGCTTTTCTGATCTTCAATTAGCCAGTCTACCTTTCGCTGCCGGGCTTTTACATTTTTCTCTTTTTGTAGAAGTTTTCTTTACCTCTTACTCTGCTTCTGGCTGTGTGGCTGGATGGGTAGGGGGCTGCTCCCCAGCATCGTCCTCTCTTTCTTCTTTTCTTACTCCTTTCTCTTCTCTTATTCTCCTTCTATTTATTTTCTCTGACTGGCAACCGCATCTATATCTCTCCTGCCTAGCTATTGGCCATTCAGTTCTGTATTAGGGCAATCAGGTGTTTTAGACAGGCAAAGTAACACAGACTCACTGTGTTAAACAAATGCAACACACCTTTGCATCATTCAACAAATATTCCACAGCATAAACAAATGTAACATATCCTCAACTAATATTCCACAGCAGTTTTTCTCTTGTGATGGGTTCTTTATTAAATACCAAAGCCATCCATTATATTCCTTTATTTCTTCTGAAAGTGCCATCATACCATTTATATTATTATACTCTTGTAAGAATTTGAAACATTATTCGAATAGCCAGGCACTTGGTCAATATTTAGCCTGGGTCATATATTCAATTTCAGAGAAAAGGAAGAGGAAAAGGTAGTTATAAATATCAACTCATATTGTACTGGATCGGGTGGTGCAAGCTTTTAATGCCAGCACTCCTCGGGCAGAGGCAGGTGGACGTCTTTGAGTTTGAGGCCTACATATGAGTGAGTACCAGTAAAGCCAAGAGGACATAGTGTGAGCGTGTCTCAACAAAACAAACTACAAAAACTAGAAACTATGGAGTAACATTATTAGAAATGTGGGCTATGTCTCTGTCCCCCCTTTTATTTTTTCTTTTATGAATTTTATGAAGAATTTTTCTATTCATTTTACATACCAACCACAGATCAGCCCTCCTCACTCTCCCCCAACCACAGCCTTCCCCCCCAAAGCACCCCTCATTCCCACCCCCTCCATTTTAAGCTCTCCCATGGGGATTCAGCAGAGCATGGTACATTCAGCTGAGGCAGGTCCAAGGCCCTCCCCTCTGAACCAAGGAAGCAAAAGGTGTCACACCTTAGGCACATGGCTCCAAAAAGCCCACTCATGCCCCAGGAATGGATCCTGATCCCACTACCTGGGTCCCACCCCACCCCCCAAATAGCTCAATCTAAACAACTGTCTCCAGTAACCAGAGGCCTAGTCTAGGCCAGTGATCGCTCCACAGTGAACCCTCTTTTAGACATGCACTCCAATACAGTGTCTGTAAAGAAAGAAAGAAACAACCAATTTTTTCCATTATAATAGTATTTTATTACTTCATAGCAATAAAAGAGATAACAGTACAGTAGGAAATATTTACAAAAACACTAATGTGCTGGATTAAAGGTTCTCCCTTCAAGGCCACTGGAGAAGAAAGGCTGGACAGGGTTTTGGAAGGTGCCTGGGGGGTACTTATATATGAGGGAACTCTTGGCAACATTCAGGAAACTTAAACATCCATCATCACAATCCAGGAATATCCCAACCCGGCCCAGTGGCCTCTCTATATAGTGCCGGAAGACTGGGCATGTGGTGAGGACACTGTAATGATTCCCCTCCTTCACACACACAAGAAGAAAGGCACCCTCATAGTCAGTCATTCGGTTGGTATTCCTTAACCAGGAATCCCTACAGACCCCTACAGCCCAGTCCCCAGAGCCCTGCAAATCCACCTCCCAGTAATATTTCCCTGAGATGAAGTTCCCGGATCCCCAAGAAGCCAAATAGTATCCAACAGAATCCACAGACGAATCCTTACGGTGATGTCCGAAGCTGAATTTTCTCAAGACATTAAACAGGTTCATCTTGTAATGGAATGTGGTTATATTTTCAAAGAAAATGTGCACCTGGATGTGCTTGAACCTTTCAGTCAGTCCAGTGATGGGTAGGGCACTGAGTTCAGGTTGCATACCCTGGGGCATGCTCAGCTGCATTGACTCACTCCTTCTGACCATGTCATCCAAACCCTGGAGCAGTACCACATATGGCTCCTGGGACATTGCCATCAGCTCCCGATACATATCTCTTAGTTCTTTGCTCTTTTGCACCATCATGGCTTCACTCTTCCTCAGTTTCTCTAAAACACATTGGCCTTCCTTTCTCATGCAGTCGATATGTTTCTCTCCCTCTTTACAGAGGAAGGGATGCAGCTCCCTATACTCGGTCCTGATCATTTCTTCCCGCAGAGTCACATAGTCCATCCACAAAGTTCTTGTTCTCTTCTCGGCCTCGATATTCTCTTGATTTTCTTGGATCTTCTCCCATAAAGATGCCATCTGCTTCAGAACTCTTTCCATTTGATGCTCAGCTGCTGCCTCAATGGGACAATGTCTGTGACCTCTGTGCTCATGGGAGTTAGAGCAGAGTTGACAGAGGAAGATCCTGCTCTCAACACACAAGATCCTCTTTGTCTCCTTGTGGGTCCCACACTTATGCTCCTCAGAGCTCAGGTCCTTCATGAGGCTGGCTTGTCTGGCAATGGACACCAGCTTCTTCAGAACAACGTTGGTTCTCATTTCCTTCTGTTGGCATGGTTCCCGACACATAGGGCAGTGGACTACAAGTTGCGTGTCCTCCCAGGAAAGCTGGAGGCAGGCTCGACAGAAGCTGTGGCCACAGCTTATGGTGACTGGCTCTGTAAGGCAGCTCAGGCAGATGAAGCAGGTGAGTTCTTCCTGGAAGGCTTGTGACATGTCTGACTCCATTTTCCCACGGAATAGACTCTGGTCTCAGCAGTGTCTGCTGGGGTCACAACAATGTTAGCTCAGCTCTGTGCAGTGATCCTCAACGTGAGGGCGAGGAGGATCTAGCAGTCTAGGAGCCAGAAGCTATGGAAACACACTCTGTCTGGTCTAGAGGAGAAGGAACCTGCCTGGCCCCTGGAGTGTGCTTATATACACGCTAGAGACCACACCCACTCTAAGTAGCAGTAATCTGATTGGATGGAAGATGGAACTAAATCTATGGCCAACACCCACAAAACAATCCTCCACAATAAGGTTTCCTGAGTCACACATCTTATCTGGGTGTGATAGCTCACACCTGGAATACCAGGGCCCTAGGGAATGGGATGTTGAGGCAGCAGGAGTTTTAGTTCAAGGCCTGCCCGGAATATACACTGAGAACTTGTCTTAACAAAAAAAACGAAGAGCAATTTTACTACGATATTTCACTGTTTCTAAATATTTTGAGATGTGCTAATATTTTTGGTTTACCTTTTGCAGTGTAACAGTTAATGATATCAATAGTGATTTTAGCAAATATCAACATTAAAAAATTCCTAATCATTCCTTGAGAATTTACTTCAACTTATTTTCATCATATTTACCTCAACTGCAATTTCTTCAAGATTCATCCCTTTTTCTACCCATTCCCCTTACTGTTCTTTCCTACTTGCATTTTTTTTATTTTTTAAATATATGGGGAAACCAGGGAAGGGATGGTGGTGGCACATGCCTTTATGCTTAACAATCAGGAGGCAGAGGTAGGCATGTCTCTGAATATTTCAGGCTATCCTGGACTACAGAGTGCATTCCAAGACAGGCTTCAAAGCTGAACAGAAATCCTGTCTAGAAAAAAAATAGAAAAACAAACAAACAAACAAAAAACAGTGATAAGGGAAAAAATATGTTTAATGAACCAAAAGCCAAGAGGCTATGGTTTGTCTTGTGAGGGAATTTTCTGAACTGAATCACTGGAATTAGGAAAGCCCACCTAAACTCAGATGTTTTGAGATGTGAGAATTCATCTTGAATCTTAGCTGTACCTTCTGTTGGCAGCCTGTATAAAGGACATGGAAGAAGGAAACTCTTTCGTCTTTGCTATTTCTCTTCTTGCTCTTGTTCTCACTGGCAAGGTCATCCCTTCACTGGTGTAGGACCCTACTTTTTGGGTTAACTATTAAGAGGACTGGCAGGTAAAGGACCTTTTCTATTATTTATGTGGCCAGCCAGTTGTAGTCATTGAGATATGTTTAGTATTTAGAGAGCACGAGGAATCATAATGAGTTTGGTAAGATAGATTCCAGAGAGTGTATAAAATGAGGATGAGGAAGACATAAAAATTAAATGTGACTTAAGGAATCCTAGACTAGTGAAGTTGTCCTGCATGGAAAGTTTTTTTTTTTTTTGAGGTTTGTAGCTAGAAATATGGTTCAGGTAAGGATTATTCCAAACTGAGTTGGGAGGAATCCTAGAGGTGAAGTCAGGAAGTGTGATATCATTCATGGTCTGGCTTCACTGTAGCATCTTTCCAGTGTTGGAATTAAAATCCCTCCAGTCGCAGGTGTTACATGATAGGAGACCAAGAGATGGAGCCTACTGTTTCCACTTAGGCAATTTCCTTTGCCTCCAAAGTCATTGCCAGATCCTGGAAAGCCTTAACCCTAGTTGATAGGATCATGGAAGCCATTTAGAAACTGCCTTTGAGAATACCAGGGCCAAAAAGGCAGATGATTTGCTTCATTTAAGTGAGCATTTGGGGTGTGAGCTAAGCTGTTTCAGAGCTCTCTGATCTTCCTCTTTGGGGGTCTGAGGATTAGGAAGTGTGGGTTGTATTTTCACTTTCCTGAATTCTCTGTTTAGCTCTATATCCCATTTTTAACTGAGTTCATTGCTTTCTTGATGTCCAGTTTTTTGACTTCTTTACTTATTTAAGATATTATCCATCTGTAGTGTGTGTAGTGGGCAAAAATCTTTTCCTATTCTGTAAGTTGTTACTTTGTCCTTGGGATGGTGTCCTTTGCCAAACAGATGTTTTCAATTCCATGAGGTTCCATTTATTATTTGTTGCTTTTAGGGACTGTACTATTGGTGTTCTGTTTAGAAGTCCTTTCCCGTGTCTAGGAGTTCAAGAATATTCTCCACTTTCTCTTTGATTAGGTTCAGTATATGTGGTTTTTGGTTGATGTGTTTGATCCACATGCAGTTGACTTTTATGCAAGGTCGTAGGTATGGATCTATTTTCAGTGTTCTGTGTTTTGAGGACATTATCAATGTTTCAGATAGAAACAATTACAGTATGATCCTAGAAAAATACAGTGGTCCACCTGCACTGGAATGCTGACATAATCCTACTTAAACCCAGATTTTTGTTGTTGTTGTTGTTGTTTGTTTGTTTGTTGTTTTGTGGTTTTGTTTTGATTTTTTTTTGTTTTTTTCTTTTCTTTTCTATTTTTCTCTTTTTTTTTTCAATACAGGTTTTCTCTGAATAACAGCTCTGGCTGTCCTGGAACTCACTTTGCAGACCCTACTGACCTGGAACTCAGTGACATTCTCCTACCTCCCGAGAGTTGGGACTAAAGGAACGTGCCACCAAATCATGGCCTAAACATAGGGTTTTTAAGTACACATGTGGATAACAGGCAAGCTGCTTGCCTGTTTTTATCAATGGCAGAGGATCAAAACCTTGACTTTAAATAATTGATCTATTCCATTGAGTTTACCAGGAGATTTTTTTCTGCATCTTATTTTTTGGAACATCATTGCCTTTCCTTTATGATTTCTTACTCTTCTGATCCTTACAGAAAATATTAATCCCCAAGTAAAATGGGTCCAATATGAGTTTCTGTTTCTTCCTCATTGAAATCCTGCCTTAGATGCCAGACACTCACTCTCCCAGCAGACTTTCATCCTCCAGCCCCAAAGCATTAAATTCTTACAGGATAATCTGTTATTTAAAAGGGTATACTATGAGAGTATATATAAAAGGGTATACTCAAATTATTTTGAGAGAGGTTAATCATGGTGGAATTTGGAAGCCTTAGGATCAGAAGTTCTAGGCCAGCATCACTTAAAAACTTGATTCCTAAATCACCAATATTATGGGGGCCCAATTTTGAAAAGGAAAAAAAATGGAAAGAGCTATTTCTCAGTTTGCAGAGTACTTGCTTAGAATGTACTAGGCCCTGGGTTCAATCTTCAGCATCACAGATAATCAGGTGTGGTGTCACATGCCTGTAATTCCAGTACTCAGGAGATACAGACAGATACTATAGGTCATACTTAATGACAGATTGGGTAGGAGACCAGCCTGGGATACAGGAGAATGTTTCTCAAATTAATAATAATAATAGTTGTGGTAGTAGTAGTAGTACTAGTAGTAGTAGTAGTAGCAGTCATAGTAATCTTGAGGAACTCAGTTAGGAGTTTGAGGTTGGTATCCACCTTGCCTCTTCACTTAGAGTAGAGCACAATCTCTTAAATGTCAAACATGGTTTCTTCTTTTAGGCACGTGTTACTTTCTATGTAGTTGATGCCTATGTTTAGATTATTGATGGTTTCCTACACCAATGAGACAGTAAATCAAAAGGAAATAAAAATTCAGTATAGAAGTATCTAATACCATGTGGCAGGAGAGCGTAGTATAGTCACCAACAGGGGATTGCAAGCAATAAAACCCGAGAATTCAAGGAGACTCTAGTAGGTAAGGCCTGTCTGAGAAATCTGCCTTCTAGAGAGCATGGTGTGGTGGGAAAGAGAAGAGAAGAGTTTGGGCCAGGAAAGAAACCCTTCTCATTGGATAATACACAGACTCATTAATCAAAGTAATTGTTATGAGGACCAATGACATGAAAGACTGAAGCAGGAACATCACAAATTCAAACTAAACCATGACAATGTAATGCAACCCTGACTCAAAACCACACAACCAGACAAAAACCAAAATCCAAACAAACAAAGACCCCTGCCAATGCCCTGTGGGATTCTTGTGTCATCATTTTCTCTGTGCCCCACATCTACTTATCCCAACCCAATAGCCTGTAGAGATTGAGGGCATAATATTGTTTGAGGGTACTTGGTCCATGTTTATGCCATCCCATAAGTGCACTTTCACTATTGACTCTCACGGTATTTATCCAGAGGTTGGGTTGTGGAATGAAAACTGTAAACTAACCACTATAACCTGCCACTAAGCTCTGAAATCATCATATGGAGAAATATTCTTCCTTAGGAATGCCCGGCCTTAGCTGGGCTTGTGGAAAGCAGCTTTTCTGATCTTCAATTAGCCAGTCTACCTTTCGCTGCCGGGCTTTTACATTTTTCTCTTTTTGTAGAAGTTTTCTTTACCTCTTACTCTGCTTCTGGCTGTGTGGCTGGATGGGTAGGGGGCTGCTCCCCAGCATCGTCCTCTCTTTCTTCTTTTCTTACTCCTTTCTCTTCTCTTATTCTCCTTCTATTTATTTTCTCTGACTGGCAACCGCATCTATATCTCTCCTGCCTAGCTATTGGCCATTCAGTTCTGTATTAGGGCAATCAGGTGTTTTAGACAGGCAAAGTAACACAGACTCACTGTGTTAAACAAATGCAACACACCTTTGCATCATTCAACAAATATTCCACAGCATAAACAAATGTAACATATCCTCAACTAATATTCCACAGCAGTTTTTCTCTTGTGATGGGTTCTTTATTAAATACCAAAGCCATCCATTATATTCCTTTATTTCTTCTGAAAGTGCCATCATACCATTTATATTATTATACTCTTGTAAGAATTTGAAACATTATTCGAATAGCCAGGCACTTGGTCAATATTTAGCCTGGGTCATATATTCAATTTCAGAGAAAAGGAAGAGGAAAAGGTAGTTATAAATATCAACTCATATTGTACTGGATCGGGTGGTGCAAGCTTTTAATGCCAGCACTCCTCGGGCAGAGGCAGGTGGACGTCTTTGAGTTTGAGGCCTACATATGAGTGAGTACCAGTAAAGCCAAGAGGACATAGTGTGAGCGTGTCTCAACAAAACAAACTACAAAAACTAGAAACTATGGAGTAACATTATTAGAAATGTGGGCTATGTCTCTGTCCCCCCTTTTATTTTTTCTTTTATGAATTTTATGAAGAATTTTTCTATTCATTTTACATACCAACCACAGATCAGCCCTCCTCACTCTCCCCCAACCACAGCCTTCCCCCCCAAAGCACCCCTCATTCCCACCCCCTCCATTTTAAGCTCTCCCATGGGGATTCAGCAGAGCATGGTACATTCAGCTGAGGCAGGTCCAAGGCCCTCCCCTCTGAACCAAGGAAGCAAAAGGTGTCACACCTTAGGCACATGGCTCCAAAAAGCCCACTCATGCCCCAGGAATGGATCCTGATCCCACTACCTGGGTCCCACCCCACCCCCCAAATAGCTCAATCTAAACAACTGTCTCCAGTAACCAGAGGCCTAGTCTAGGCCAGTGATCGCTCCACAGTGAACCCTCTTTTAGACATGCACTCCAATACAGTGTCTGTAAAGAAAGAAAGAAACAACCAATTTTTTCCATTATAATAGTATTTTATTACTTCATAGCAATAAAAGAGATAACAGTACAGTAGGAAATATTTACAAAAACACTAATGTGCTGGATTAAAGGTTCTCCCTTCAAGGCCACTGGAGAAGAAAGGCTGGACAGGGTTTTGGAAGGTGCCTGGGGGGTACTTATATATGAGGGAACTCTTGGCAACATTCAGGAAACTTAAACATCCATCATCACAATCCAGGAATATCCCAACCCGGCCCAGTGGCCTCTCTATATAGTGCCGGAAGACTGGGCATGTGGTGAGGACACTGTAATGATTCCCCTCCTTCACACACACAAGAAGAAAGGCACCCTCATAGTCAGTCATTCGGTTGGTATTCCTTAACCAGGAATCCCTACAGACCCCTACAGCCCAGTCCCCAGAGCCCTGCAAATCCACCTCCCAGTAATATTTCCCTGAGATGAAGTTCCCGGATCCCCAAGAAGCCAAATAGTATCCAACAGAATCCACAGACGAATCCTTACGGTGATGTCCGAAGCTGAATTTTCTCAAGACATTAAACAGGTTCATCTTGTAATGGAATGTGGTTATATTTTCAAAGAAAATGTGCACCTGGATGTGCTTGAACCTTTCAGTCAGTCCAGTGATGGGTAGGGCACTGAGTTCAGGTTGCATACCCTGGGGCATGCTCAGCTGCATTGACTCACTCCTTCTGACCATGTCATCCAAACCCTGGAGCAGTACCACATATGGCTCCTGGGACATTGCCATCAGCTCCCGATACATATCTCTTAGTTCTTTGCTCTTTTGCACCATCATGGCTTCACTCTTCCTCAGTTTCTCTAAAACACATTGGCCTTCCTTTCTCATGCAGTCGATATGTTTCTCTCCCTCTTTACAGAGGAAGGGATGCAGCTCCCTATACTCGGTCCTGATCATTTCTTCCCGCAGAGTCACATAGTCCATCCACAAAGTTCTTGTTCTCTTCTCGGCCTCGATATTCTCTTGATTTTCTTGGATCTTCTCCCATAAAGATGCCATCTGCTTCAGAACTCTTTCCATTTGATGCTCAGCTGCTGCCTCAATGGGACAATGTCTGTGACCTCTGTGCTCATGGGAGTTAGAGCAGAGTTGACAGAGGAAGATCCTGCTCTCAACACACAAGATCCTCTTTGTCTCCTTGTGGGTCCCACACTTATGCTCCTCAGAGCTCAGGTCCTTCATGAGGCTGGCTTGTCTGGCAATGGACACCAGCTTCTTCAGAACAACGTTGGTTCTCATTTCCTTCTGTTGGCATGGTTCCCGACACATAGGGCAGTGGACTACAAGTTGCGTGTCCTCCCAGGAAAGCTGGAGGCAGGCTCGACAGAAGCTGTGGCCACAGCTTATGGTGACTGGCTCTGTAAGGCAGCTCAGGCAGATGAAGCAGGTGAGTTCTTCCTGGAAGGCTTGTGACATGTCTGACTCCATTTTCCCACGGAATAGACTCTGGTCTCAGCAGTGTCTGCTGGGGTCACAACAATGTTAGCTCAGCTCTGTGCAGTGATCCTCAACGTGAGGGCGAGGAGGATCTAGCAGTCTAGGAGCCAGAAGCTATGGAAACACACTCTGTCTGGTCTAGAGGAGAAGGAACCTGCCTGGCCCCTGGAGTGTGCTTATATACACGCTAGAGACCACACCCACTCTAAGTAGCAGTAATCTGATTGGATGGAAGATGGAACTAAATCTATGGCCAACACCCACAAAACAATCCTCCACAATAAGGTTTCCTGAGTCACACATCTTATCTGGGTGTGATAGCTCACACCTGGAATACCAGGGCCCTAGGGAATGGGATGTTGAGGCAGCAGGAGTTTTAGTTCAAGGCCTGCCCGGAATATACACTGAGAACTTGTCTTAACAAAAAAAACGAAGAGCAATTTTACTACGATATTTCACTGTTTCTAAATATTTTGAGATGTGCTAATATTTTTGGTTTACCTTTTGCAGTGTAACAGTTAATGATATCAATAGTGATTTTAGCAAATATCAACATTAAAAAATTCCTAATCATTCCTTGAGAATTTACTTCAACTTATTTTCATCATATTTACCTCAACTGCAATTTCTTCAAGATTCATCCCTTTTTCTACCCATTCCCCTTACTGTTCTTTCCTACTTGCATTTTTTTTATTTTTTAAATATATGGGGAAACCAGGGAAGGGATGGTGGTGGCACATGCCTTTATGCTTAACAATCAGGAGGCAGAGGTAGGCATGTCTCTGAATATTTCAGGCTATCCTGGACTACAGAGTGCATTCCAAGACAGGCTTCAAAGCTGAACAGAAATCCTGTCTAGAAAAAAAATAGAAAAACAAACAAACAAACAAAAAACAGTGATAAGGGAAAAAATATGTTTAATGAACCAAAAGCCAAGAGGCTATGGTTTGTCTTGTGAGGGAATTTTCTGAACTGAATCACTGGAATTAGGAAAGCCCACCTAAACTCAGATGTTTTGAGATGTGAGAATTCATCTTGAATCTTAGCTGTACCTTCTGTTGGCAGCCTGTATAAAGGACATGGAAGAAGGAAACTCTTTCGTCTTTGCTATTTCTCTTCTTGCTCTTGTTCTCACTGGCAAGGTCATCCCTTCACTGGTGTAGGACCCTACTTTTTGGGTTAACTATTAAGAGGACTGGCAGGTAAAGGACCTTTTCTATTATTTATGTGGCCAGCCAGTTGTAGTCATTGAGATATGTTTAGTATTTAGAGAGCACGAGGAATCATAATGAGTTTGGTAAGATAGATTCCAGAGAGTGTATAAAATGAGGATGAGGAAGACATAAAAATTAAATGTGACTTAAGGAATCCTAGACTAGTGAAGTTGTCCTGCATGGAAAGTTTTTTTTTTTTTTGAGGTTTGTAGCTAGAAATATGGTTCAGGTAAGGATTATTCCAAACTGAGTTGGGAGGAATCCTAGAGGTGAAGTCAGGAAGTGTGATATCATTCATGGTCTGGCTTCACTGTAGCATCTTTCCAGTGTTGGAATTAAAATCCCTCCAGTCGCAGGTGTTACATGATAGGAGACCAAGAGATGGAGCCTACTGTTTCCACTTAGGCAATTTCCTTTGCCTCCAAAGTCATTGCCAGATCCTGGAAAGCCTTAACCCTAGTTGATAGGATCATGGAAGCCATTTAGAAACTGCCTTTGAGAATACCAGGGCCAAAAAGGCAGATGATTTGCTTCATTTAAGTGAGCATTTGGGGTGTGAGCTAAGCTGTTTCAGAGCTCTCTGATCTTCCTCTTTGGGGGTCTGAGGATTAGGAAGTGTGGGTTGTATTTTCACTTTCCTGAATTCTCTGTTTAGCTCTATATCCCATTTTTAACTGAGTTCATTGCTTTCTTGATGTCCAGTTTTTTGACTTCTTTACTTATTTAAGATATTATCCATCTGTAGTGTGTGTAGTGGGCAAAAATCTTTTCCTATTCTGTAAGTTGTTACTTTGTCCTTGGGATGGTGTCCTTTGCCAAACAGATGTTTTCAATTCCATGAGGTTCCATTTATTATTTGTTGCTTTTAGGGACTGTACTATTGGTGTTCTGTTTAGAAGTCCTTTCCCGTGTCTAGGAGTTCAAGAATATTCTCCACTTTCTCTTTGATTAGGTTCAGTATATGTGGTTTTTGGTTGATGTGTTTGATCCACATGCAGTTGACTTTTATGCAAGGTCGTAGGTATGGATCTATTTTCAGTGTTCTGTGTTTTGAGGACATTATCAATGTTTCAGATAGAAACAATTACAGTATGATCCTAGAAAAATACAGTGGTCCACCTGCACTGGAATGCTGACATTATCCTACTTAAACCCAGATTTTTGTTGTTGTTGTTGTTGTTTGTTTGTTTGTTGTTTTGTGGTTTTGTTTTGATTTTTTTTGTTTTTTTCTTTTCTTTTCTATTTTTCTCTTTTTTTTTTTCAATACAGGATTTCTCTGAATATCAGCTCTGGCTGTCCTGGAACTCACTTTGCAGACCCTACTGACCTGGAACTCAGTGACATTCTCCTACCTCCCGAGAGTTGGGACTAAAGGAACGTGCCACCAAATCATGGCCTAAACATAGGGTTTTTAAGTACACATGTGGATAACAGGCAAGCTGCTTGCCTGTTTTTATCAATGGCAGAGGATCAAAACCTTGACTTTAAATAATTGATCTATTCCATTGAGTTTACCAGGAGATTTTTTTCTGCATCTTATTTTTTGGAACATCATTGCCTTTCCTTTATGATTTCTTACTCTTCTGATCCTTACAGAAAATATTAATCCCCAAGTAAAATGGGTCCAATATGAGTTTCTGTTTCTTCCTCATTGAAATCCTGCCTTAGATGCCAGACACTCACTCTCCCAGCAGACTTTCATCCTCCAGCCCCAAAGCATTAAATTCTTACAGGATAATCTGTTATTTAAAAGGGTATACTATGAGAGTATATATAAAAGGGTATACTCAAATTACTTTGAGAGAGGTTAATCATGGTGGAATTTGGAAGCCTTAGGATCAGAAGTTCTAGGCCAGCATCACTTAAAAACTTGATTCCTAAATCACCAATATTATGGGGGCCCAATTTTGAAAAGGAAAAAAAAATGGAAAGAGCTATTTCTCAGTTTGCAGAGTACTTGCTTAGAATGTACTAGGCCCTGGGTTCAATCTTCAGCATCACAGATAATCAGGTGTGGTGTCACATGCCTGTAATTCCAGTACTCAGGAGATACAGACAGATACTATAGGTCATACTTAATGACAGATTGGGTAGGAGACCAGCCTGGGATACAGGAGAATGTTTCTCAAATTAATAATAATAATAGTTGTGGTAGTAGTAGTAGTACTAGTAGTAGTAGTAGTAGTAGTCATAGTAATCTTGAGGAACTCAGTTAGGAGTTTGAGGTTGGTATCCACCTTGCCTCTTCACTTAGAGTAGAGCACAATCTCTTAAATGTCAAACATGGTTTCTTCTTTTAGGCACGTGTTACTTTCTATGTAGTTGATGCCTATGTTTAGATTATTGATGGTTTCCTACACCAATGAGACAGTAAATCAAAAGGAAATAAAAATTCAGTATAGAAGTATCTAATACCATGTGGCAGGAGAGCGTAGTATAGTCACCAACAGGGGATTGCAAGCAATAAAACCCGAGAATTCAAGGAGACTCTAGTAGGTAAGGCCTGTCTGAGAAATCTGCCTTCTAGAGAGCATGGTGTGGTGGGAAAGAGAAGAGAAGAGTTGGGGCCAGGAAAGAAACCCTTCTCATTGGATAATACACAGACTCATTAATCAAAGTAATTATTATGAGGACCAATGACATGAAAGACTGAAGCAGGAACATCACAAATTCAAACTAAACCATGACAATGTAATGCAACCCTGACTCAAAACCACACAACCAGACAAAAACCAAAATCCAAACAAACAAAGACCCCTGCCAATGCCCTGTGGGATTCTTGTGTCATCATTTTCTCTGTGCCCCACATCTACTTATCCCAACCCAATAGCCTGTAGAGATTGAGGGCATAATATTGTTTGAGGGTACTTGGTCCATGTTTATGCCATCCCATAAGTGCACTTTCACTATTGACTCTCACGGTATTTATCCAGAGGTTGGGTTGTGGAATGAAAACTGTAAACTAACCACTATAACCTGCCACTAAGCTCTGAAATCATCATATGGAGAAATATTCTTCCTTAGGAATGCCCGGCCTTAGCTGGGCTTGTGGAAAGCAGCTTTTCTGATCTTCAATTAGCCAGTCTACCTTTCGCTGCCGGGCTTTTACATTTTTCTCTTTTTGTAGAAGTTTTCTTTACCTCTTACTCTGCTTCTGGCTGTGTGGCTGGATGGGTAGGGGGCTGCTCCCCAGCATCGTCCTCTCTTTCTTCTTTTCTCACTCCTTTCTCTTCTCTTATTCTCCTTCTATTTATTTTCTCTGACTGGCAACTGCATCTATATCTCTCCTGCCTAGCTATTGGCCATTCAGTTCTGTATTAGGGCAATCAGGTGTTTTAGACAGGCAAAGTAACACAGACTCACTGTGTTAAACAAATGCAACACACCTTTGCATCATTCAACAAATATTCCACAGCATAAACAAATGTAACATATCCTCAACTAATATTCCACAGCAGTTTTTCTCTTGTGATGGGTTCTTTATTAAATACCAAAGTCATCCATTATATTCCTTTATTTCTTCTGAAAGTGCCATCATACCATTTATATTATTATACTCTTGTAAGAATTTGAAACATTATTCGAATAGCCAGGCATTTGGTCAATATTCAGCCTGGGTCAAATATTCAATTTCAGAGAAAAGGAAGAGGAAAAGGTAGTTATAAATATCAACTCATATTGTACTGGATCGGGTGGTGCAAGCTTTTAATGCCAGCACTCCTCGGGCAGAGGCAGGTGGACGTCTTTGAGTTTGAGGCCTACATATGAGTGAGTACCAGTAAAGCCAAGAGGACATAGTGTGAGCATGTCTCAACAAAACAAACTACAAAAACTAGAAACTATGGAGTAACATTATTAGAAATGTGGGCTATGTCTCTGTCCCCCCTTTTATTTTTTCTTTTATGAATTTTATGAAGAATTTTTCTATTCATTTTACATACCAACCACAGATCAGCCCTCCTCACTCTCCCCCAACCACAGCCTTCCCCCCCAAAGCACCCCTCATTCCCACCCCCTCCATTTTAAGCTCTCCCATGGGGATTCAGCAGAGCATGGTACATTCAGCTGAGGCAGGTCCAAGGCCCTCCCCTCTGAACCAAGGAAGCAAAAGGTGTCACACCTTAGGCACATGGCTCCAAAAAGCCCACCCATGCCCCAGGAATGGATCCTGATCCCACTACCTGGGTCCCACCCCACCCCCCAAGTAGCTCAATCTAAACAACTGTCTCCAGTAACCAGAGGCCTAGTCTAGGCCAGTGATCGCTCCACAGTGAACCCTCTTTTAGACATGCACTCCAATACAGTGTCTGTAAAGAAAGAAACAACCAATTTTTTCCATTATAATAGTATTTTATTATATCATAGCAATAAAAGAGATAACAGTACAGTAGGAAATATTTACAAAAACACTAATGTGCTGGATTAAAGGTTCTCCCTTCAAGGCCACTGGAGAAGAAAGGCTGGACAGGGTTTTGGAAGGTGCCTGGGGGGTACTTATATATGAGGGAACTCTTGGCAACATTCAGGAAACTTAAACATCCATCATCACAATCCAGGAATACCCCAACCTGGCCCAGTGGCCTCTCTATATAGTGCCGGAAGACTGGGCATGTGGTGAGGAGACTGTAATGATTCCCCTCCTTCACACACACAAGAAGAAAGGCACCCTCATAGTCAATCATTCGGTTGGTATTCCTTAACCAGGAATCCCTACAGACCCCTACAGCCCAGTCCCCAGAGCCCTGCAAATCCACCTCCCAGTAATGTTTCCCTGAGATGAAGTTCCCGGATCCCCAAGAAGCCAAATAGTATCCAACAGAATCCACAGACGAATCCTTACGGTGATGTCCGAAGCTGAATTTTCTCAAGACATTAAACAGGTTCATCTTGTAATGGAATGTGGTTATATTTTCAAAGAAAATGTGCACCTGGATGTGCTTGAACCTTTCAGTCAGTCCAGTGATGGGTAGGGCACTGAGTTCAGGTTGCATACCCTGGGGCATGCTCAGCTGCATTGACTCACTCCTTCTGACCATGTCATCCAAACCCTGGAGCAGTACCACATATGGCTCCTGGGACATTGCCATCAGCTCCCGATACATATCTCTTAGTTCTTTGCTCTTTTGCACCATCATGGCTTCACTCTTCCTCAGTTTCTCTAAAACACATTGGCCTTCCTTTCTCATGCAGTCGATATGTTTCTCTCCCTCTTTACAGAGGAAGGGATGCAGCTCCCTATACTCGGTCCTGATCATTTCTTCCCGCAGAGTCACATAGTCCATCCACAAAGTTCTTGTTCTCTTCTCGGCCTCGATATTCTCTTGATTTTCTTGGATCTTCTCCCATAAAGATGCCATCTGCTTCAGAACTCTTTCCATTTGATGCTCAGCTGCTGCCTCAATGGGACAATGTCTGTGACCTCTGTGCTCATGGGAGTTAGAGCAGAGTTGACAGAGGAAGATCCTGCTCTCAACACACAAGATCCTCTTTGTCTCCTTGTGGGTCCCACACTTATGCTCCTCAGAGCTCAGGTCCTTCATGAGGCTGGCTTGTCTGGCAATGGACACCAGCTTCTTCAGAACAACGTTGGTTCTCATTTCCTTCTGTTGGCATGGTTCCCGACACATAGGGCAGTGGACTACAAGTTGCGTGTCCTCCCAGGAAAGCTGGAGGCAGGCTCGACAGAAGCTGTGGCCACAGCTTATGGTGACTGGCTCTGTAAGGCAGCTCAGGCAGATGAAGCAGGTGAGTTCTTCCTGGAAGGCTTGTGACATGTCTGACTCCATTTTCCCACGGAATAGACTCTGGTCTCAGCAGTGTCTGCTGGGGTCACAACAATGTTAGCTCAGCTCTGTGCAGTGATCCTCAACGTGAGGGCGAGGAGGATCTAGCAGTCTAGGAGCCAGAAGCTATGGAAACACACTCTGTCTGGTCTAGAGGAGAAGGAACCTGCCTGGCCCCTGGAGTGTGCTTATATACACGCTAGAGACCACACCCACTCTAAGTAGCAGTAATCTGATTGGATGGAAGATGGAACTAAATCTATGGCCAACACCCACAAAACAATCCTCCACAATAAGGTTTCCTGAGTCACACATCTTATCTGGGTGTGATAGCTCACACCTGGAATACCAGGGCCCTAGGGAATGGGATGTTGAGGCAGCAGGAGTTTTAGTTCAAGGCCTGCCCGGAATATACACTGAGAACTTGTCTTAACAAAAAAAAAAAAAAAAAAAAAGAGCAATTTTTCTACGATATTTCACTGTTTCTAAATATTTTGAGATGTGCTTATATTTTCGGTTTACCTTTTGCAGTGTAACAGTTAATGATATCAATCTGTGATTTTAGCAAATATCAACATTAAAAAATTCCTAATCATTCCTTGAGAATTTACTTCAACTCATTTTTACCATATTTACCTACACTGCAATTTCTTCAAGATTCATCCCTTTTTCTACCCACTCCCCTTTCTGTTCTTTCCTTCTTGCATTTTTTTTTAAATACTTGGTGAATCCATGGAGGGGATGGTAGTGGCACATGCCTTTATGCTTAACAATCAGGAGGCAGAGTCAGACATGTCTCTGAATGTTTCAGACTAGCCTGGACTACAGAGTGCATTCCAAGACAGGCTTCAAAGCTGAACAGAAATCCTGTCTAGAAAAAAATAGAAAAACAAACAAACAAACAAAAAACCGTGATAAGGGAAAAGAAAAAAGATGTTTAATGAACCAAAACCCAAGTGGCTATGATTTGTCTTGTGAGGGAATTTTCTGGACTGAATCACTGGTATTAGGAAAGCCCACCTAAACTCAGATGTTTTGAGATGTGAGAATTCATCTTGAATCTTAGCTGTACCTTCTGTTGGCAGCCTGTATAAAGGACATGGAAAAAGGAAACTCTTTTGTCTTTGCTATTTCTCTTCTTGCTCTTGTTCTCACTGGCAAGGTCATCCCTTCACTGGAGTAGGACCCTACTTTTTGGGTTAACTATTAAGAGGACTGGCAGGTAAAGGACCTTTTCTATTATTTATGTGGCCAGCCAGTTGTAGACATTGAGATATGTTTAGTATTTAGAGAGCACGAGGAATCATAATGAGTATGCTAAGATAGATTCCAGACAGTGTATAAAATGAGGATGAGGAAGACATAAAAATTAAATGTAACTTAATGAATCCTATACTAGTGAAGATGTCCTGTATGTAAAGTTTTTTTGAGGTTTGCAGCTAGAAATATGGTTCAGGTAAGGATTATTCCAAATTGAGTTGGGAGGAATCCTACAGATGAAGTCAGGAAGTGTGATATTATTCATGGTCTGGCTTCACTGTAGCATTTTTCCAGTATTGGAATTAAAATCCCTCCAGTCGCAGGTGTTACATGATAGGAGACCAAGAGATGGAGCCTACTGTTTCCACTTAGGCAATTTCCTTTGCCTCCAAAGTCATTGCCAGATCCTGAAAAGCCTTAACCCTAGTTGATAGGATCATGGAAGCCATTTAGAAACTGCCTTTGAGAATACCACGGCCAAAAAGGCAGATGATTTGCTTCATTTAAGTGAGCATTTGGGGTGTGAGCTAAGCTGTTTCAGAGCTCTCTGATCTTCCTCTTTGGGGGGTCTGAGGATTAGGAAGTGTGGGTTGTATTTTCACTTTCCTGAATTCTCTGTTTAGCTCTATATCCCATTTTTAACTGAGTTCATTGCTTTCTTGATGTCCAGTTTTTTGACTTCTTTACTTATTTAAGATATTATCCATCTGTAGTGTGTGTAGTGGGCAAAAATCTTTTCCTATTCTGTAAGTTGTTACTTTGTCCTTGGGATGGTGTCCTTTGCCAAACAGATGCTTTTCAATTCCATGAGGTTCCATTTATTAATTGTTGCTTTTAGGGACTGTACTATTGGTGTTCTGTTTAGAAGTCCTTTCCCGTGTCTAGGAGTTCAAGAATATTCTCCACTTTCTGTTTGATTAGGTTCAGTATATGTGGTTTTTGGTTGATGTGTTTGATCCACATGCAGTTGACTTTTATGCAAGGTCGTAGGTATGGATCTATTTTCAGTGTTCTGTGTTTTGAGGACATTATCAATGTTTCAGATAGAAACAATTACAGTATGATTTTAGAAAAATACAGTGGTCCACCTGCACTGGAATGCTGACATAATCCTACTTAAACCCAGATTTTTGTTGTTGTTGTTGTTGTTTGTTTGTTTGTTGTTTTGTGGTTTTGTTTTGATTTTTTTTTGTTTTTTCTTTTCTTTTCTATTTTTCTCTTTTTTTTTTCAATACAGGTTTTCTCTGAATAACAGCTCTAGCTGTCCTGGAACTCACTTTGCAGACCCTACTGACCTGGAACTCAGTGACATTCTCCTACCTCCCGAGAGTTGGGACTAAAGGAATGTGCCACCAAATCATGGCCTAAACATAGGGTTTTTAAGTACACATGTGGATAACAGGCAAGCTGCTTGCCTGTTTTTATCAATGGCAGAGGATCAAAACCTTGACTTTAAATAATTGATCTATTCCATTGAGTTTACCAGGAGATTTTTTTCTGCATCTTATTTTTTGGAACATCATTGCCTTTCCTTTATGATTTCTTACTCTTCTGATCCTTACAGAAAATATTAATCCCCAAGTAAAATGGGTCCAATATGAGTTTCTGTTTCTTCCTCATTGAAATCCTGCCTTAGATGCCAGGCACTCACTCTCCCAGCAGACTTTCATCCTCCAACCCCAAAGCATTAAGTTCTTACAAGATAATATGTTATTTAAAAGGGTATACTATGTTCAAATTACTTTGAGAGAGGTTAATCATGGTGGAAATTGGAAACCTTAGGATCAGAAGTTCTAGGCCAGCATCACTTAAAAACTTGATTCCTAAATCACCAATATTATGTGGCCCCAATTTTTAAAAGGAAAAAAAATGGAAAGAGCTATTTCTCAGTTTGCAGAGTACTTACTTAGAATATACTAGGCCCTGGGTTCAATCTTCAGCATCACTGATAATCAGGTGTGGTGTCACATGCCTGTAATTCCAGTACACAGGAGATACAGACAGATACTATAGGTCATACTTAATGACAGATTGAGTAACAGACCAGCCTTGGAGAATGTCCAAACCACAAGCTCAGTTTATTCAGGAAGAGGTAAGCTTTATATACCCTCCACCCCATCCTGGGGGTTGGTCTGATGAATATGCATCATCTGGTGTGACATGGCTGCCTCTAATTGTTCCAGGTCATGTCCAGATCATGTTTCAGCTGCTATTGCTAAGATCATCAGGCCGACCCAGGCTGGCTCTAAGAAAGTATCTTTTTTATTTGTTTGGGCTGTCTGGCCCTCAAGCCTGTTAGGGATGAATCATCCCACATGTCACCATGCCTGGCTGTTTCCAGTGTGGCCTTGAACTCACAGAGATCTAGACAAATTTTTGCCTCTGGAATGCTAGGATTAAAGGCTTATGCTAATTGCATGTACATGGTGGCAAAACACCATAAGTATAAAGAAAAGCATCACAAAATATCGCAACATACATTGAGGGAATTATCTCTGCTCTTCAGATATCACAAATGTTATATTTCAAGAAAACCAGAGGCAGAATGCTTTTCATTTCTTTATTTCTTTTATACAATTTCAATGAATATTCTTATTTCCAAAAATGCCTGGATCAATATACTTGTGTTTCCCTTTAATTTGGTGTACATTATGATTTCATGAACATGTGTGTACAGTGTACCACATTTTACTGGTAGCTAAATATATGACATCAAGCACACAATACATCTAGTTTTTCTCTATTATGTAGTGGGTATACATGGAGTAGGCTATGCCATCCACATCCAGAGGCAATCCCCCTGTGTATCCCTGAGGCCCATGAATGGAAAATCCTTGTGCAGCCTAAAATTCCTGGAACTTACTGAGATACATCCAAGCCTGTGAGTTCTGGGTTTACAGGAGTGTGAAACCTCATCTGACTAAAGAAGAGTCTTAGAGTGAACAGTTTGAAATTTATTTTATTCGTAAAATACATTCATTTTACTCAATGGGGGCTTTCAAAACAGAATCATTATATACAGTGTATAGCCTTAGCAAACTATTAAAACAATGACAAGATAAAAGTAATAACAAAAATTAACACAACCTTAAATGAAAATGAAGAAAACCAAAAACCAAAGCAAAATATCCCAAGATATAAAACAAAAAAAAATTGAGGAAATTGCAACTTTCTTTGGAATTTCATTCTGGAAAAACAGAAGCGGTGAGGAACTGGCTTATTCTCTGTAGAGAATTATCTTCAGCAACACTTGCCCATGACATGGCGTCAGCATCAGCACTGCATTAGAGAGGATCTTATGCTTTTGGTGCAGTCTGTCTGGATGGCAATGTGACATTAACACAGTCTTTCTTGTCAGATTTCCCATCACATATGGACTCAGGGTTTTTAGCAATTTAATTTGTGTTCTCTGTATCTTAGACTTATTTCTGACACAAACTTTTTTCTGGGGATAGTGAGCCAACAGATGTGGATCAGATTATGGCTGGATCGCCTGATGGTAGGTTGATATTTGCATCACTAGTGAGTTCAAAGCTGAAAAGAGGTGGCATTTTCTGAGGAGGCCTTGAACCTGGAGTGTAGAATGTCATGCCTTCAAGGTGTCCAGGCTGCTTCTTGTCTTCTCAGTCTTCTTAACAGGTGCTGTTATGGAAAATCATTAGAAAAATATGATTCAGAAACAGTTTTGCTGTGCCACTGGCAAGAAAATCAGGGCCTATTCATCCCTAGTAAAAAAAAGTTAAGGAAGGAAACAAACCCCATGAACACCCTGCTGTTGGAGATGGGGCTCAATGGTGGATTACTTGCCTGGGACATAGTGTTTCTGCTTCAGCAGCTCCATGTGCAGGAGGCTCTTATCCTGGACTGCTCCATTCCTGCTGGAGGTTTTCAAACCTAAGGGAAGAAGGCAGCAAGAGCAGAAGCCCATGGGGGCGGGGGCGGGACCTGCCATGTCAGCTTTTGAGCCCCAACTAGATCTACTAAGCTAGACAATCAAGCAGTACCTTTCAGATGAGTTAATTCCCTGCTTCCCCAAGGGAAAATGGTCAGAGAGGACCTGGGCAAGATTTTTTTCTCAAATTTTAAAAACTGCTAGAAGTTGAACTGGAAAATACACACTGTGCTGGATTACAAAAAAAAACAGCATATTTCTCCTCAGTCCAAAGGTATCATTTTGGAGAAATATCAGTATGACAAGGTCTGAGGCACAGATCAGGAGAGATGCAGCTGGCCTTGATTAGATACCAGGTGAATGTGAACTTCCTGGAAAACTCTACGCCTGCCCTCTAGTGGAGCCTATACAGCAATGCAGAATAGCCTTTGATTATTCCTAAAGCTCAGACCCCTGCATGGGATTAAATTGTCAACTCCTACTCTGTTTATGACCAGTGTAAATCTTCTCATGAGAAACTGATAAACACTGAAGAGAGCCAGCAATCAGCAGTAGGCTGCTGTTTGCTATATGCCAAAGGGTAGAAACTTATCTCTGAAGTGATGTTCCTGATGAAAAATAAAGTTGCAAGAGGATGCAACTTCCCTTCATGATTGATGATCCCCTCTAGGTTTCTGGCTACCATGGAAATATTTGTGAAGAGATCTAAATTAAGAGATGAGATACTCAGAGCATACTAGAGGTCTCAAAACGAAAGAAGGGGACACAATCCTCATAAGACAAAGGAGAAAGCACATTGTTTCCTGGACATAAGTTCCTGTTGACTGAGTCAGCAATGACAGTCTGAGGTATTCTTTCCCTGGCTGTGGCTGGAAGCTTTGCCAATCGAACAGAAACTCAAAGAGGACAGAGATCCAGGTACAGTGGACCCACTTGGATCCACCTGCTTCTGGAAGCCTAGGTTCCTACCTCATCTGGTACACAGTGAAGTGATGCTGCAGCTTTACTGCCAAGTCCCTTTGCCAGGTGAGCAGCTCCTTCTGCTTCAGCAGGGACTGAAGATTTTCCTCAAGTCTTTGATGTTCCTGCTCATTAGAAGATTGTGTTTTTAGGAGAGGGTTTCCTGCACCCATGAACATACAGATGCATGAAGACACACACACACACACACACACACACACACACACACAGGAGAACACATATATGTACATGGATGCATACATACAAGCACACTACATTGCATCCATTTTAGTTTCCTAGATAACACTGATGTAATAGGAGATCACCTGGGATACTATGGAGAAGAAAGTGACCTTTCATTAACCCACAGACTCTCTACTCATATTCCAGCCCAGAGGCAGGAAAACACAGGAAACTCTGAGCACAGGGATGTGGAGAAGATTGTGTACTTTTACTCTGTTTTGATAATTTTCATTTTAATTTTAATTTATATGTGCAGGTGTTTTGCCTGCCTGTGTGTCAGATTAGCACATGGGAGAAAAACTCATTGGACAGATAAGTCAATGTAGTGCTTGCCATATAAACCTGTACACCGACAGGTGAATTGCAGGGTTCCTTGACCAGTAATCTAAGCTCTCCTAGCAAGTTCCCAAGTCAGTACATTGAAGGCTTAGTTCCCCAGCAAAGGACCACTGGATGGCAGTGGACCAGCCCCTTGCTCTCACTCAATGCTTCTCAATGTCTCCAAGGGCGGCAGCTTCCTCCTAAAGAAGCTCTCTAAACCACAGGTTGCCTCAATTTAAGCCCAAAGGAATGAGCTCAGAAAACAAAACAAAACAAAAATCTCTAAAGTCAGGAGTCTATATTAACCTTTCCTCCAAGTAATATGATTACGTCAGGAATTTCTTTGAGTAACAGAAGGTTGAGTAACTCACATCCAAATGATTGCATGTATTATTCCAAGCTTCACAATATTCCATGGACCACATTGTATGTTTTCCCTAATCAAGGATGGGCATCTGAATAGTTTCTAGCTGGAGGTGTTCTGATGAGTCCTGCTGTAATCCTGTTGACCCTATACTCTAAGGACACCAACTTTACATTCTGGAATCAATGGACCACTGGAGTCTGCATTCAACATTCTGAATAATTATATATAGCTTCTCACAGGGCTGCACCATCTTACACTACTAGCAATGTCTGAGAGTTCTCATTTCTCTCAACCTTCCATCAGGCCAATTTTAACTCAGTATGAAGAAGTTTGGAATAAAAGCAGGTTCTGAATGCTGCAGACACAACATGGAGTGGGTGCTTTAGAGTATGAGGAGACTAAGGGGTGCACTGAGACAGCCTCTTACACCTCAGCATAGCTGTGGGACTTCTGCTGGGCTGAGATGCAGCCACAAGCACCTCTGCAGTGCAGAATTTCTTAGAGAATAAAATCCAGGCCAAGCTCCATGGTCAAGATTAGCTGAACCAAGGTTAGGCAAAGGTGAAAGGAAAATGGCGGCAGGCGATGAGGAGAAGAACAAAACAGGATGCAGGGAAGTCATCAGTGGTCAGCCACCATTCACCCAGAGCAGAGAAGGACACAAACCCTCAGGCACCTTTCCTGCCTCTCAATAACCTCTTTCTCACCTTCATGGACACCATTACTTTGTTTTCTCCAGAGGATTTCTTTGCAGATAAATAATTCTGCCTCTACAAAGACCTGAAAAAATTTTTAGCTTGCATCAATTTTGTGGCCTTTTGTCGTTGTTAACTGTGTGGACATGCAGAATGATGGGCAGCTCCATCTGTTCTTTGACTGATGAAAAGTGGTACTAACCAGGTGAGGCACAGTACTTTCTCATTGAAGTCTCTCTCCATCATTCTTAAAGATGTTCCATTGTTCCATGAGTGAGTGAACATACACATAGAGGCTCAAACACATATTCTCATACCCCATAAAAACACATAAGACAACACATAGGCACACACACACACACACACACACACACACACACACACACACACACCTTTCTTGAACCCAGAAGGGCAAGGGAGAATACTGGAATCTTGCAACACCTTTTGTACTACAGGGAGAGGGAGTGTGTCCTCCCTGTTGTCTACAAGCCTCTTAGACTAAGCCAGGCTTTTCTGCCCTGGCCTGAACTTGTTTCCCCTCCTAGGGAAGTTTTTGTCGCCAGACTCACTGATGGTACAAATAAATAACAACCTCTGCACAACTGAGTTTGACCACACAAGACCAAGTGCCCATGGAAGATGGCTGGACAGGAAGCCTCCCGATGGATCCAAGTTGACCCATCATAGACTCCTCCCTAAACCTACCCAGACTCCTCCACAGAAGGCAGTGATAGACCAGAGAATGGAAGTCACCCATTGTCATTACCCAACAACTTTTGACCAGATTATAGTGCATGTTATATTAAAACAGCCCAGGTCAGACAGTAGGAGGCTACCTATGTCACCCACAGCACTTTCCTGAACTACAGCACTCTATAAAACTATGAGAAGGAATCTTTCCTAAGAACACAGCCATATACATGTTAGAGTGAGCATCAAAATGTCAGGTTCCATGTGTTAAGCTAGTAAGACAAACCAGACATTTCCTGGGAAGTTACTTCTACGCCATGAAAGAAGAGAAGTCTACTTATTAATTTTAAAATAGATCCATTGTTTGGCTTTTGTAGGGGACGTTCCTCCTTCCATACTGTTTTTGCCTCTGATCTCATATGACCTATGCAAAGCAAGTGAGACCCAGACCCTTGACCTCACTCACTCAGATCTCTGTGTACTCCTATGTGGCTCACATCATAGCACTGCTCTTTCCATACTAGCATATCAGTGAGTGAAATGTGATTTACCCGTCTCCCTCGATGGACTGCAGCTTCTAGCAGAGCAGTAGGGTTTCCTTGGCAGTCATGCAATGCCTTCCAAGAGGCTAACTCCCCAGAAAGACTTGTGAATGATCACAGAAATGAACAATTAGATGAGATGGGTCAGGTGGATAAGTGAGTAGATGGTTACATGGGTGTGTGTATATGTGTGTGTATGGTTAGACAGGTGGGCAACTTGGCCTTGCTGCTTCAACCTACCTGCTGCTGCTTTGTCCAGAGGTCATAGGTCTTCCCATAGGCCTCCACATTGAGCATCCTCGCCTTGTCACAGGATTCTTGTAGTAAAATATGCTCCCCCTGCAGCTTTCTGGTGTTCTTTTTCAACATGCTCACTTTTTCCTTTAGCTGAGTCCATTCCCTCAGGAGCTGACTGTAGAGGGTGCTGAAATTTCACCAAAGATGATGAGTTCCACCTGCTTCTCCACTCCTGGCTCTAATACCATCCTTCCTGCAAGGCCCCACATCCCCATCCCCATGACCCTGGGCAGGAACCCACATTAGCCATGCCAGCATCACTCAGGTGCAGGCCAAAGCCAGAGAATAGCCAAATTCCAGATAGATTCAAACTGCTTCTGAATACACTGACAGTAAAAGGCATCCATGTACCTATGAAAACTGGATCCTCCACCTCCCCCCCACACACTCTGGTGTTTAACTGTTCACAGTATTGGGGAAACATGAGCAGGTAGAGTCAAACTATGCTCTAAGGCGGACAGAGGACCCAGTGGGAATACATTCCATCCATGCTTCCCATAGAAACCAACTCTGTAAGCTCCTGCCAGAGCCACAGAAAACATTCACGGTGAAAACCATGTTTTCTCTCTAGAAGCTCCAGACTTTGACAGGAAAATGTTGGGAGGGGCTCTAAGACTCTTCACTCTTAGGAAAACTCAGTTTAGGAGGCACAAGTCCATGAGCTATGAGGCAGGCTGCTTGCTAAGAGGTCAGACTAGAACCACAGCCCACCTTTGTTCAAAGGTGTAGAAGGGGAGAAGCTGCTGTGGGATGTCTTCTGTATGCTGTGAATATGTGTTTCTCCCGTTGGTTAATAAATAAGCTGCTTTGGCCTATGGCAAGGCAGGATGGAACCAAGCAGAAAAATCCAGGAGAGTCAGAGAAGGAAGTCAGAGGTGGAGGAGATACCAGCTGCCACCCAAGGAGCAACATGCCAGCAGCCTGGCCATGCAGCAGCCATGTGGCAAACACAGATTAACAGAAATGGGTTAATTTAAGATGATAGAGCTAACTAGCAAGAAACTTAAGCCATTGGCCATACAGTTTTTAAGTAATATAAACCTCTGTGTGTTTATTTGGGACTATTTGACTTCAGGAAGTGAGTAGGACAGATTCCTCCTGACAGCTGGGTCAGGCAGGACTGGAGAAACTTCAGACTAACAGAAGCAGTCCCTACCAGTTTTTGGAGTCCCATCTAAGTTAGACACTCACCAGTAGGAGTTGTTCTGCTCACTCAGCTCCTTGCACTTGTACGAGGCCTCACAGATCTCCTTGGGGAATTTCTTCACATCTGACATCTCCTTCTCATGCTGTGTTTTCAGCATCTCAAGCTCAGATATCAGCCTGCCGTAGGGCATGGCCCCAGGAGCAAAGAACCCCATGAACACGGGTGTCAGGGACCACATGAATTAAGGTTCTGTTTTATACTACCCTAGCCCACTGGATTTCACACCCTGAATTCTATGTACTGGACCTCCTGATGTGCATTAGACTTGCCTCACTGTCCCAGGGCCAGGAAAGGCTGGGTGTCAATAGGAAAGGAGACAGGACTACATGAGCTCCTGGAGGGGTAGACTAGCCAGCTCAGAGGGTCTGAGGAGTCTGTGCCACAGATCAGGGTCTATCTGAAATCTGCAATGACATTTCCACTGTCTTGAGAACAGAGATTCTTTCTCCTTACAAGGATATCCAGAACTCATAATCAGTAGTGCCATGAAGAAGGCACTACATGAGGATGGCTTTATAAACTCCCAAGGGGATTCCAATGAGCGACCAGGATGAGCACAAAGGCTGAGAGCAGTGATGCTCAATGTGGGGCTCCCTGGCCTCAGCACATACATCACCTGAAATCTTTGAGACATGTGAATATTCAGGCCTACTATCAATTACTGACTCTCAGGATCAGGAAGGACACACACACACACACACACACACACACACACACACACACATTGTAAGTGAGCCTCTCAGAGACAGTACAAAACACACTCAGACACACAGTTCTCAGCACAAGGAGATTTATTAACGTAGCAGGGCAAGCATAGTTTGGGAGCCTGTCTCTTGATCAGGCAAAGGCAGACAGCAAGCAGCAGGCTTTTTTCAGCCGTGGGTTTTTAAGTAGAAAAGGTTAATCTGTGCTAGGGTGAGTTGTTGAGATCTGATTGGATCAGTTAGCCAGTGTAGCCAAGTAATGAATTTTGATTATTAGACTTTTGTGTTTAGTTTCAAGAATGAGTCAGTGTCAACTAAAGAGAATGGACTTTGGGGACTAAATTTGGAATGTAATCTAATGGTTTATCAACGGAGAGGGAAGTGAAAAGGGAAAAACCTGCCACTGCCATGTTTGGGCCCCTTAGAGAGCACTTCACACACATAAACCCACACACAGTTAGGATGTCAGAGAAATGCAGGTAAGTGGCATTGTCTCATAGTATAAGGAACAAGCTCAGAGGAGTGAAGATGAATTCTAGGCCTTCTGGTGACACACAGATGGACTGAGTAGGCCCACCAGGCCATTCAAACTGCTGCCATAGCAAAAAGCAAAAAGAAATATCAATTCAGAGCACTGAGAATCTCCTAAAAGCCAATGCCTGTCAGGGCCTCTTGAAATACATGTTGTGATCTTACACCCTACTGCCCCTCTCTGTAGATTGTGATTCAGGCCACAAGCTCTGGTTTCATTGGGAGGATTCAGAACAGACTATGTCCTATCTCAATCATACAGGCTTCAGTTCTGCATCTCAGAATCACTCAGGACACAGTAGGTTCAAGACAGTCACCAGAGAAAAGGGCATGTTGAGTACCTGTTGTTCAACTCATTGTTGTTATAAAGGGCCAGGAGTTCCAGCAGTTCAATCCTCTCATTGGTCATCATCTGTAGCTGAAGGGTCAGTTTATCCACCTGGTTCAGCTGTTGCTCCTGCTCAATGAGGAAGAAGGATGTGGATGATGCCTTCCTAGTAGTCCCTGTAGGTACATAAACACAAGTGAATTTGTCCAGATGAATGGCATAGGGCCAAGAGAGATCATGTGGAGTCCCAAGAGGAGTCCTGTCCTGAGGAAGAGGAAATGCATGGCACCCAGTGAAGCCCTCAAAAATCCGAGCAGATATCCTTAAACTGGGGACCATAAGCCATGTGTCTATCTCCAATCTCTAGGGATAGATATATGCCTCAGGCCCTACTGCAGCCCCACTGCCCCTGAAAGGCATAAGCAAGACCAGTCATGTTGGTTTGGAATTCTCACCAGATACCTAATGTGATGCGAGAAAGTTCTGAACTGCCTGGTGCTTTGCATCTCTCAGCCCTGGTAATCTGTGTGCTGGACTAAAACAACTGAATGTCTCAGACCTGGGTACATGGATGCAAAGTTTCCCTTCCTGGTATTTATATCAGATATCCATGAAATCTACAGAAATCCACTGAGAATAAAGTGCAGCAACATCCTACCCTGATACCTCATTAGTGGTTCTGGGCCTCCTTTAGCATTATTTGCCAATCATAATGAACTGGAAAAGGTCCCAGCACAGCAGCTGCACCCCTGACATTTCCTGGCCCTCTGCCCTCAGAAATCCTCCACTTTGGATCTGCTCTTTAGCAACCCAGGTAAGCTGCATAGGGCCATTGCTTCAGATGTTCACAGCTACTGGACCCTGCTGTGGGATGGTCTGTATGTCAAGTGTGTTGCTGATTGGTCAGTAAATAAATCACTGATTGGCCATTGGCTAGGCAGGAAGTATAGGCGGGACAAGGAAAAGAATTCTGGGAAGTGGAAGGCGGAGAGGGGGACACTGCCAGCCGCCATCAGGAGAAGGAAGATGTAAGGTACCAGTAAGCCATGAGCCATGTGGCAAAGTAAAGATTAATAGAAATGGGCTAAATATAAGAGTAAGAGCTAGACAATAACAGGCCTGAGCTAATGGCCAAGCAGTTTAAATAATGTAAGAGTCTGTGTGTTTATTTTATAAGTGGGCTCTGAGACTGGCGGGACTTGGTGGTGGGAGCTGGAGAGAAATTCTCCAGCAACAAATGGCGTCCAACGTGGTGGCAAGAGTTTCCACCTAAAAACTTAGAAAAAAGATTCTAAAACGGACCTAAAAACAGCTTCCTAATTGTCTCTCTCAAATAAGCGGCAGCTGCCGGTTTGAGCTACTGGTGGGTTCCTAGCGTGCGCTCTCGACCTGCAGTATGGTGGGAATGAGGCCTCTGCAAGTAGCACATTAAACTGTGTGGTGAATTTAGCCTTTGCTAGTACAAAACAAAAAAAGAGGTTTCTGGGCTACACGCTACTTTGGTAAAAGTGTAGACCCACTATTTCTGAGAGTTATGGCTCCCAGAGCTGGCGGAAAGCGGACCGCCGCCGTGTTGGGAAGCTGAAGTGGGTGGAGCCAGCAGCCACTGCGCCGTTTCAGGCTTAGAAGGCTGCAGTTTAAAGCAATAGGCTCAAGCTAATATAAAAAAATAAGCCACGTAAAGATGACTACCACACAGAGAATCTGGATTATGTTCTCTTTGATATTCGTAACTGCAGAAAAACATTTGATTGTAAAAGCTGTTGAGTTATGCCAAAATGTATATTTTAAAGGTACCTTGACTTCAAAATTTGGATATAAGGATATGTTGCTTTGGAAAAGAGTCTCTGCTCTTGTTTCCACAGAAAGCCAGAGACTATGGATTTGTTCCAGATTAAGATACATCAGGTTTGACCAGCCAAGACCCCCTGAAAGGTCTCCAATGACACCATGGCCCAGATGATTCAACATCCAGAATGGTTTCAAGTCAACTGGCTCAGATATACAGCCTCACGGACTACTCCATGATCCTAAAATTTTCTTTCTGTCTCCATAAGATACAGCGCCCCCCTCCAGCAGGAAGTAGTAAGAGAAACTACGCCCAAATTCCCAAATATACCAAGCTGGCTTTAGAGATGGAATTGGCTCACTCCCCCTCTAAACCCAGACATATTGCTCAAAAAAAAAAAAAATGGTTAAGAGATTCTTGTGTCCCAAATCAGAAGAGCCCTCTGGTGTGGGACAGAGAAAAAACAATATTTTTATTTAAAGCAGGTTGATTATAAATACAATCTCTTTCTAAAGAAAAAAAGGGGATAGTTTAGATATGATAGGATGAAAGGGTAGATTAATGAACCTACTTTGAAAGAGTAACAACTTGTTTAAAATGTTTTACATTGCTATAGATTTTAGTTTATTGATACAAATTTAAACTTAATTTTGTTTTACTGTATATATATTTCTATTCTTGTTTGAGGTATTATGTTTATGTAACTCATTTAAAATTATAATGGATAATTAAAAAATAGATTAATAATTAGTCATCTATGATAATCATATTTGTAGCCATGTTAGTTAAGTCTTCTAGGTATACATAGTTATATTTCAGATAGATAGGTAGTCTTCAAACACTTCAAAGACCTACAGAATATGGCATTTAAAATGTTTTAAAAATTTAGACTTTTTGGACAGTGAGACATGTCTGCTCCTGACAGCACCGATTTACTTCAGAGAGGAGGATGGGCATCGAAGACACTCCATACGGAGTTTATCTTCACCTTGACAAAAATAGCCATTTGGGCAAGAAACTGTTCTTGCCTGGACTGCCTGATCAACTGGACATGCAGGACCCATACAAAGGTGACCACTGAACTTTGCTTGACAAAATGGTCCTTCAGGTTCCTGCTTTGCAGAGAAAACTGCCAGACATTCTACAGGACACAGAGAAAAGTGAATAAGAGACTCTAGGCCTGTGGGCTGAAGACAGATGCCCCAACCTTACAAGAGAACTTTGAATGACTGTCCAGGCTGTCAGCTGTCTCTGTCTACCCTACAAGACTCCTAAAAGTTGCTTATATCCTTCTCCATTTCTCAGGTAGTAGTATATCCTTCTGAGGTCTTTGATGTGGTTAAAGACTAGATACTTACAATTTTCCTTAGTTATAATAAAAGATAAGTTAGATATAAAACCTTAAACTTACAAATATAAGATAGATAGGATCTCTTCTTTAATATTGTAACTGTAATTCTTGCTTGATAATTGTTTTGTTATATGTAATTTTACTATGTTAAAGTTAAAACCTTCCTTTTTAAGAAAAGAAAAGGGGAAGTGCTGTGGGATGGTCTGTATGTCAAGTGTGTTGCTGATTGGTCAGTAAATAAATCACTGATTGGCCATTGGCTAGGCAGGAAGTATAGGCGGGACAAGGAAAAGAATTCTGGGAAGTGGAAGGCGGAGAGGGGGACACTGCCAGCCGCCATCAGGAGAAGGAAGATGTAAGGTACCAGTAAGCCATGAGCCATGTGGCAAAGTAAAGATTAATAGAAATGGGCTAAATATAAGAGTAAGAGCTAGACAATAACAGGCCTGAGCTAATGGCCAAGCAGTTTAAATAATGTAAGAGTCTGTGTGTTTATTTTATAAGTGGGCTCTGAGACTGGCGGGACTTGGTGGTGGGAGCTGGAGAGAAATTCTCCAGCAACAGGACCCCATTAAGAGAAGGACCAATTGTGGCATCAACTCCTGCTTAGAAAACCAGTGCTTTCTATGTGAATCAGTGTGCTCAGTTTGCCAACATGTCAATTGGTGAACCCTGTGAGCTCTTAATAAATGCCTCAAGGGCAGTTGGCATTGCCACAACACTGGTGATTTCACAGAAGATGCCAATGACTCTCCAGGATACAATAAAATTTCCAGAGAAGGGACTGCTAGGGTTACTGCTAATGTCATCACCTATCTGATAACAAACTCTTCCTCAATTCACCAAAAGCCAAGCTGCCCTTTCAAGCAGCCTTCCCTGAGACAGAGCAGGGCCTTCAGCACCTCGTCATTTCAATCCAGAGTTCACAATGATTCATTACCATCTAGTTCATTCTAATTCAATAGTTCATCATGTATGGAGGGCAAGACTCAATTTCCAAACACTGCCCATGAATGGCTCTTCTCATCCTGAAGAATGCTAACTAATAAGATAAGAAATAAAGGATACTAAGAAATTAGCTCAGGATAATGAGGAAGGAAGATCAGTTCCACAAGGTGAACAAGCACATTAGAGAAGATCCACGGGGCTGTTACAATGTATGGGGGTGGTGAAGGATTATGTGGGTCCTGTCAGAACAATGATAATCATATAGGTAATGATGAAACTTTTGCCAAAAGCTTCAGCAGAATACATTCTAACCATCATGATGTTAGCAAAGGAGTTATCAATTATTGAAAGGTATGACTGAAAATACCTAAGGACTGGGCATCCACAGGTGAGCCCTCTGACACCAAGAACAAATACTTACAGGAAGAGTGATTTCCCACTTTTCACTCAAGGTAGAGAGAAGAGGACTGGCGAGTGAGAGGAAAGGAACTCAGAAACCTTAGGGATCACTGACATGCAGCAATACTTGGTGGCTCCTGCCCTGCTAGTGGGTTGTTATTTAAACTGTGAGAACCTCTAGCTCTGGCCAGAGGACTTTACTCTCCTTGTTATTAGTGATACACACCAAAAGACATCCAGTGTGGGTGAAGTGCATGGCTGGTACTGAAACCTCTTTAGTCTCTCTGTGCTTCCTTCCCACTCAGGGAAAGCAGAGGGCCCTCAACAGAGCAGCTGCAGCCTTGACCATCCATGGCTCTCTGCCAAACTAACCTTGAAAAATCCTCAACTTTGTTCTGCTCTGGAAGAACTCAGAGGACTAGGATAGGCCCATGGCTTCTCAGAAACTCTCACCCCCTTAGCCCCACTCCTAGAAGGATCAGCTGAAGCCTTCCTCCTTCAGGAAGCTCCCCATCCCTTTCCCTGGACTCACTGCGCTTTCCCCAGAACCATTTATTTCTTGATGTGTGACATGGAGACTGAAGGCCATCTTCCTTCTGCCTCCCTTTGGTCTCCCTGTGCTCATCATCCTGTCTCTCAAGAATCCTGTTCAGTCTAGTCAGCATGTCTGTAGGTGGAACACAAGACACTACACAAATGCCCCAATGACAGTTGGCGTTGCCACAACACTGGTGACATCACATGGAATGCCAGGGCTCTCCAGGATACAGTAGAATGTCCATGTACTGATGTCACATGGTATAGCTGTTACATCCCTGTCTCATACCTCACCCAAAAGTGACTTGAAACCAAGGTGCCATTTTCAGGAGCCTCTGGGGTCACAATGGAAGCCATTAGTTATAATCCTCCTTCCAAAGCCAGAAATCTAGGCCTCTGCTTCATTGGAAACTTTATCTAAGTGAAGTTGAAAGCTCACTTTGCATGTACTGTCCAGGGTTGGATTTTCCCTCCTTAAGATTAATAATCAATAATTTGAGAAAGAAAGGATGCTTAGAAATTATGTCAGGACAATGAGACCTCTGAAGTGAACAATCACCCAGGGAAGATCCTCAGACTTGTAGAGATTGGTTGGCTGAAAGAAAAGTTAGTTATGAAGATTTCACCAGAGTGTCAGTAGAGCTAACTCAAGCTATGAGTTTATGAATGAAGATGTCACTAGCTCTGGACAGGTCTGGTTGGAGCCACTAAGACCAGGTGAGCTCTCAGATATTGAAAGCAAGCAATTCATGGAAAGAGTAGGATGACCCAATCCTTGAAATCATTGACTGAGGAAAATGTAGTGGCAAGTCAGAGTTCAGTGTTGGCTATGGAGAGGCATCATGAGTGAGACTACACATACACACACACACACACACACACACACACACACACAAAACAGGCATACAATCATGGAGTAGAACATGATGTAGATCACTGCTGTGGTGCTTCAACCAGTAAACAAAGCCAAACTCCTAGTTTTGGCGCCACCTGTTCCAATCCACATGCTCTTGAAGAGGTGGCACTGCTAGCTTTGGGTACAAGATCCATTAGGAGGACATGAGAAGGGCAGGCAAGGGGAGAGAATCAAGAGTTGTTGCATCATACAGCTTTGTTATACCCAAACCTCACATTTCTTATCATGACATCGCTATAAAGAGAAGCCAGGTCATGGTCAGCATGGAGTGCATGTTCTCCAACCAAATCTCTGGATTTTGTCCACCAAAGCGTAGGACTTATGAAACTTTTGGGTGATCTGTGTCATTTCAGATTTTGAAGCTTTAAGCAAATAAATGTGATTGTCAACTTTATTTCTAAATAGTCTTGTGAAGACCAAAAAGTTGAGTACATCCTGGAATTTGGGAGCAAGGCATGTCCTCTAAACTGATATAAAAACTATTTTAAGAACATAGATGACAGTATTGGGGGTAAAGAAATCTGAGTAGAGAGGTGGTATAGAGAGAGGGGTGAGATACTCAGAGTGTGATTGCTCACATGAATCCAGAGATGAGGCAGTAGATCTAGATGGAAAAGTATAAAGGATTGCCTGCAAATCCCAGTAATTAGAAAGAGGCCTGGAGTCAGCTGTATAGTTGAGACCTCAGACAGCTTGGTCTTTTTGACAATCAATTGTGAAACATTACACTTCCATGAACAGATACCCTGCCCAGGATATATAGTCATTTACCCAGCAAAGACAGAAATCCCTTCTGCATGGTCCTGCTTCATATCTCACTGATGTCCCATCCAGAGGAGGGTTCATGTTCTTCCAAATGCCCTGAGATCAAGCTGACAGAGGACGGCACCTGCCTTTTACAATGTTCATCTCAGCCCACTCTTGGTAGTTGGATCATGTTCAGGAAATGAACTGGGAGATAAGACTTTGCCTAGCCGCTTCTCAAAGTTCAGGCTTGAGACTCCCCCTCTGTGAATGTCAACTTTCCTGTCTTCTACGGGGAGAGGAGTGTCTCAGGTGTCTGCTGGTTTCTTCTCCTTTTCACATGCTTCAGGTTACCCAAGGGACAGCCTCCTCAACCTTACTCAGAGCTGCACAAGACAAAGCCTGGCTTCAGACTCCCCAAATCTGGCCTCAGCAGCCATGAGAATGGTGGCACAGTTCACATGACTTTTTTGAGACACAGGCTCTCCTGGAACTTGCACTACAGTCAGTCTTCCATTCTCCTCCTCATTTCCCAATTGGTTGAGATCATGGCATGCATCACTATGTCCAGCTCCTTTTTTTCTATTTCTAAATGTTCGAACATCCAGAAACAACCAGTGAGGTCAAGATCATGATGGGGAAAACAACAGAGATAGCCTACCCAAGCTGGAAACTCTTGGACTCTGGCGGGAACAAGCACAGGACCAAACTAGGTCCTCTGACTGTGGGTGACAGTCTGGGTGATCACCTGCAGCTTCAAGTGACCATGTTCAGGACTGACTGTGAACATACCTATCTGTCCTGAACCAGACAGCTGGAAGAGGCAGTCTGCTGGTGGAAGACACAGCCTACTAAGCCTTTCTCAGTATAGAAAATAAAAAGGAAGCCAGAAGTTGGCTTTTTGTATTACTTATCAGTTCCTCTTTATCTGTCTGCCTCTCAGGGAAGACTGTGTAATTCTTTTTCCCTCAAATTAATGAGTTTATTGAGGTTATTACAGGAGTATAGGTATGGCATTACTTATAGGAATATGAATAACTCTAATGTGTGGCATCACAAAGGCTCACATTAGAATGGGTGACTCATGAAGACTGGAACTCTGAATGTGTCTGCATGACTTGTTTGCAGCTGAATGAGACAGAGGGTCTCATTTCCTCAGTTCTCCTTAGTTACACCTATTTAACCTTGGGAGCAGAAGGGCCTTGTTAATCCTGTAAATTTCAGCTTTCCCAGCCATGGTTTAATTGCTGAGTATTACGAACCTCCTCTCTCTTTCCACAGAACTTTCTGAGACTTAAGGAAATAGTCCTACTCAGGGAAGAGCACACCAGTTGGATACTCAATATTAAATGATCAGTCCTGAAAACATATATGCTAGCTATACAGAATGATTGGTTTACATTTAGGAATATATAACTATATGGATACACACACACACACACACACACACACACACACACACACACACACACACACATATATCTTCATGCACATATATATGTATATGAACATAGCAACAATTAATGAATATAGAGGTCATAAATTAGAAACAGAGCAAGGAGAAGTGTAGTGAGGGTTTGAAAGGATGAAAAAGAAGAGAAAATAATGTAATTATTATCTCAAAAATAATAGAAAAGTATTTCATGTTATACAAAGGAAAATTGTTACACAACCTTTCACCCATTCCTTAAAATGTTAGTTGTTTGTATAAGTTCACATTCTCCCATGGAGCTCTGCAAAGGCACTAAAGGCAAACACAAGTCCTGAAGTCCCTGGTGAATCAACCATTTTATGTTTGACCTCTTCTGTAAGCACAGCCCAGTGCTCTATCATGCCCAGTGAATTGGCCGCAAAGCACTGTTTCTCTCATATAGATTTTATCAGGAAAACCCCATCCTTCCTTCATCATCTTCCAGTGTGTGGGAGACCTCTGCTTGTGATAACCAAGCATCCCCAATGCTTCCTGTGAGCCAGTCCATCAGGAAATAATTTCTCTCAGATTTCATTAGATTACATAGCCTGTATTTCAAGGAGGTTTTTGTAAGCGGCTCACCTACTTTCCCACTTCTATTGCACTCAGATTGATCTCATCTGTTCTCATAGCCTACAATCCCATGAGCCAAGCTTTGACAGGAGGTTTCATTGATCTTTTGAAAGTCTTTTGTATCAAGTAGTTGAGAGACACAATACTCCCTGACTAAGACAGGCTCTTTTTGCAGGCCATTTTAAGGCTATCAAATGCAAGTTCTAGCATGGATTTTCCTTTTCTCTGTATAAAAGGTTGAAACTAAGTGGCATCTTCTATCACTTTTATTTTAAACAGAGAATTACACTCTAATTGTATACAAGTGTAATGAATTTTGTCCTAAGGAATTTTAATAAATACAGCAGTTTCATATATGATCTTGATTTTTTTCTCTTCCGTAAAATTTCTGACTTATGACTTTTCTGGGTTTGAGTACAACTTTCCATTTCCATTTAGAAAACTCTACAGATTTTACCTCTTGACAAGAATTTATTTAGTCAGAAAATATTTTTGTAAACTTCATGGTAGAGAATTAATAAACACTGAATATTTCAACTCATTGAATTCATTGTATGTAAATTACATTTGTCATATAACGAAAGAAACTAAGATAATGCGTTTGCAAGTTATTAAAGTATCAAGTTATTGGATGTAGGTTTTGGGCTCGATTTAAGCAAAACTTGCATTTTTTTAACAAGCACTCCTTTACACAATATTTTTAGTGTCACAGTGTCAGAGATCTAAGGAACCTCATATTTTAGCAAGTACCAGGAAAGATAGGGATTATAAAGATTTTGGGTGGGAAAATATGGAGAATAAAACCTACAGAGAAAAGTTTTTTTTTAATTTTTTTATGATGTAATTAGCATTTTCTAAAGCCCTGTAAAAATTCAGGGAAGCAAAAATGGTTATAATATCTGGGATGAATAAGGGAAGATCAAGAAGAAGGAGAAATAAAAGAGGAAGAGTAGTTGTAGGAGAAGATGGATGGATGGATGGATGGATGGATGGATGGATGGATAGAGATAGGTGATGAAATAGATAGATAGATAGATAGATAGATAGATAGATAGATAGATAGATAGATAGGCAGAGAGACAGACAGAGAGAAACACAGAGAGACAGTTAGGAGTATATGCAGTTTTCAATCTACACACTATAGTGTTTATTGGGTTCAACAAAGGCAGGATGGACTCAGAACATTAGTCCTTCTTCCCCATATTGGTCAGAGAACTAGGTATGGTTGAAGAACTCAGAATTTTTCTTTTAGTATCTGTAGCCCTTTAATTCTGGACAATCCTAGGATTTGTGGTTCCCAAAAATAGCCCTCAAATTTAGTTCCATTCCAGTTGTCTCTCAGTGGTCCCACTTTTTCTTTGTGTTGATATGTGAGGTGAGGTGGGACAAATACTAGTTATCCAGGGGGCCCTGGCATTCTAGGCCCCCAAGAATCTTTTTAAATGAATGCTCCAGGGTTTGTATAGAACTCTAGAAAAGGAATAAGGAATCCTTGTTGCAGCAGATGATACAGAGAGGTTGAGACAAAACAGATTGGGTTCTAGCATGGATTATTACAATGGAGAGGCAAGAGTTTCTGGTCCAGAAATATTAACAGGCTAGATACTCTGAAGATTACATTTAGATCACTTTTTTCTCAGAGCTGAGGACCAAGCCCAAGGCCTTGTGCTTGCTAGGCAAGCACTCTACCACTGAGCTAAATCCCCATTGCCAAATTTTTAAGGACATATTTTAGAGAAAAGTCAGAAGGAAATGGAGGATTTAAGACTACCAATTTCTGATGCCATCTCACAGATTTTCCAGAATGTGATGGGCTGATCGTGTTTGCCTTTGGGGATGTTATTTTTATAAAGACAGCAAACTTAGTAGGGGGTTTCTAGCATTAAGCTCAGCAGCACAAGGACACCCCATTAAATAACTAGTCTGGAATCCTTTAAGTAAAGAGGAGATGCAGCAAGTTGATGAAATGAAATGTAGAAGTGCCTGCAGTTGAAAGGTCGGGATGAGATGGGTCACTCCAGAATGTTAATCAAGAAAAGTCAGAATAAGGAATATTAAATATAGGAGGAAGTCTGACAGTGTGTGGGAAAAGTCTTTATTTGCTAATGCTTTGGTGATTGGTATTACACTTCATCCTCGGAGTATAAAAATAATACAATGGGGATCCTTCTTTGAGAAAACATGTCCACATTTGATATGATATTGTATATTAAGTTCAAGTCTCTGAAATCTTGTAAGAAAAAAATGGAACATCATGGACCATGTTTCTGGAAAAAGAAATAGAGAAGAATTACTGAAGCAGATTTTGGTTGGAAATATGTTAAACATATATATATATATATATATATATATATATATATATATATATATATATATATATATATATATACCCATAAATGTATATACATACAAAATCACGAGAAACAAAATCAGTAAAACAATCCAGACAGGAGTCCAGTGGGGTCTGAATATTGATAAACACAATTATCTTGATGCCTACACTATCCACTTAATTCAAAATTCAGGCTGTCGACAAGGACAATGCTGTTCTGATGAGGATGACATCAGGGCTCCCTTTCTAGCCTTATTCGTTGGCCTGTAGATGGCAGCATTCAGCATTGGAGTGAACACACTGTTTACATCACCAAACCTACTGTAATTCTCCATGTTAATGTGTAAGAGAAGAACTGAGGTAAACTGACAGTCATGTCCTAAATATCAGGCAGACCAGCTTTCAAGCACCAAATGCAAATCATGGTTATCTGAAATATCAAGAGTATGAATATAGCCTCAGTGCAGTTTCCAGTGGTCTTTTGTCATCTTCAGCTTCTGACTCTGCATTTTAGAAGTTATGTAGACAGAAGAAATTACCTCAATAATTTTCACATATAAAAAGCAACAGTCAGATTCATGATACAGTACTGCCTTGATTCATTTAATTATAACTCACATGGGAATGTTATCAGTCAAATAAGAACACTAACATTTTCTTCAGAATTCCTCCTAACACATAATCATATTTTATATAAAACTTGATATCTCTGAAATGTTTGTAGCATATTACAACACTTGAAATAAAATAGTATCTTCTGGGCAGGACAGGACTACTGCACTCATGAACTCCAAGGTCAAGCCATGGACATTCTAGTATGGAAGAGAAAGGTGTTCACTGGCCCAAACCCCTAACTGAGAAGCTGGTGGCACTGGGTGGCTTTTGGAGGAGGAAGAGTCAGTTTACTTTAGGGTGCTGATGCCAGGTAGTTTGAGCAAACTCAGTGATGGCTCTAACACATGAGCATATGGGCATGCAGTGTTGCCATAGGTAGATGGTTTAAAACAAAACAAAAGGCATGGATTTAGTAATGTTGGGATTAGCAGAGTGGATCAGGGCCCATTTGTGAGGAATGAGTGGTAATATGATCAAAATACACTGTATGCATAGATGAAATTCTCAAAGAATTTTAAAACTGAATTATTTAAAAGTTTGCAGTTCAATAGCATTAAAATCTGATACAAATTTTATCTTTTTATGTTATAATTTAATTTAATTTTACATATCAGCTACGGATTCCCCTGTCCTCCCTCCCCCCAACCCTCCCTCCAATTCACCCCCCATTCCCATCTCCTCCAGGGCAAGGACTCCCCTGGGGCTTCAGCTCAGCCTGGTAGATTCAGTCAAGAAAGGTCCAGTCCTCTCCTCCCTTCACCCAGGCTAAGCAAAGTGTCCCATCATAGACCCCAGGCTCCAGAAAGCCAGCTCATGCACTAAGGACAGGTCCAGGTCCCACTGCCTGGATGCCTCCCAAACAGATCAAGCTAATCGACTGTCTCACTTATCCAAAGGGCCTGATCCAGTTGGGGTCTCCTCAGCTATTGGTTCATAGTTCATGTGTTTCCCCTAGTTTAGCTATTTGTCCCTGTGCTTTTTCCAACCATGGTCTCAACATCTCTTGCTCATACAATCCCTCCTCTTTCTTGCTAATTGGACTCCCAGAGCTCCACCTGGGGTTTGGCCGTGGATCTCTGCATCTGGTTCCATCAGTCATTGGATGAGAGATCTACCATGACAGTTAGGATGCTTGGCCATCCGATCACCAGAGTAGGTCAGTTCAGGCTTTCTCTTGACCATTGCCAGTAGTCTATTGTGGAGGTATCTTTGTGGATTTCTGGGGACCAATCTAGCACTTTGCTTCTTCCTATTGCCATGGGGTCTTCATTTGTCATGTTCTCTCTTTCCTTGTTCTGCCTCTCTGTTCTTGATCCAACTGGTATCTCCCACTCCTCCACTCTCTTTCCCCGATCCTTGCCCTTCATTATCGCCCCACGTCCACTTTGCTCATGTATATCATCCATTTCTCTGTCATTGAGCGATCCCTGATCTTTCTTATGGTCCTCTTTACTAGGTAGCCTCCCTGAAGTTGTGAGTAGCAGTCTAGTCATCCTTTGTTTTACATCTAGTATCTGCCTATAAGTTAGTGCATACCATGTTTGTCTTTCTAAGCCTGGATTACCTCACTCAGGATGATTTTTTCTAGATCCATCCATTTGCCTGCAAACCACACAATGTCATTGTTTTTCTCTGCTGAGTAGTACTCCATTGTGTATATGTACCACATTTTATTTATCCATTCTTCAGTTGAAGGTCATCTAGGTTGTTTCCAGGTTCTGACTACCACAAATAATGCTGCTGTGAACATAGCTGAGCATTTGCCCATGTGGTATGATTGAACATTCCTTGGGAATATGCCCAAGAGTAGTATAGTTGGGTCTTGGGGGAGATTGATTCCCAATTTTATAAGAAAGCTCCATATTGATTTCCAAAGTGGCTGTACAAGCTTGCACTCCAACCAACAGTGGAGGAGAGTTCCCCTTGCTCCACATCCTCTCCAACATAAGCTGTCTTTAGTGTTTTTTATCTTAGCCGTTCTGACAGGTGTAAGGTGGTATCTCAGAGTTGTTTTGATTTGCATTTCCCTGATGATTAGGGATGTTGAGCAATTCCTTAAATGTCTTTCACCATTTGAGCTTCCTCTGTTGAGAATTCTCTGTTTAGCTCTATAGCCCATTTCTTAATTGAACTGTTGGCCATTTTGATGTCTAATTTCTTGAGTTCTTTATATATTCTAGATATCAGCCCTCTGTCAGATGTGGTGTTGGTAAAGACCTTTATCGATTCTGTAAGCTGTCACTTGTCTTGTTGACCATGTCCTTTGCTCTACAAAAACTTCTAAGTTTCAAGAGGTCCCATTGATTAATTGTTTCTCTCAGTGTCTGTGCTACTGGTGTTATATTTAGGAAGTGATCTCCTGTGCCAATGCATTCAAAACTACTTCCTACTTTCTCTTCTATCAGATTCATAGTAATTGGATTTATGTTGAGGTGTTGATCCACTTGGACTTAAGTTTTGTGCACGGTGACAGATATGGATCTATTTGTAGCCTTCTACATGATGACATCCAGTTATGCCAGCACCAATTGGTGAAGATGCTTTCTTTTTTCCATGGTACAGTTTTCGTTTCTTTGTCAAAAATTACATGTTCATTGGTGTGCAGATTAATGTCAGAGTCTTCAATTCAATTTCATTGGTCCACATGTCAGTTTTTATGCCAGTACCAAGCTGTTTTTATTACTGTGGCTCTATAGTAGAGCTTTAAGTCAGGGATCGTGATGCCCCCAGAGGTTGTTTTATTGTACAAGATTCTTTTGGCTATCCTGGGTTTTTGTTTTTCCATATGAAGTTGAGTATTGTTCTTTCTAGGTCTGTGAAGAATTGTGTTGGTATTTTGATGGGTATTGCATTGAATCTGTATATTGCTTTTGGTAGATTGCCGTTTTACTATGTTAATCCTGCCTATCCATGAGCATGGGAGATCTTTCCATTTTCTGACATCTTCTTCAATTTCTTTTTTCAGGGACTTAAAGTTCTTGTCATACAGGTCCTTCACTTGGTCAGTTAGAGTTACCCCAAGATATTTTATGTCATTTGTGGATATTGTAAAGGGTGATGTATCCAGTTTCTGACATCTTCTTAAATTTCTTTTTTCAGGGACTTAAAGTTTTTGTCATACAGGTCCTTCACTTGCTCAGTTAGAGTTACTCCAAGGTATTTTATATCATTTGTGGCTATTGTAATGGGTGATGTATCTCTGATTTCCTTCCCAGCCTGTTTGTCAATTTTATATAGGAGGGCTAATGATTTTTTTTAGTTAATCTTGTATCCTGCTATGTTGCTGAAGGTGTTTATAAGCTGTATGATTTCCTTGGTCAAATTTTTGGGGTCACTCATGTATACTATCATGTCATCTGCAAATAGGGAAATTTTGACTTCTTCCTTTCAAATTTGTATCCCCTTTGATCTCCTTATGTTGTCTTATTGCTCTGGCTAGAACTTCAAGTACTATATTGAATAAGTATGGGGAGAGTGGACAGCCTTGCCTTGTTCCTGATTTTAGTGGAATCACTTTGAGTTTCTCTCCATTTACTTTGATGTTGGTTGTTGGCTTGCTGTAAATTGCCTTTATTATGTTTAGGTGTGTTCCCTGTATTCCAAGACCTTTATCATGAAGGGGTGTTGGATGTTGTCAAATGCCTTTTCTGCATCTAGTGAAATGATCATGTGGTTTTTTTTCTTTGAGTTTGTTTACATTGACAGACTTTCATATGTTGAACCACCCTTGCATCCCTGGGATGAAGCCTACTTGATCATGGTGGATAATTGTTTTGATGTGTTCTTGGAGACTGTTTGCCAGTATTTTATTGAGTATTTTTGCATCAATGTTCATGAGGGAGATTGGTCTATAGTTCTCTTTCTTTGTTGCATCTTTGTTTGGCTTGGGAATCAGGGTAATTGTAGCCTCATAGAAGGAGTTTGGTAATGTTCCTTCTATTTCTATTGTGGGAAACAATTTAAAGAGTATTGGTATTAACTCTATTTTGAAGATCTGGTAGAATTCTGCACCAAAACCATCTGATCCTGGGCTTTTTTTCGTTGGGAGACTTTTAATGACTCATTCTATTTCCTTAGGGGTTATTGGTCTGTTTAAATAGTTTATCTGGTCTTGATTTGACTTAGGTATGTGGCACCAATCCAGAAAATTATCCATTTCTTTTAGATTTTTCCAGTTTTGTGGAGTAGAGGTTTTTGAATTATGACCTGATGATTCTCTGGATTTCCTCAGTGTTAGTTGTTATGTCTCCCGTTTCATTTCTGACTTTGTTAATTTGAATGCTATCTCTCTCTGCCTTTTTGTTAGTTTGGATAAGGGCTTGTCTATCTTCTTGATTTTCTCAAAGAACCAACTCTTTGTTTCATTAATTTTTTGTATTGTTGTCTTTGTTTCTATTTTATTGATTTCAGCTGTCAATTTGATTATTTCCTGGCGTCTGTTTTTCTTGGGTGACTTTGCTTCTTCTTGTTCTAGAGCTTTCAGGTGTGCTGTTAAGTCACTAGTGTGAGATTTCTCCAACTTCTTTATGTGGACATTTAGTGCTATGAATTTCCCTCTTAGCACTGCTTTCATAGTGTCCCATAAGTTTGGGTATGTGGTATATTCATTTTCATTGATCTCTAGGAAGTCTTCAATTTCTTTCTTTATTTCTTTCTTAACCCATTGGTGATTCAATTGAGCATTATTTAGTTTCCATGAGATTGTAGGTTTTCTGTAGTTTTTGTTGTTGAAATCTAACTTTAAACTGTGGTGGTCTGATAGAACACAAGAGGTTATTCCAATTGTTTTGTATCTGTTGAAATTTGCTTTGTGGCCAAGTATGTGGTTGATTTTAGAGAAGGTTCCATGAGGTGCTGAGAAGAAGGTATATTCTTTTTTGTTAGGATGGAATATCTGTAGATATCGATTAAGTCCATTTGAATCATAACATCAGGTAAGACCTTTATTTCTCTGTTAAGTTTAGATTTGGCAGGTCTGTACAGTGGTGTGAGTGAGGTGTTGAACTCTCCCACTATTAATGTGTGGGGTTTTATATATGATTTAAGCTTTAGTAATGTTTCTTTTACATATATGGGTATCCTTGTGTTTGGGGCATAAATGTTCAGAATTGAAACTTCATCTTGGTGGATCTTTCCTGTGATGAGTATATAATGCCCTTCTTGATCTCTTTTGATTGATTTTAGTTTGAAGTCTATTTTGCTGGATATTAGGATGGCTACACCTGCTTGCTCCTTAAGACCATTTGATTGGAAAGAGTTTTCCCAACCTTTTATTCTTAGGTAGTGTCTATCTGCTGTGGGATGGTCTGTATGTCAAATGTGTTGTTGATTGGTCAATAAATAAATCACTGATTGGCCAGTGGCCAGGCAGGAAGTATAGGTGGGACTAACAGAGAGGATAATTGAGAGAACAGGAAGCTGGGTGAGGGAGACACTGCCAGCCGCCACCATGACAAGCCGCATGTGAAGATGCCGGTAAGCCACAAGCCATGTGGCAAGGTATAGATTAATAGAAATGGAATAATTTAAGCTGTAAGAACAGTTAACAAGAAGCCTGCCACAGCCATACAGTTTGTAACCAATATAAGTCTCTGTGTTTACTTGGTTGGGTCTGAGTGACTGATGGACTGGCGGGTGAGAGAGATTTGACCTGACCGTGGACCAGGCAGGAAAACTCCAGCTACATCTATCTTTGAAATTGAGGTGTGTTTCTTGTATGCAGCAGAAAGATGGATCCTGCTTTCATATCCATTCTGTTAGCCTTTGTCTGTTTATAGGTGAATTAAGTCCATTGATGTTAAGGGATATTAATGACCAGTGATTGTTCATTCCTGTTATTTTTTGGTGGTAGTGTGTATGTACTTCTCTTCTTTGGGGTTTACTGCTGTGGTGTTTTTCTATTGCCTGTGTTTTTGTGGGTGTATATGACTTCTTTAGGTTGGAATTTTCCTTCTAGTGCTTTCTGTAGGACTGGGTTTATGGATAAGTATTGTTTAAATCTGGCTTTGTCTTGGAATGTCTTGTTCACTCCGTCTATGATGATTGAAAATTTTGCTGGGTATATTAGTCTAAGCTGGCATCCATGGTCTCTTAGTATCTGCATTATATCTATCCAGGTCCTTCTGGTTTTCAAAGTCTCCATTGAGAAATTGGGTGTTATTCTGATGGGTTTGCCTTTATAAGTCACTTGGCCTTTTTCCTTTGTTGCTCTTAATATTTTTTCTTTATTCTCTACGTTTAGTCATTGAATTATTATGTGGCCAGGGGACTTTTTTGAGCGGGTCTAGTCTGTTTGGTGTTCTATAGGCTTCTTGTATCTTCATAGGCATTTCCTTCTTTAAGTTGGGAAAATTTTCTTCTATGATCTTGTTGAATATATTTTCTGTGCCTTTGAGTTGGTATTCTTTTCCTTCCTCTATCCCTATTATTCATAGGTTTGGTCTTTTCATGGTGTCCCAGAGTTCTTGGACATTTTGTGTTATGATTTTTTTGGCATCGGTATTTTCTTTGACTGATGAATCCATTTCCTCTATTGTATCCGCTACACCAGAGATCCTCTCTTCCATCTCTTGTATTCTGTTGGTTATGCTTGCATCTGTGTTTCCTGTTCATTTACTCAGATTTTCTATTTCCAGCATTCCCTCTGTTTATGTCTTCTTCATTGTTTCTATTTCCATTTTCAGATTTTGAACTGTTTCCCTCACCTGTTTTATTGCTTTCTCATGGCTTTCTTTAAAGGATTTATAGTTTTCTTCTGCTTTATTTGTCCTTTCCTCTAGTTTTTTATAGAGTTCTTCCCCTTTTTTGTTTGACTTTTCTTTATTGATTTCCTCCACTTTTTTGTTTATCTCTTTCTCAATATCATTTTTGATTTTTTTCTTTAAAGGCCTCTAGCATCTTCATGATGCTATTCTTAAGGTTACTTTCTTCTCCTTCTTCTACTTTGTGATGTTCAGGTCTTGCTGTTGGAGGAGGGCTAGATTCTGGTGTTGCTGTATTGCTCTTTATGTTGTTGTATGTACTTCTGCCTTGACATCTGCCCATCTCCTCGTGGATTCATTCTTGGTCTTATCAGGGCTCTTGGTCCAGTCAGAGCTGACAGATTTGGCATTTCAGGAAGCCTCTCTTGTGTAGATATAACCATCTTTTTAAATAAGAAACACAGAGTGGATTCAGACATGAAAGCCAAGAGGTCAGAGCAATAGCTAAGAGCTGAGATTAAAAACCTTACCCTTCACTGCCGCTGCTGTCCTACCTCTCCTCAAGAGAGCTACTTCCTGTGTGTTTGTGCTTTTTATTGACTTTCTATTCTGCCTTCTCATTGGTTGTAAATCCAACCACATGACCTCCTCATCACTGCCCATCTGTACAGACCTCCAGGTCTTCTATGGTTGGTATTGAGATTAAAGGCATGTGTCTCCATACTGGCTGTATCCTTGAACATGCAGACATTGGCCTAGCTTTGCCTCCCAAGAGCTAGGATTAAAGTCGTGCACCAGCACCGCCCAGCTTCTGCCATGGCTTGCTATTAGCTCTGACCCCTAGGCAACTTTATTTATTAACATACAAATAAAATCACATTTCAGTACAATTAAAATATCACCATATTTCCCCTTTTCTATTTTAATAGTGCTGTGGGATGTTCTGTATGGCAAATATGTTAATAAATAAAACACTGATTGGCCAGTGGCCAGACAGGAAGTATAGGCGACACTAACAGAAAAGAGAATTAAGGGAACAGGAAAGGAAGGAGGACACTGCCAGCTGCCGCCAGCACAAGCAGCATGTGAAGATGCCGGTAAGCCACAAGCCATGTGGCAAGGTATAGATTTATAGAAATGGGTTAATTTAAGATATAAGAACAGTTAGCAAGAAGCCTGCCATGGCCATGCAGTTTGTAAATAATGTAAGTGTCTGTGTGTTTATTTTATAAGTGGGCTGTCGGACTGCCAGGGCTTGGCAGAACCCAGAGAGCAAACTCCAGCTACAGTCTTGGTCCAATGAGAGGTGGTGGATTCTACTTCTCAGAAAGCCACTCTTGGTCTAATCAGGGCTGGCAGATTCCCTGTCTCCTGATGTTACTCTTGGTCCAATGACAACTCTTTGTCCAATGAGAGCTCTCTCTTCCTCTGGGCCAGATCGGAGCTCCCTGGGCTAGATGGGAGCTCTCTGGGCCTGATGAGAAATCTCTGGGCCAAATGGGAGCTCTCTGGGTCAGATGGGAGCTCTCTTGGCCAGATGGGAGCTCTCTAGGCCAGATGGGAGCCCTCTGGGACAGATGGGAGCTCTGGGACAGATGGGAACTGGGGGCTGGTCTCTAAGTCTCAGGAAGTGGTTAGTGTCTCTGGTGGATGGGTGTGGGGGCAGGGAATGTAGATTGCATGGTCCACTGGGGAGTCTTAGAGAAGGGGAACCTTCCCAGGGGAGCCCTGCCTGCTGGCCATCAACTAGGGCCCAGTTGGGCGGGTCTTCCCCCAGGAATGGCTGGGCCCGGGAATGGGACCTAGGGGTAGGCCTCCCTGGGTATGATCCCAGATTCTCACCTCTGGTCCAGATGGGAGCTCTGGGCAGGATCCCTTTATATTTTCAAAGAAAAGTTTGAGACAGTCACTGTCACCATAATTCAGATTTTTGACTTTGGACTAGAAGATTTTTTTCTGCAGGCATGGATGGTCAGCCTGGCTCAGTTCATTCACTTATGCTTTTAACTATCTTCTTTTTACCTTCCTTAGGAAGAATTTCATAATGCCTGTGATTATTATTGAGCATTTCCACAAATGTTTACATCATATTCAGGAAAAGGTAATCTTAAGTGGCATTTCATTATCTTTCTTTGGTGAATAAATATTTGACTGTGAAGTACCCTGGAGCCTAACTGAAGCATGAACAATTAGGAAGTTGTGTGACTTCATTACTTAAGTTTTGTTTTGTTTTGTTTTGTTTTGTTTTGAGACAAGATTTATTTGTATAACTTTGGAGTCTATCCTGGAACTCACTCTGTAGACCAGGCTGGCATTGAATCATTTAATTAATTTTAAGAAGAATCAATTACTGTTTATTTATTCCCTGTGGGCTCTGTAATTATTTTGGATACCTTCTGGCTTAATTAGGGTTTGTATTATTGTGATGAGACACCATAACCACAGCAACTTTTATAAAGGAAAACCTTTAATCAGCTGTGGCTTACAGTTTCAGAGGTTTAGTCCATTGTCATCATGGCAGGACATGGAGGCATGTAGGACATGGCAGGACATGGAGAAGGAGCTGGGAGTGGAGAAGGAGCTACATCTGGACCTCACAGGCAACAAAAGTGCTCTGAAACACCAGGAGTGCCTTTAGCATAAGAGGCCTCAAAGCCCTCCCCCACAGTGACATACAACCTCCAACAAGGCCACACTTACTCCAACAAAGCCCCACCTCCTAATAATGCCACTCCATATGAGCTGATGAGGGCCTGTTCCATTCAAATTGCCATTCCTCCAAGGTATCCTTAGAAGGGAGAATAAAACAGTTTTATTTGTTGGCTCTAATAGAAGACGTTTTTTGAAGAAGAGAGAACTTTTTTTAAAAAATGAGAGCATTATCATTTGGTTGACAAATAAGAGTTTTGGAAGAAAAATAGTAAATGCAGGAGAAAAAAAACTTTTTCCTTCTACCCACATTTAGTCCCTTGTTGGGGACTCCATAACGAAGCAGAGACAGAGAGGAGAAAAGCATGGAGACTTACCTAGTACAAACTTTCACAACACCAGATCCTTCCCAAGGAAGGAAAGCCCTCAACAAGTGCTGAGACCTGAGATTTTATACTGAAGTTGATGGCAAGTGGAATGTTATAGAGTGTGTGACAAAATAAAACCATTATGAGCCAAGCAGGTGAATGGCAAATAGTGAGGGCTTTTGGCTCCTGTCCCCTGTGTGTGCCTTCATCAGTCTGTAGCTATGAGGCTGCTCCTTTCTTTCCTCCATGGAGGGACATGTGGTGCTTCTGACCTGTTTCAGGAAATGTCAGGAAGCCCTTTCTAGGTTTTATGAGCTGCTTCAGGGTAAAAGCAGAGTCCTTCCTCACATTCATTCTTTGGCTCAAATTCTTCCTATGACTAGTCACCATGTTTTGAGATAGCATATTCTGAGCACCATCAAATATTAAATAAAGCCAAACGTCTGGGTATAATTTCCGAGTGAGTAGTTGCATTCATATAGGTCCTGAAATACAACATTTAGAGCGATTATGAATTTAAACATTAACATTAGTATATCCTGTTCTGTGTACATTATTTTGCATCATCTTTTTAGTAATTGTTGTTTAAAAAGGATTGAGAGACTAAAATGTATACGTTAATTCATCTAATTGGAATGTTTTTCATTAAGTCTTTGAGACTTTAGGATTTAGAAGGTTAACTTCTGAAGTACCTTAGAAATTTTATTTTGACACTTGTAATATTATATTTAGATGTGTGTGAAGACTACTAGAACTGATTAAATGCTAGAACCTGGACTGTCCACAGGGCCATTCATAGCACTAGTAACCCATAGTTTTACAACAGAAAAATGCACGAGAAACACAAGATAGATTCTCAGAGGCACAATGCCAAGAAGGAACATGCCATTTCATTAACTCACCCTGGAATCTTGCTTGGTGATTTTTAGTATTCAGTGGTGGTTTTCATTATGAACTCACTCACCTGCATGGCAGAGTAACTTCACTTTTGCCTTTTCCTGTCTATTACTCTGGGCAAGCAGTTTCTTCCAGCTAGACAGATAACAGTCCTTCCATCAAGAATCTTACCCCCAGGGTTAGCTTTAATTAAGAGCATCCATCATTTGAAACAAATGTCTGCACAAATCATTCACCGTGCACTTTGATATACATTGTTCTCTAAATTTCAGAACCATAAAAACCCCTCTAGGACAAATCCTCAAGTTGATCATGAAAAGTACCAGGGAAGGGACACTGAGATGACAAGGTAGGTGAAAAGAGAGAATTTCCTCCTCCCAGTTTTTTCCTTTGTCTCCACATGATCAGAATGACAGAATAGTATGGCATATATTGTTTGTCGTCTGTCTGTCTATCTATCTATCTATCTATCTATCTATCTATCTATCTATCATCTTCCCCTTCTCTCTAAATAAATACATTGTTTTTAAAGTACCCATCAGATTTCCATGTATTCATCATATGAATGTTTATTTTTAAAATGACTGAATAAACAAATACTGTTTAAAATCATGGGAAAATCACCTTTGCTAGGAGATAATAGTTTTTAACCATAGCCAAAACAGAATCTGCCCCTTAACTTTGTGGATATGAAACTCTCAATCCTTCCCTCATAAAAGGTGTGAATTTCTACTTTGTTTTAAAGGATCTATCATTTAATTTTCCCAGGTCCATCTGTTAGTTTGTTAGAACCATTGGCTTTGTGCCAGTGGTGGTTTGGATCCGCTGTGCCTGTGAGAAGAAGATAGCACTGTGGTGTGAGGCTAGTGTTTGTACTCATGTCATAAAGATGTTGACAATCTAACTTAGATGGAAAATCACTCCAGGCTCAAAATTGTTGTAAAGAGAGAGGGAGGAGGGAACTAATGTGAGAAAAGTGGCAAATTTTCATATCCCTTTCTCCTAGTTTGTTTGTCTTCTGTTTCTGGAGAAATAAAAGAGGTGTTGTCTTATTGGGTAGGACGGTTTCCCAATGCTTACACCAATGCTATCAATCTTGGTAGGCACACCTGCAAACCCAGAACTAAGAAGCAAGGGAAGAAGTATCTTGAGTTGATGGAACCCTTATCTGTCCCTCATTACTCCATTTTCTCAGCACAAGAGATGATTATATACACACGCTCATTGGTCAATGCCAAGACATGCTAAGCATGTGTCAGTTAATGGCATCAGCTAAAAGAAATGTTTTCATCACAGTGACTTAACTACTTAGTAAAGAAGTAGCATTCCCTCTTCATTACGCAATTTGTGTTTCCTATATCCTCACAGGTCTAAATTTGAAGTTTCCCATCTTGGATCATCCACGTGATGAGTACTGCAATGATGAGTCTCTTTATTGGAAGGTAATGTACAGGATTCTTAAAAGTGGAGTAAATCATGGTTCTATGAAGGTTCAGATGGCCAAGGACCCATTTTCTATAACAGACCAAAGCCATAGGTAGACAAGGAGAAACTCTTCAAATGCTGTTCTTTGGCAGCTTCTGCTGTTTTTACTTGTTGGGGAGCATCGGTAGGGACAGTGACTAGGCAAGGACAATGACAAGTGGTTTCTTCTAGTGTTATATTTCTCCTGAGGCACAATGGATCAGGAACTTTATGGGATTTATCACACACGTGCCCATACCCAGTGTTACTGATTTCATCCTGGGCTATAAGACTCTTGTTCTAGGAGACATGATCATGCATTTGAACTCTTATGATACCCAGAGTTTTAGGTCCCCTTCTCTGGCTGCTCATAGACTTCTTTTTCTTTAGTCTTACCCCTGTTTTCTGTTCATTTCTTTCCATTTCTGATGGCTGCCACCTTCTTTTTGCCCTTGCTGTTCTTGAAAGATTCAAGGGTTTTTGCAGCTGAGATCCTCTCTCAACCCTATTACTGCCATTGGGAGTAATACCCAGAATGCTCTCCTCAGTCATTTTATTTCTGGTATCAGCTTGGGACATTCAGTACACCAGGAACAAAGTAGGCCTCTTGGAAGTATTTCATATGTGGGGAACCAAGTGCTTGTTTTCCAAACACTGCCCAGGAATGTCTCATTGCTTCATTAAAATCCCCCTTTTCATCATATTGAGAAATAAAATACTACTTGGAAATGACATCGTTTGAATGGGAAGGAGGGAGGATCACCTGGCTTAAATACAGGAGCATGGAAACACACCTGGGAAGATCCTGCAGGGCTGGTTACAATGTTGGAATTGGGTTGGGGGTACACTCAGAGAAGCCACATGCCTAGCTGTTGAAAACTTCCTCAGAGGTGCCTCAGCAGATAGACAATACACCTGTGAGGATGCTGTAATGAACTGCTGACAGAGGTAACTTGAACAGTGCAACCCCCAGGAGAAAAATCCCTCAGGTTGAGTGTGGTTCCCCACATTCTGCACTTAAGAGACCAAAACGAGATAGATTGCATGCCTCTGTGAGATACACATTGAGATTAACTGTTGAAAAAAGAAAAAGCAGTCAGGCAGTGGTGGTGCATGCCATTAATCCCAGCATGTAGGAAGCAGAGGCAGGTGGATTTCTGTAAGTTCGAGGTTAGCTTGGTCTACAAAGCAAGTTCCAGAACAGCCATAGCTGTTACACAGAGAAACTCTGTCTCAAAAAAAATCAAAAAAAGAAAAAGAAAAGAAAAGGCAAAGGGGGAAAAGACAATAGCTGTGGACATGACTCAGTTGGCAGAATGATTCCTACCATGTAGGAAGCTCGGGGTTCAATCACCACCCACACTCGGCAAGTTCCCACTTCTTTAGTCCACACAGGAGGGACTGGAGAGTCCAGAGTTTGTTCACCCAGGATATTTCTTCTAATCATAGAGCAGTTTCTATGCCTAGAGAGGTGAGGAGGTTTGGGTGCATCCTCTGGTACACTGTGATTTTCATTAATTACTTGATGTCTCACAAAGCAAGTTTACATTTTTGTTGAGTTCCTGTCTCTGTCTGTGAACAAGGAAGGATGTGGGGCTTTTCATTTCACCAGCATCCTGACAGTCTAGAGTTCAAGCCCAAGCTTTTGCTCCTCATTTGTTTTTGAATTCACTTCCTAAGTGTTTAAGGCTCTGTCATTTCAGTATTAGAGGAAGTTGAGGTTCCCAGCAGCAGCCATGCTCACAGAGTCCACACAGAAGGGTCTCTGTGAGAAACATGACCTCCTCCTTAACATCACTACTTTTTGAGTATACTGAACAAACTGCCTGATAGGGCTGAACACAATCAAAGCAGAAGAATATAAAATATACTTCTATTCCACCTGGTAAGATAGAAAACCAAGTCTGAACTTAGGTTAATGTACAGGAATCTCTGGGATACTTGTGGAAATGAGGGATTACTTCCCTGTCACTGTGAGAGTCTGAATTGGGAACTGGAATCTACATAACAGTTCATATGAAAATAGAAGGTTTAACTACATTAAGTCCATAGTACTGAAATTCTTTCCTATGAATGTATTCTTTCTCCTCCATATATTAAAAACACATCAAAAATCATGCCATACATGCTAATTTGTGCCTTAAATTCCAGGACTCAGAAAGCATAGACAGATAGACCTCTGTGAGTTCAAAGTCATCCTAGTCTGCAGAGTGAAATTTAGGATAGTCTTGGCTGTAGAGTGAGATCCTGTCTCAAAAGACAAAACGAAAACAATAAAAAGAAGTTACCCCAAAAAAGGTGGGGCATAATGATGTACACTTGTAATCCCAACAGAATGGATGCAGAGGCATTTGGATGTCTGTAGGCCAGCACAGGCTACATGATGAGTTTCAGGACTACATACAGAGACCCTGTCTCAAACATCATCAACAATAAGAATGTTACCAGAAACTGCATAACACATGAACCTACACATGAGAATAGTTTGTGAATGTTTCAGTAAGGATCTAAGATCCAGGACACTAAAAATCTCCCTTCATTTTCATTTTATGTGTATGGGTGTTTTGCCTGAATGTATGTCTCTGCAGCACATCATTGCACTGCCCAAAGAGGTTGGAAGAGGGCAAAATGTCTTCTGGAACTGGAGTTAGAGAGGGCTGTGAACTACCTTTAGTGAGTGGACTGCAACCTGGGTACTCTACAAGAGCAATCATACAGTGAAATTTGTATTAATGCATCTGAGTAGTAGGTCCCTGTAATTCATACTTTGAATTACAACTTGCAGAATATTCCAAGGTCAGTATTTGTTGCTTTGTACATCAGCAGAGGTTACCATTTCTTTTTATTTCTTTTTATTTTTTTTGGTCTTTCGAGACAGGGTTTCTCTGTGTAGCTTTGTGCCTTTCCTGGATGAGGTTACCATTTCTAATGGGAGCAGTGCATTCAGTAACTACTTGATAAATTAACATGTACATTTTGTGCACATGCACTTTCCAGGTATTTCTGGTTCCTACCTATGTGGAAAGATGCTGATGTCTATGTACCATCATTAATACAAGGCTAACATTTTTATTTTAAATATTGTGTTAATTTAGTTTTATATTCATATTTTTATTTTAAGTTCTTTGAGACAATTCTATTCCTGGAAGTGTGTCCTAAGTTCAGCCCAAGGCAAGGGCTGCAAGCATCAAGCATGAAGAATTTGCACAGACTTAATGGTAAATAGTCATAGATCCCTTAAGGACCCATCTGTTAGAATATCTGTAAGTAAGATCTCTGAAATATTTTTAGAATATAAATGTGAAGGTAACATAAAGGGCTGTAGTTGTTAGGGTACATCACTCAATAAGGTTAAAGCAAAGGGATGATGGCTGCATTAGCCCATTCTCTGATGATTTAGCCAAATTCCGGATGGTGTGTACTATACAAAGAAGGGAAATGTTAAGCAATAGAAGACACAAGTTGCATTTTACTAAAGAGTACACACTTAGAAAAAAACTCTGTTAGAGCCAGAGACATCAGAAGTCATCAGTTTTCTTTTCTAGGAAAATGTCTAAGCAGAGATAATACATTTACGTACCTCACAATATTAAGGGCTTTAAGAGGCAGTGAACAAAAACAGAACCTGGGTCTTTCCTGCAAGCTTTGAGTGTCCCAGGATGATATTAGAGAAGATGGCTTGCTTAGTATGGTGGCTATGTGCTGTCCCTGCATCTCACTTCCAGCATCAGCAAGGTTCTAGAGTGATCAGGCAGATGACCTGGGCATCTCCATCCACATGAGTGTTTGTGAACTGTGCCAATTTTCTCTTGGCTTCTGAGGTCAGACTTGAGGGTTGTAAAACTAAGCTGTATCCTGTGCCACTCTAAATGAGCTTGAGGAGGCTGTCCCCTGGTTACCTGAAGAATGTAAAAGGAAGGAAAAAAGCTAGCTGACCGATGAGACTCTCTCTTCTGTAGAGTGATGGGTTAGGGTTGTCATCCAGGGACTGATAGTCTCAAGACTACATTTTGAGAATCTGCTAGGCAAAGTCTTATCTCCCTAAAAGCAAGGCAGGAATAGTATGTTCAAGACTTTCCTGGGTAAGCTCAGAAGCAGCATTCCATGGAGAAGGCATAAATGATTCATAAGGAAATTTCCATCAACCCAATATCCTCAAATTGTACAAATATTAAAAGTGCCCCAAGTATGTAACAGGTGGAGATGTAAACCAAAGGTGGCATGGCAGCCATGATGTGGCTCAGTTTTGCTGGATCTTTGTCAAGCAGCTGTGCTGGCTTTATAACTTCTGCCATTCCATTCAGATATGGTTGTGCCAGCTAATCACATCTTCACTCACAGCCTCATAGCTTGAGTGAGCTCTGTTTACTCTCAAGGGGAAATGTTTATTACTACCTATGTGACTTCTCTGTTTTGAACTCAGGAATCTCTAAAAGTCTGAGGATCTTCCCCCATGATGTTTACTTCAGAGGACTCATTGCTCCTACTCCCCATCATCCTGACCTAATTTCTTAGCATCATTTATTTCTCATCATACTGAGTATGGATCTGAAGCAGGGGAAGAGCCATTCCTGTACAGTGTTTTGAAAGTGAGCCTTCAACTCCCCATAGATAGTTTCTAATGAAGCAGAGAGCTAGATCTCTGACTTTGGAAGGAGGGTGTGCCACAGAAGTTTCTGTGTGACCTCCCAGGGAGGTTTCTGATCTGGCACCTTGGTTTCAGATTAGTTTGGAGTGCAGTAGTTATCAGGGAAATAAAGGCTGTACTATGGACATCAGCCGACTCCTCCCTGGACATTCTACTGTATCCTGGAGAGCCCTGGCATTCTATGTGATGTCACCAGTGTTGTGGTAACACCAACTGCCATTGGGGCATCTGTTCATTGCCTAAAGGTTTCACTTGCAGCCATGTTGGCAAGACTGAGCAGGCTCCTTGGGAGACGGAAGGGAGAACATAATGAGACTAGAGAGAGGCAGAAGGAAGCTGGCCTTCATTCTCAGTGCCACACATCAAGGAATAAATGGTTCCGGGGAAAGCACAGTGAGTCCTGAACAAGGGATGGGGAGCTTCCTGAAGGAGGAAGGCTTCAGCTGGGTTTTTCAGATGGGACTCAAGATCTTGGAGCATTTTGGAAGAAATGGACCTATTATGCTTCTCTGAGTTCCTAAAAAGCAGACCTGGAGTTGAGGATTTCTGGTGGATAGTTTGGCAGAGAGCCAGGAATGGTCATGCCTGCAGCTGCTCTGCTCAGGGCCCTCTGCTTTCACTCCGAGTGGGAAGGAAGCATAGAAGGGAGAATGAGGCTTCAGTTACAGCACTGAACTTCACCCTCAGTGGACATTGTTTGGTTGAGTAATACTTATAACAGGCAGAGTAAAGTCCCTTGCCCAAAGTTGGAGGTTCTCACATTTTACCTCATAGCCACTTGCACCAAGCATTGTTGCATTTCAGTGACCCTTAAGGTTCCTGAGTTCCTGCCCGCTCACTAGCCAGTCATCTTTTCTCTACCTTGGGCGCAGGAATGGGCCATCACTCTTCCTGCAAATGTTTGTTCTTGGTGTCTGAGTGCTCACCTGAGGATGTGCAGTCCTTAGGTATCTCCAGCCTGTCCTGTCACTAGGTGGTCACACCTTTGCTAACATCATGATGGATGGACTGTATTCTGCTGAAGTTTTGGAGAAATTTTCATCATTACCTATGTGACTTATTTTTGGTCTGACAAGACACTCATAATCTCCCACCACTCACGCACAGTGTAACATCCCTGTTCATCTTTCCTGATATATTCATTCACTTCATGGAACTTATCTTCCTCCCCCATCATCCTGAGCTGATTTCTTAGTATCCTTTACTTCTCATCTTATTAATTAGAGATCTTAGGGAAGGGAAGAGCCCACTCCTGGAGAGTGTTTGGAAAGAGAGTCTTCACCTCCACAGGTTGAACTAGAGAAAAGTTTCTAATGAATCAGAGATCTCTTGATGCTGAAGGTGCTGAAGGCCTTCCCCTGTGTCTCAAGGAAGGTTATTGGAAAGGGAAGCTTGGCTTTTTAGTGAATTGAGGAAGAGGTAGTTATCAAACAAGTGATGACAGTTGGCAGTGACTCTAACAGTCCCTCCTCTGAACATTCTATTGTCTCCTGGAGAGCCCTTGACAAGATCTGTGAATTCACCATGGTTGTGATAACACCAACTGTCCTAGGGGCATACATTAAGTGCTTATAGGGTTCACCAGAAGACATGTTGGCAAGATTGATCACACTGATTGACAGAGAGACCTTGCTTTCTAAGGAGGAGGTGAGTCTTGGGGTGGAGCTTCCAAAAATAGGGTTCAGTAGCTGGGTTCTTAAAAACACATAGGTCTATGCTGCTTCTCTGGATTCCTGAAAGGGTAGACTCAGAGTCAAGGATTTCTGATGGTTAGTTGGCAGAGAGCCAGGAGTTGTCAAAGTTGTCAAGGCTGCAGCTGCTGTTCTGGGAGTTCCTTAATTTCATTTTGAGTGGCAAAGAAGGCCAGCAGGAGTCACAGACTAAGGAGGTGTCAGGGTAGGGTGTTCCTACAGTTCATTGTCAGTGGATTCCTTTAGGTTCCATGGATATCTGATGTGAATACCAAGGAGGGAAACTCTCCATCCATGTACCAAGGTCTTAGACATTCAGTTACTTTTAGTCCTGGACACAGATGAAAAGGGATTGGTGGTGCTAAGCACTAGGGACTTCAGGAGTTCCTGTCTCACATCAGATATGAGCTGATATTTCCAGAGCTGCATGGCTGGGTAACATATGCCTTCCAGGGACAGTGGAGCTGCAGTAGGGGCTGGTGCACATATCTAGCCATAGTGACTGGGGACAGAGACATGGCTTATGAGCCCCAACTTGAGGACAGATGTCCTGCTCTTTGGGTCTTCACTGGGTTCCATGCATTCCCTCTTTCTCAGGCCTCTTCTTGGGACTCAACATGATCTCTCCTGGCCCTGTGCCATACAGCCGTACAAATTCACTTATGTTTATCTTTATACAGGGACTACTGGAAAGGCATCAACTCCAACCTCCCTCACTGAGCAAGAACAGCAGATGAACAAGGTGGATAAACTGACCCGTCAGCTACAGATGATGACCAATGAAAGGAATGAACTCTCTATAATGCTGGCCAATTTCACCAACAATGATTTGAACAACAGGTAGTCATTATGTCGAGTTCTATGGTGACTATCTTGATCCTACTGAGTCAACCCCAGCAATCCTCAGGTCATTGGAGGCTGTGCCTTCAGGGTATCCTCATGCCCAAGCTAATTTTTCTGAGTGCATCTGAGAGGCAGAACAGAAACCTAGTTGGGAGTGAGATGGGGATACAGGCTGCACTGCTTCCTCCAAATGAAAAGAGAGCTTGTGGCCTGAATTACAGTCTGGGGATAAGGGCAGTAGTGTGTGAGCTCTCACATGCATTTCAAGAGTCTTTGACAGGTGTTGGCTTATGGGAGATGCTCTGTGCTGTGAGTTTATGGTGACTCTTTGTTCTGACCAGCAGGTGCTTGGGTGCTGGTGGCTTTTGGAAGCAGCAGGAGGGGCCAGGTACCACTTGGTCCATCTCAGTGTGTGCTTGAAGGCTGAACTTCATCACTGCTCCTCTCTGGTCTTGATCCTTATACTCTGAGACAATGCTACCTCCCTATATTTATTTGGCACCCTCAGTGTGTGTGTGTGTGTGTGTGTGTGTGTGTGTGTGTACCCAGTCCTGGCAGTTGGAGGTCTCTGGCAGGGCATGTGGTTCTTCCTGTGTTAGGAAGTTTCCAGGCAATGTCAGGAACTCACTGTGAGCAACAGTGTTCTTGGCCTGTGTGCTCATGTTGGCAGCCCATTGGAATCCACTGGAGACTTATAAATTTATCCTTAAGTTGGGTCTACTCTCTGAAAATACTGATTATGTGATCTGGGCATCCATGTAGCAATAGGAACCTGGGATCAAAAAATCCCCATTCTGAAGACACGAACAACATTATCATACATTTCTGGTGGACCCAGACTTGTGACATAGACTCCTGAGGACTTCTTAGAGGAGCTAACCAATTCCTGCAGTCCCAGTGGTGGCACTCATGCAGCCCTGGCTCACTCTCTTAGCACCACCTGACTGCTGGTCTGAGGCCAGGACAGTGAGTTTAATAAACACCACATTGTCTTACTTTATAGGTACCATAATGTGACATCAACTGTACTGGGGCAGTTGAGGGCACCGCCTGAATTCATATGGTCATTGGGTCCTGTGTTCATGGGGTTCTTTGTTCCTCGGCCATGCCCTACCACAGGCTGAATTTTGAGGTGGAGATGCTGAATATGGAGCATAAAAAAGTGATGGTGGACCTGGAGAAATTCCCTAAAGAGATTAGTGAGGCCTTGAACAAGTGCAAGGAGGTGACAGAGGAAACTCTCTCCTGCAGGTGAGTAACTGACTTCACTGTGACCCCATTACTTGGGAGTGACTGCTTTTTACCATGTTTTTGTCTTTGAACCAAAGTCAGGCCTTTTGTTCTAGCCTGTGTGCCCCATAGCAAGCAGTCTGCCTTGTACTCTTGACTTGGGCCTCTTGGACCAGTTTTGCTAAGAGTGAAGTGTCTGTGAGGCACTCCCATCATTGTCCTGCCAGCCTCAGAGGCCTCTAGATAGAAAAACTCTTAGCACCATGATGGGGTATCAGGCATTTGTGTGTCTCTGGGGCTCTGGCAGGGGCTTACAGAGCTGGTTCACATAGGACCCATAGATGGAATGTATTCCCATTGGATCTTCTGTCCTCCATCAAGAATGTTTACCCTCTACCTGCTGTTGTTTTCCCAATACCATGAACAGTTAAGCACATGTTGGGGGAGGCAAACCCTGCTCTCAGAAGTACATGGATCCCTTTCAGTTTCAGGGTTTTCAGAAACAGTCTGAGTCTTTCTGGAATTTGGCTCTTCTCTGGCTTTTGCCAGCTACTAGGTTATGCATGGCTACAGTGGACTCTAGTCTGGGCATGGGACCTTGCATGAGTGATGTGGGAGTGGCATATGGAGGCTGGATGGGGCTCACCTTGTTCTTTGTGGTGGTTCAGCATCCTTCACAGCCAGCTCCTGAGTGAGTGGACTCATCTGAAGGAAAAAGTGAGCATCTTGAGAGAGGAGAACCGAAAGCTGAGGGGGGAGCAGATTTCACTACAAGAGTCCTGTGAGGAGCTGAGGACGCTCTGTGGGGAGGCCCATGAGAAGATCTATGACCTCTGGGCCAAGGAAAAGCAGGTAGGCTGAGGTATTGTGTGCAGGCTGCCCACCATCTTTAATCATACAGATGTGCATCCACATGCAAACACACACACACGGGACCATCCACCCACTTATCCATCAGATCACCAACATCTCATCCAATTGTTGGTTTCTGTGATCGTTCCTAAGTCTTTCTGGAGAGTTAGCCTCTTGTGAGATCACAGGTTGTAAACAGCTTTGAAGGAGCAGTGCCCTGTGAAAATGCCAAAGGAGTGGTTCTCATTGTCACCCTTTTTGTCTTCTCTCATATGTTACATCTCAACATCAGTTCCCCCTCCACCCCTCCTCCCACTCCTTCACCCCCAGATCCCTCCTACCCCAGGTCCACTCCTCCTTAATTTCCCTTCAAAAAGTAGCAGGCCTCCCATGCTTTTATTTAATTATTAAAATAATATTGAACCCCTGGCTTTGCAAATGCTTGTTACATATTCTAACAATGAGCTATATCCCCAGTCTTTTAAAATCTTAATTAATGGTCACACCAAGTTGCACAAATTAACTTTGAACTCACAGCATAGTTCAGAATAGCCTTTAACATTCAGTTCTTCTGTCTCAGCCTCTGAGTAGCTAGGATGACAGGTGTGCATCACAAGCTCAAACCTAGTCTAAATACTTCAATTAAAACTAATACTTAAACCAAATGTCAAAGGTCAATGGATTACAAATTTGTGTTTTTCAGACATAGGTGCTAAATTATGAGTGATCTCAAAAACATCAGTGAAAATATAATTTAGATGTGTCATCATTAGTAGACAGGTATCTTTAAAAAGAATAACATAATGGTTTCTTTTCAAGAATATTTCCTGGAAGTCACATAAATGCCAGGAAGTAAGATTTACCTGGAACAAACAGATAAGATGTCTGTCCTGAAGGAACTAAGGAAGTTATTACCTTTTATCCGTCTCGTGCATTACAGCTGCTTTTTGCTCTGGGCAACCAACCCTCCAGCTCTTCTTATGTCTGAGACCTCCAATAGAAGAGGATTTTCCTGCAGGAGGCAGCATCCAAACCCTCCTATTGATTTGTCCCCGAAATTCAGTCTCCACAGGAAAGGCAATCTTACCTCCTGCCCATTATTCACAGCCTGCAACTCACTGCTATATATGAAAATGATTATATGCCATCAAATCATAGGAATTTCAGCACCTTGTTAATATTTTAGTGGAAGGAAATTTTAAGCTTTCCTTTGGGTAGATACTACATAGTTAATAACTATTTTAGACTGTTATAACTATTAAACAATTTATTTTTATTTTTATTGAGTGAATATTTTATTTCTTTTTTACTGAAAATAGATCATTCTCTCATACAATAGTTCCCAACCATAGTTTCCCCTCCCTCCACTCCTCCCAGTGCCCACAAACCTCCTCTCTTCCTCAGATCTGCTCCCCCTTGGCTTCTTTTCAGAAAAGAACAGGCCTCCAAGAGATAACAGCCAAACATGACAAAACAAGATAAGACAAAACAAAAATAAGACAAGACAAAAGCCATCATATAGGCTGGACAAAGCAATCCAATAGGAGGAAAGATGTCAGAGAGGAGGCAAAAGAGTCAGAGACAAACCCACTCCTACTATTAGGTGTCCCATCAAAACTCCAACATATACGCAGAGAAGCTGGTGCAGACACAAGCACGCTCTATGTTTGCTGCATCAGTCTGTATGAGTTCATGTGAGCTCTGCTTAGATGATTCACTGGGCCATGTGACCTGATAGAGAGTTTCAATTTAGACTCCCACTTCCACACAATGACTGGCTGTGGGTCTCTGCACCCATCTGCTGCTAGAAGAAACCTCTCTAGCAGATGACAACTGGCAAGACACCAATCTATGAGTATAGCAGAATATCATTAAGAATATTAGCAATCATTTTATTGATTTTTTTTAGTTACATTTGGTTCTACCCTAGGTCTGTGGGCTATTTGGTCTCCAGTTCCTGACCATGCTGGCAGTGTAGGGCATGGACTGCTTTTCCTTCCATGGGCCTCAAGTTAAACCAGACATTGTATGGCCACTCTCTCAAGTTCTGTGTCTTCATAGCCCTAGCACAACTTTCAGGGAGGACAGACTATATGTTGAGGCTTTTGTGGCTTGGTTGGTGTCCATGTTTCTCTTTCTGTAGCCTGCAGAGTACCTTTCCAGGCCAAACAGAATAGAAGATAGGGGTGAGAGCTCCATGAAGGCAACAGCTTGATCTCTCTATGTTCAATGAACTGTGTAGATGTTGCCCACAACAATGGTACCCCACTGTCAATTTTCAGAGAGGATCACTTTGTCCTAGCACCAATATGGGTTGTTTAGGGATCTCCACAAAATCCCCTTCCCAACAGTTCAACTGACTGCAATCCAGTCTCACCTGTAGCCTTGCCTGGCTACAGAAGATGGTCAGTTCAGACTCTGTATGCTCCATTACTAGGAATACTCACTAGGATCACCCATGTAGGTTGCAGGAAGTTTTCTCTGCACTAGCTTTCCACAACACGCTCTAAAGGCCCCCAACTCCAGCTGTCTCTCCCCATACTCCCTTCCTCTATCCCTTCCCCCTAATACATGATCCCTTCTAATCCTGCCTCCACTAACCTCAAGTCCCCCTGAAAAATATATTCAATTTTTTCCCCAGGGAGAACCATGTGTTTCCTCTAGAGACATCTCTTCATCTAACTACTTTGTATCTGTGGAATGTAGCTTGATTATCCTTTACCTAACAACTAATAATAGAATTACAAGTGAATACAAATTATACTTGTCTTTCTGGGTCTAGGTTATCTCCCATAGGATGTTTATTTCTAGTTCCACCCATTTGCTTGCAATGCCAGTTGGATGTCATTTTTTAAACACCTGGGTAATACTCCCTTGTGTAAATGTGCTACATGTTCTTTATTCATTCATCCATTGAGGGACATCTAGGTTGTTTCCAGTTTGAAGTTATTATGAATAAAGCCACAATGAACATATTTGAGCAAGTGTCCTTGTGGTAGGATAGAGCATCCTTTGGTTACATGTTCAAGAATGGTATACCTGGGTCTTGAGGTTGATCAATTCCCAATTTTCTGAGGAGCCACCATATTGATTCCACCGAGGCTGTACAAGTTTATAGTCCCACCAGAAATGGAGGAGTGTTCCCCACTGAGAAAGCTTTATTCTCAGTCTCATTGCCTGCTACCATTTTCTTTCCACCTTGGCCTCACCATTGCTGAGTTGACCTTGGCCTTGAAGCTTGGCCTAAATTTTATTCCCTGAGAGATTCTGAATTGCAGGGGTGCTTGTGGTTGCATCTCAGCAGAGCAGAAGTCCCACAGCCATGCTGAGGTTTGAAAATAGGGCTGTCTCATTGCACCCCACTTACGCTCATTATAGTCTAAAGCACTCACCTTCTGCTGTGTCTGCAGCATTCAATAACTGATTTTATTCCAAAGTTGTTAAGTCTGAGTTAAAATGGGCCTTATGGAGGGTTAGGAGAAATAAAGAGTCTCAGACATTGCTGGTGTTGTAAAATTGTGTAGCCCCATGAGAAGCTATGTACAATTTTTCAGAAAGTTGAACTGCTGTCCCCAAGTAACCCAGTGATTCTGGAATGGGAAATAAGTTGTTCACAGAGAAACTAGCTGACACCAGGGTTGGAGCAGTCATCTTCAGAGCAGCCCTGAAGTCAAAACTATTCAGATACCCATCATCTGTGAGTGTAAAAGTACAATGTGGTCCGGGATTTCCATGGAATCTTGTTTAGTAAGAAATAATACATGCAATCATTTGTCTGTGACTTAGTCAACCTTCTCTTACTCAAACAAATCCCTGACACAATCACCTTACATGGAGGAAAGGATTATATTGGCACCTGGTTGAGGATTTTCTAGTTTCCTGGGCTCATTGCTTTGTGTCTGAAGTGAGGCAGCCTGTGGTTTAGAGAGCTCCTTTTGGAGGAAGCTGTTTACCTTGGAGACACTGGGAAGCACTGAGTGAAGCTATTGGCTGCTTCACCACCATCCTGTTGTCCTGTGCTGGGGATCCAAGCCTTTAGTGCACGGACTGGGGAACTTCATGAACAGGCATGGCTTATAGGCCAAGCACCCCACGAGTCCATTTGTTCGTGTACTGGATTTACAAGGTTTGTGCACTTCATTGACTGATCTGTCCATCTGACCTGCCCACTGTGTTCTTCCATCTAAGGAATGTTCAGTTTCTTCTTAAATGTCCTGGGTGATCTTTTCTTATATTAGCATTATCTGGGAAACTAAACATGTGAATGCAATGAAGTATGCCTGTATGCATACACACTTGTATGTGTGTGTTCAAGAGTGTGTGTGTTCAGAAGAGTGTGTGTCTGTGTGCATATGAGTGTTCAACCCTGCACTAAGAACATAATCTTCTACTAAACAGAAACAGGAAAGATTGGAGGAGAGACTGCAATACCTGCTGAAGCAGAGAGATCTGGTCACCAAGCACAAGGTCTTGGCAGAAAAGCTGCAGCATTACTTCACTGTCTCCCAGATGAGGTAGGACCCCAGGCCAGGAGGGAGTGGCACTCAGTGGTTCCCCCCTACCTGAATCTCTGTCCTATTTGGATTTCTGCCCATCTACATGGCCTTTCAGTCACAGCCAGGGAAAGAACATCTGAGTGTATGAGCTGGTTCAGTCAACAGAAATGTCTGTCCAGGAAAAATATGTATTATCCTTAATCTTGCTAGAGATTGTGTCCCCTTCTTCATTTCTGAGCTCTCATATGTCCTGAGTTCATTGATCTTTATGTCTCCCCACACATGTTCCCATGGCAGCCCCAAACCTAACAGGGAGAGTGTTAGACAGTGTGCCCTCCTGCCTCTTCATTTTCCTTCAGGATGGCACCTTTAGAGGTAAGGTCCTACCCTTGTGCAGATTTGCATGGAGCCCCTTCTTACTGATTACAGGTTTTCTGCAGTGAGCATCTGTTTGCTGTGAGAAAGTTTCTCTGGAAATAAGCAGGTTTAGAGTTTGACAGGTTGAAGCCAAGGAAGTTTCTGTGCTGAAGGCATAAACAGAGCCTGCACACTGCAGTGTTGTGTAGACACCACTAGAGGGCCTCATACAGTTCGGTTCCAAGGTTGCTGAGTTGCCTGCATCTGTTCAAGGCCATGCATATCTCTCCTGAACTATGACTCTGACATTGCTATGCTGCTATTTTTTTTTCTCAAAATAATGTATCTGAACTTTTGGAGAAATGTGCTGGGGTTTTTTTTGTTTGTTTTTTTTGTTTTTGTTTTTAGTTTAGATTAGATTCAGTTTAGTTTAGATTCAGTTCAATCTCTAGCAATTTTTAAAGGCTGAGAAAAAAATCCAGGGCCAGCTGCTCTCTGGCCCTTCTCTCTTGAGGAAGAAAGGAATAAGCTCAGATGAAAGGTAATGTTGATAGTCAAATGCTGGCATGGCAGGTCCCCACCAGGCCTATATTTCAGCTGCCTTCCTCTCCTAGGTCTAAAACACTCCAGCATGATCTAGAACAGGCCACAGCCCAGGGTCAGAGCCTGCTGCAGACAAACCTGCTTCAGCAGGGACACTAAGTGCACCAGGCAAAAGAGCCACCATTGACTCCTATCCCCTGCAACCATGGCATTCGTGGGGTGGTCTTTCTTCCTTCACATTGGTGTCCCGTGAGTGAATCGGCCCTGGTTTTGTCTAGGCCATGGCAGAGTTAGGATGCTTATGGGAATAATTGCCATTCTTTCTCTTGACAGCACCACTTAAGAGAACTCACTCTAGCATCAACACCTCCTCAACAAAAGACATCTTGTAGCTGTGAACTAACCAGTGAGGAAAATCCCAACCTACCAGCAAGGGATCCATGTGTCTGTTGGTGCATTATTCCAGGAGAAAATAAATCATCAGAAAGAAGCTTGAGCTACAGAGGACCTGCCAACATTATTCAGAACCCAGACATCTATTAACAAGTGTTCCTCAAACGGGGCACAGCAGCATGGGGAGGGTATGTTGGTGAGCCAGAGTTACTCTGTCAGTTTACTCTCCATGTCTTTAGTAAGCTGTCTTAAGTCCTCCACATGTGGTGAGAAATCTGACAAGAAAGCCTGCATGGCTGTCATGCTGTTATCTATACATACCACATGGAGAAGAATAGGATTCCCTCCCCAGGGCAATGCTGAAGCCAACTCCATGTCACGTGAAAGTGTTGCTGAAGATGACGCACTGCAGATACTACAGCACTCCCTCACACCTATGTTAGTCAGTCATCGGATCTTCCATCAAGAAAATGACTAGGGATTCTCCAGTGTCACAGCCTGGACTGGCATGACTGGTCCTGAGAAAGAACTTATAGAGGAGGTCTGAGTCATCTTTGGTGCTTTGGAAAGCCAAATGTATTCCATTGATTTGTTGAGTCTAGAGTAGAAGAATATTTGTAGCTTAAGTTTTTGGAGGGGTCTTTTCTTTGCTGGGGTTTTGTTTGCTTGGTGTTTTTAGTTTACTTTAGTTAGAAATTTTGTTATTTTTTGTTAATTCTTTTATTCTTGTCAGTGTTTTAATAGTTGGCTAAATATATACACTGCATTTACCGACTGCCTTTTAAAAGTCCCCACTGAAGACTTTTTATGAATAAAAAAGCAATTTACAACTCTTCACTTTTACAACTCTTCTTTATTCAGGCATGGTGTTGCACTCCTGTAACTTCAGAACTCAGAGGCAGAGATGAATCTCTGCAAGTTCCAGGAGCCTTGGCTACAAAGTGAATTCCCATCTAACCAGGGCTACATAGGGGGTTGACACCTTGAATGTGGATGGCATGGTCTACTCCGGTCTTCATGACCTAGCCTTTATGTTAACAGCCAGATTTAGAGAATGTAACAATGATGAGCTTGTGGGAAGAAAGGAATCTCCCTTCTGCACTACATTAGTCCTTTCCCCATGCCCTTTCACAATTGCCCTTTGTGGTTCTGGGATAGCAAAACAGTGAAAGTGGCCTTGAAATGCATGAACAAAGTTTACCACTACCCACAGCAGAGGGGAACTGCTGAGCTGCAAGTGTGAATACTGGAGATGCCTTCTGACCTCTCACTCCTTTAGCATGGCTGTTACATTGGGGAGATGTAGAGTAATGACCTGCTCTGGCACTGTTATCTGCTTCCATTAGGAATATTGTGAACAAAGCCTGAAGGATTCATTCCAATCTCTGAAATGGTGTTTCCTGTTGGTTTATGACACAAAACATTTCATAAAATTCCATAAGGCTGTCTCAGATACGTTACTCAGAACATCAATTCCATCTGCTAAATTTAAGTATGAGTTTGGGGCTTGGGGAGATGGTTCAGTAGTTAAGAGCATTTGGGTTTGGTTCCCAACACACATAAGGGGGCTCATATCCATCTGAAATTCTAATTCCAGAGGACCCAATGACTTCTGACCTCCGTACCAAGCATGCCTCTGGTACTCAGATATACATGCAAGCAAAACATTCACACACAAGTATACATAAAAGTAAAATAGGTGAGTATTACCAACTAACTTAATGCTACTTGGCAGATGAAAAGCTTCATCTACTTTTACTTTTAAATATTATCTCCAGATTTTTCTCAGGCTACATCAGAATTCAGTATCCTACTTCGGCATCAAATATCAAGTTTGTTTATTTTATTTTTCTAATAAAACTAAATTTATCAATACCCTAGAGTAATGGTTTTGATAATAACTATCCAAGAGTATAAAAAGTATAAGACATATTTGTAGATTTAGTATATTAATACAAAATGCATGCCTAAATACAGTATGTTTACAGGCAGAGAGTTGAGTGGGAGAAAACTGCAGTTGAGGTCTAATAATAAATATATAAATGCAGAAATGGAGATGCTCAATCATTGGGCACTCTGTGCATATGGTGGCTTGTACTAGGTAGGTTTTTCACAAAAGGAAGAAGCACACAAGGTAAAACTATAAAACTACAGGTTGTCATAAAAACTGTGGCTCTCCTTGTTGTGAAACACTAACAGACTTTAAAAATCCAGTTTTCAAAATAATCACGAGTGACAGAATACTAAGGCAGCATGTACCCTTCCCTCTAAGAGATGTCTGACACGGCAGTAATGTTTTTTCCTGAATTTTGAGAAAAAGCCATTGGACAGCTTCAGGAGCATTCTGGAGAAACCCTCTCTGAGATCTTAATGTAAGGCATTCCGTTCAGCTACCTGGATGTTCAGAAGCCCAAATCCAAGAAACCAACTCAACTAACCAACTTAATCTCAATACACAACTCTTCTCTTTAGCCTACTTTAAATAGTGGGAGAAAAGCAACAAAAGCCCAAATCCTAATAAGGTCAAGACAAGGCAAAGGGCTACTCTATAGATAAAACCTCCACAAAGGTCAGCTGAGGAAATCCAGCGCTAGAACTGAATCATACAGATTTCAGTGAGTCCCATACAGTCATGTAACAGCAATGTCAGTTATTTATATACTGCAAGTTCTCTAAGAAATGTGCCTCAAGCAGCATCAGCTATGCCCAGTGCATCCCCAGGACTTACACATTCTAATAAGTGGTATCTAACCGTGTGTTCTCTACTGTATGGTGATGTTTTGATACTATCCGTGTAGGACCTTGCCCATCCTACAGACTTGCCTTCCCCAGAAGGAGCTCCAGTTCTGTTTTAGAAGATTCACATAAAGTCTTCTTATCAAATATTAAGATGAAGGGAGGTGACACGATGCTACCTGTGTGTTCAGAAATTGCTTCCTCCTCCAAGCTTAATAGTCAGTACTACAGGTCTGAATCATCAGATGTTTGGTAATGCTGAAGCATTCCAAAATTTTTAACTGTCTCTAGAGGCAGGTCATGCTACTGAATTATGACAGATTATCATGAGGAAAAGTAAGTGTAGCCAGACATTTTAAAATGCCTCAACCACAACCTTTCCACAGAAAGACTAAACTACATATGGTTTATCATAGAACAATGGCACCTCTGGACCCTGAAATCCCCTAATTTCATTCATTTGGGGGTATTAAACAAGCAAAAACACTTAACTAGTACTTTACAACAGCATTCAGCTTTCCTATGAAATACTCAGCATCTTAAATATTATGTACACTTTTTTTTCTTGCAGTAAGCTAGACACTGGCTTCTGAGTTTGTTGGATGGGGAGTAGGTAACACATTAAAACTGTTATATCAAATGTCTTTTGGCAGAATAATAGGTATCCAAGTTAAAAATAGGAGGGTCAGTTTGTTACTTTGTGGTCTTTTCAAAGTTTAAATCAATCTTTGTTACCTTCTACTGAACCTCAGTCACTACTCCTGAGTGGAGACAGGGAGGTGCCAGCCCCTCCTCCTCAGGCTTCATAGCAGTTGCTTGCTTTATGCTGCAGCAAGGCTTGAAGAGATGGGTGTCAATGAGGACTTCGCCAAAACTGCCCTTAGAGATGATCCCACAATGTATTCTCTGTCTTTTCCAGTAGGTAATATCTAAAAAGGAAAAACTGGAGTCCTCTTAGAGCTGGAGGCCATCTCTGTATCTGAGCCTTGATCTGACTGGTTACTGAAGCAGAGACTGGGCTGGAAAGGCACTTGAGGTGCTGTGAGCATCAGGATTGTGGTGTTTAAATTCCTTCCACAGTTTACTGATCTGGTTGCTTTTCATCCTGTTTCCAGATAGAGTTCTCGCTTTTTTTGTTTAAATGTTGCCTTTAGACTGGGTCCTGCCCTTGCATCTACCACATGATTCCAGTTTTGTTGGTTTTTCGTTGTTACTTTGTTTTTGTTTTTTGTTTTGCTTTGTTTTTCTGGATCTGCTGGCAACTTCTTCCATCTTTCCACAAGCAACACACAGACACTGCAGATGTCATGTGCAACCCAAAATAGCTCTGAAAATCCTTTTTGTAATGTTTACTGTCCATGAACCAAGAGCTGGAAGACTTGGCTCTGCAGATACAGCAGTCCTCTGTTCTTCAGTGCACCTTTGGCTTGTGAAAACCAAACATATTTCCTTCTGGGCAATAGCTTCCATGTGCAGCAGCATCCACACAGGGCAGGCTGCACCGAGAAAACCTCTGCAAGCACTCACTGTGCCCACAGTGAACCCAGCAAGTTTGCTGATTTTATATGCTGCCTAAGTTAGAAAAAAAAATTTAAAACCTACCCAAATGGTATAGCCTAGAGCAGTAATGAAACAAAAATGCTCAGGCAGATTAATGATTAAAAAAAATGTGAATGTGTATATACTTGTCAAAATTCTTAAAGCGGTAGTGTGGAGCTATTCTAATGGTTGTAGCAAAAGAGATGGAGTCGAACCACAGGGGGAAAAATGAGTTTGATGGGATATACTTCATAGTTCTCATTCATTGTTTGCTCCTCATTATGCAATTTATTTTAAGAGAACAAAAACAATTCCCCATATTTATAACACTTTTATTATCTCCCTCTATTTTGTAATCAGAAGGTCCTATGGTATATACATGTGGTTACTTTACCATGATATGGACCATGTGGAAGATAGAAACAATGAAGATGATTGAGGAACAAAGATATGAAAATGTTTTCATCAGCTCCTATTTAGACATCAAAAATAATCCATATCATGGTGTGTGGTGGTGCATGTCTTTAGTCCTAGCACTAGGGAGGCAGAGGCAGGACGCAGTGTTTGACACACACCCCAATTGTTAGTTTCTGCCACCCCGCAGCAGCCTGCATCTGCTGCTGCCACCACAGCAGTTACATCATCACTTGTCATCGGGTTCTTTCCACCCTCAGCTCTGCCACATGTGCAGCCTTAAAAATGCCCACCAGGCACAGCTCACTCCCTTTCCATCTCTCTGCCTTTTTCACATCTCTTTGCTTCTCCTCTCTTGCCGCTTCTTTTCTCTCTTGTATCTCTTCTTCCTCTTGTCATTCTGTCTCTCTCAAGTCCCCACTCCCACACAGCCCTTCACACTTCCACTCACCATTCCCCAATGAAGCTCTTTGCACTAACTGTTGCTGGTGCTGTGTGTTGCTTAGTGGCATACATTGGCAGGACCTGCTGAAAGATACTCAGTATCACCTCGCTTTCTTTTTTATTTATCATTTCACCAATTACTTAATTTAGTTTATGTGTTTGGGGGTGTGGGATGGGGAGAGGTATGCATGTGGAGTTAAGAGGACAACTCTTTGGAAGTCTTTTTGAGAGGATGCCAGGGTTGCAGCCATCTTAGAGAAGGGTCAGACAGGGGACAACAGGCCCTTGGATAAATTGTTCTTAAAAAACCCACCAGATGATCTGCTGCCCCTTCACCCCTAGACAATTAGGAGCTGCACACCAGGCATTTCCTGCCATAACCTAAAGGATATGCTATAACATAACTGGCATAATAAACAAAGCACCAGATATGTCCTCTGAGATGTTTTCTGCTGTTATAGATTGTATACCATAGCTCTCATAGGGAATGAGTTTCCTGCAGATAAAAATGGGATGTCTAACTATCAGAGGAAATGGATCTGCTGGTCAAATGGATACAATAACATAGATTGCTAGAGGATAGGGCAATTTCCTTTCAGTTGCAACTCTCTAATCAGTTCAAACCAAGCATCTCTAACCTGACGTAAGCACCAGTCTTGAGCTTGTAATGATATAGAGTTGGAATTCCCCTAGATCTCCTACCCTAACCATTAGAAAGCCCTGGTTGAGTGCTACTCAGGGTCTCTCCTGCTCTGCTGCATCAGATGGATGGAGACGCCCAAGTTAACTGGCAGCAATAAAAAGACTTTGCAGAATTTGGTCTCTTGGTGGTCTTTGGGGGACTCGGTACAACATGTTCCATCCCGCTACCTTGTGGGATTTCAGGGTTGAACATAAACTCTCTGGTCTGCTTGGAAATGCCTCTCCCCAATGAGCATTGCTTGTCCTCAAACAGTTTGTTGAAGAAGAACTCTTTTCCCCAATTTTATTTAAATTCCAAGTAAAGTTTTTCTGCCTTATTGTTGAATTTCAGACTTGATAGAGGAGCTGACAAGATGGTTCAGCTGGTAAATTAGGCACTTGTCACCAAGCCTGATGATCTGAATTCAGTCCTTGGGACCCACATTTGGGGGGGCAGAGTACCAATTCCTTACATTAGTTTCTGACCTCTATACATGTACTGCGGCATGCATGTCACAAAAGTGCCCAGAAATAATAGGAGCAATAATAAATCTAATTTAAAATTGATGGAGAATATTGTTATGCCTATCTCACCAAATTTTAAGTTTTACTGGAGCTATATGTCAATAAAAATTATGTTGATTTGTATATTTTGTAAACCCAAAATCTGTGTTAACTTTGTATTAAGATTAAAAAAAATAACAAATATGCTTCTAAATTTATATAACTCAGTTGTGCTGTGTTATTAGTTGCCTATGTCTAAACATGAAAAAGAGCACCAGACTCTAGTTACAGAGATTATAATGCAGGACTAACACTTGCCTCTAAAACAAACATGTTTTTGTCAGATGACTTGCAGGGTGCACAGTCAGAAACTGAGGCCAAACAAAAATCCAGCATCTTTCCAAAGAATCCATTAAGGCCCAGGATCTAACTAGAGCAAGTATACAAAAATGCTTTGAACTCAAGGTGAGGTCAAGGTCACTGGGTCTTAATAAGGCAGCACAGTGTGATTGATGGCACAGAACTCAGAGCCTGGAGGCAAGGCAGGGTGTCCAAAGCCAGGGCTTTGCTAGCCTTGTTCTCAGGCATTCACTCAACCTCCCAGCTTTCATTTCAGATGGTGAGATGAGAATTGTTACAGTTGACCACCTTCCTTCTTTGTGATTGTGAAGAGCATTAAGAGTTCTAACAGCAAATGACCGCCATTGTTAATTGTTAATTATATGCTAATTGCAGACTGAATGTCCCTTTTATAAAATGCTTGGGATCAACAGTTTCAGATTTCACAGCATTTCGTATTTCAGACGTTTTTAGATGTGAGATGTCCAATCAACCAATGCAAGGTAAGCATGGGGTGCACGGGGTGGTGGTGGTGGTGGTAAATTTAGTTATATATAGAGAGAGTGAATTGAATTATGTCAGTACTCACTTTTGAGGAGATTTATTTAACAGGTTTCAGACATGCTTCAGGGTATGGAATCTTCTGTGCCAAGCACAGTAGCACACATAGAAGAAAGAAATACTCAAGTTTGAGTCAGCCTGGGTAGCTAGACTTAAAACAAAAAGAAAGAGGACAAGATAGACAGACAGATAGATAGATAGATAGATAGATAGATAGATAGATAGATAGATAGAATGAAAGATTAAAACCTTCTCATCTTGGCCACTTCTATTCCTGATAATTATTTACCAATGGGGTCCTTGCTGTTCTCTGGAGCTTATATTTCCAGATAATTCCAGTATTTGCCCTTTGGCAATGAAAATCTTGGAGAGTCCTAAGATCCATCCAATAGATTCTTATGAAATCCTTAGGTTTTGTAAGAGGCCCTTCCTGAGGAGAAGAACAACTCAAATGCCCAGAAGAAGCCAGGATCTTCTTATGACTACTTCCATTCCTGGTTCTTAACGACATTACTGTGTTGATGAACTTTAACTTATGTGTAACAACAGCTCTAGTTTTCCTGGAACTCACTCTGTAGCCCAGGCTGGCCTTGAACTCACAGAGATCTGCCTGTCCGCCCAAGTGTTGAGATTAGAGGCATGCTCTCCAACCACCTGGCATTAAATTGTATTTCTTTTTTTTTTCCATTTATTATAGGCCAAGCATCCCACGAGCCCATTTGTTCGTGCACTGGGATTACAAGTTTTGTGCACTTCATTGACTAATCTCTCTATTTGTCCTGCCCACTGTCTTCTTCCATCTAAGGAATGTTCAGTTTCTTCTTAAGTATCCTGGGTGATCTTTTCTTATATTAGCATTATTTGGGAAACTAAACATGTGAATGCTATGTAGTATGCTTGTATGCGTACACACTTGTATGTGTGTGTTCAAGAGTGTGTGTGTTCAGGGGAGTGTGTGTCTGTGTGCATATGAGTGTTCAACCCTGCACTAAGAACATAATCTTCTACTAAACAGAAACAGGAAAGATTGGAGGAGAGACTGCAATACCTGCTGAAGCAGAGAGATCTGGTCACCAAGCACAAGGTCTTGGCAGAAAAGCTGCAGCATTACTTCACTGTCTCCCAGATGAGGTAGGACCCCAGGCCAGGAGGGAGTGGCACTCAGTAGTTCCCCTCTACCTGAATCTCTGTCCTATTTGGATTTCTGCCCATCTTCATGGCCTTTCAGTCACAGCCAGGGAAAGAACATCTGAGTGTATGAGCTGGTTCAGTCAACAGAAATGTCTGTCTAGGAAAAATACATATTATCCTTAATCTTTCTAGAGATTGTGTCCCCTTCTTCATTTCTAAGCTCTCATATGTCCTGAGTTCATTGATCTTTATGTCTCCCCACACATGTTCCCATGGCAACCCCAAACCTAACAGGGAGAGTATTAGATGGAAGACAGTGTGCCCTCCTGCCTCTTCATTTTCCTTCAGGATGGCACCTTTAGAGGTAAGGTCCTTCCCTTGTGCAGATTTGCATGGAGCCCCTTCTTACTAATTACAGGTTTTCTGCAGTGAGCATCTGTTTGCTGTGAGAAAGTTTCTCTGGAAATAAGCAGGTATAGAGATGACAGGTTGAAGCCAAGGAATGTTCTGTGCTGAAGGCATAAACAGAGCCTGAACACTGCAATGTTGTATAGATACCACTAGAGGACCTCATACAGTTCGGTTCCAAGGTTGCTGAGTTGCCTGGCAACTAACTGTTCAAGGCCATGCATATCTCTCCTGAACTGTGACTCTGACATTGCTATGCTGCTATTTTTTTTTTCAAAATAATGTATCTGAACTTTTGGAGAAATGTGCTGGGGTTTTTTTGTTTGTTTTTTGTTTTTGTTTTTAGTTTAGGTGTATATTTCTCAGTTCAATCTCTAGCAATTTTTAAAAGCTGAGAAAAAAATCCAGGGCCAGCTGCTCTCTGGCCCTTCTCTCTTGAGGAAGAAAGGGATAAGCTCAGCTGAAATGTAAAGTTAATTGTCCAGCTGAGTAGAGCCGGTGGGGACTCAAATGCTGGCATGGCAGGTCCCCACCAGGCCTGTGTTTCAGCTGCCTTCCTCTCCTAGGTCTAAAACACTCCAGCATGATCTAGAACAGGCCACAACCCAGGGTCAGAGCCTGCTGCAGACAAACCTGCTTCAGCAGGGACACTAAGTGCACCAGGCAAAAGAGCCACCATTGACTCCTATCCCCTGCAACCATGGCATTCGTGGGGTGGTCTTTCTTCCTTCACATTGGTGTCCCGTGAGTGAATAGGCCCTGGTTTTGTCTAGGCCATGGCAGAGTTAGGATGCTTATGGGAATAATTGCCATTCTTTCTCTTGACAGCACCACTTAAGAGAACTCCACTCTAGCATCAACAACTCCTCAACAAAAGACATCTTGTAGCTGTGAACTAACCAGTGAGGAAAATCTCAACCTACCAGCAAGGGATCCATGTGTCTGTTGGTGCATTATTCCAGGAGAAAATAAATCATCAGAAAGAAGCTTGAGCTACAGAGGACCTGCCAAGATTACTCAGAACCCAAACATCGATTAACAAGTGGCCCTCAAACGGGGCACAGCAGCATGGGGAGGGTAAGTTGGTGAGCCAGAGTTACTCTGTCAGTTTACTCTCCATGTCTTTAGTAAGCTGTCTGAGTCCTCTACATGTGGTGAGAAATATGACAAGAAAGCCTGCATGGCTGTCATGCTGTTATCTATACATACCACATGGAGAAGAATAGGATTCCCTCCCCAGGGCAATGCTGAAGCCAACTCCATGTCATGTGAAAGTGTTGCTGAAGATGACGCACTGCAGATACTACAGCACTCCCTCACACCTATGTTAGTCAGTCATCGGATCTTCCATCAAGAAAATGACTAGGGATTCTCCAGTTTCACAGCCTGGACTGGCATGACTAGTCCTGAGAAAGAACTTATAGAGGAGGTCTGAGTCATCTTTGGTGTCTTTGGAAAGCCAAATGTATTCCATTGATTTGTTGGGTCTAGAGTAGAAGAATATTTGTAGCTTAAGTTTTTGGAGGGGTCTTTTCTTTGCTGGGGTTTTGTTTGCCTGGTGTTTTTAGATTACTTTACTTAGAAATTTTGTTATTTTTTGATAATTCTTTTATTCTTGTCAGTGTTCATTTGCATCCCTTGAACTAATCCCTGGAAACTCCCGGAAACTGGAGCTAGCTGAAAAAGGAGTCCAACCAAAGCTTGTGATGAAACCCAGATAGGGAAGGTCATAGTGCTGCTGCTGCATCTGTTAGGGATAGCAGGATGCTGAAAACAGCACAGGAACAGCTGGCCATGGTCATATAGGTGAGAACCTGATGGAGGAAAAGTGAGGCAGGCATCCACCTAGTCTTACTCAGGACCTTCCTGCCACCAGGTTGCCTTCTGATTCTTTAGTCTCTAAGCCACTCTCGACCCTTCTTTGAGTCCAAAAGCCTTCCAAATACTTCCTGGTGCCCAGCTGCTTTACAGAGCTTTCCAGGGTGGCCCCAATGCCTTCTGAGACTTCAGGTACTGCAAGAGTCTTGGAATGTTCCAGAGACAGCATGGGTGATACTCATAGGTAAGCTCCTTGGTAAAACTGGAAATGTTATAAGCTAAAAAACCTCATAACTATATTTTGAAGCATTATTAATTTTGTATTTAAAAATCTAGTTATATTTGCTATTATCAAAATTATGGAGCATGTTGATATTATAAATTGCTGCTCTTCCTATAGATTGTGGTTAGACAAGTCAGGGTTAGACAATTGTTTGGAAGCTCCCTCTTATATGGGGAACTGTCATGTTTTGAATAATGAGTCAATGATATAGAATAAAATGTTTATTGGAATTTTTTGTTTGTTTGTTTGTTTTTTGAGAGGGTTTCTCTGTGAAACAGTCCTGGATATCCTGTAACTCACTCTGTAGACCAGGCTGGCCTTGAACTCACAGAGATCTGCCTGCCTCTACCTCCTGAGTGCCTGGATTAAAGACATGTACCATCACCACATGGCAAATTTGTCTTATGTTCAATATGTATTATTTTATATTTGTTTTATATATTCCATATTTTCAATACGTATTATTCATTAAACTATACAGTGTGACTTTTAGACTAGCTAGAATTTTCTAATGGGACCTTGTCTCAAACAACAAAGTAAGATTATATTCAACTATATTTGTGTGTGTGTGTGTGTGTGTGTGTGTGTGTGTGCTCGCGCGTGCGTGTGTGAGCACTATGTAGGCCAAATTCAAAGAGATCTACCTGACTCTGCTAACATAATCAAATAGATTCATTTATGAAAATGATTTTTCAGGGATCAATGGCTCACACCTAAAATGAATTTGAGATATTGTCCTTAACCTGAGGACCTCTGCAGTGGTTAAGCTGGAACCCTTCAGCGCATATTGGAAAATGTTTTCAGGATGAGTCAACACAAATCAGAGTTGGAATTTTACTTTGAGACAGGGTTTTTCTATATATCTCTAGCTGTTACTGAATTCAGAATGTAGGCAAGATTGGCCCTAAACTGACAGAACTCTGTCTGCCTCTGCTGTACAGGTATTGGAATAAAAGTTATTTGCCACATCATCCTATTTTAATTTTATTATCTATTTACTTATGATAGTTTGTATGTATGTGCTCATTTCTTTGTGGAAAGGTGTGCATATGTGTCATGGTTTGGGTGTTAAAGTCAGAGAGCAATTTGGAGTGCTGGTCTTTCCCCATACCATGTTTGAGATGGCGTCTCTAGTTTGCTATCACATGTAAATAGGCTTGCAGGATTTCTCCCGTCTGCCTTTTCTCTTGCCTTAAAAATTCAGGATTATAGGCATGCACTCTTGTAACTGTTTTTGTAATGCACAAGTAAAGGGATGGTTGCAAGGTGAGCACTTTATGTGTTGAAACATTTTCACAGCCCTAAAGTTTATGAAACAGAGAAATTTGGAGTGAGTCTGTTTTGAGACACAATCCCACATTCTAACCTTGTCTGGCCTGGACCTCACTGTGTAGTAAATGGGCTAGGCCTGGAACTTGAAGAGGTCCACCTGCCTCTGCCCCATGTGATGACACTTGGGTAAAAAGAAATTTTTATTACGGATTTAGTGTAGATATTGGTAGAAATAAGTTTGGGAAAGTGTAGTCTTGTGAGGGAGAGCCACACTTAATTGATAGAAAGCCATGTGACAGTTTGTGCCTTTCTAAGATCCATTTCAATGGGTTCTTAGGGAGTTGCTCTCTTTGTGTCTCTCTCTTCTCAGTGTCTTTCTGTCTCCTTCTCTTTGGAAACAAGATCATGGTTCTGTTCCTGAGGATGCTTGGGTGTGATTCTGTTTTAATGAGGTAAAAGCATGGGTCAGGAGAGTTCTGCACTGTGCCGTACTCTACATGAGGTTCATAATTCTGCCCTGCAATCCTCAGACAATTGCTGCTCACATCTGGGAAAGGAGTAAGTCCTTATTCAAAAGGTTTTACATGCTTTGGCCTCAAATATGGCTCATTTGTGCTTGAGATATCACTTAAAAAAGGAAAATTTTCTATCTACACAGCAAATTTTATTAATTTTGTGTGACAGTTAATATTGATTTTCAATTTGATAAGATCTAAAATCAGCCAAGGGAGACTCCTCCAGGCCCATGTTTGAGGCCTTATCTAGATCATGTTTTTCTCTGGGGTGTGCTTATGAGAGATTATCTTGTATATGAAGTTCATTGAGATGAGAAAACTTTTGTCCCTTCCAGGAGTGATAATACCATTTCATCCCATTGTCTTGGTACTGGATTATGTAATAAGAACCAACATTTACCATTCTCTGACACCTGACTGTGGATACAAGGTGATCAGGTTAATAGGAGAATTAACATACAATAGATTAAAGGAATAGAAACTACCCTTACTTGCTATCTGGCTAGAGCCCAGATATTTGGGAGTTTGCTGAGATTTTTCTGTCTTGGTGTCTTGACTGCCAATCCAAGATTGAAGAGCTCATGGAGAGCTGATGACCATGTCAGAGATTCGAAACACCTGCAGAAAGGGCCTGAGAGGACACTGCTTACAGCAGACATCCGAAGCTGTGGTAGATTCTAGAACCTTAGGATAAATAAGGAGAGTTGCCAGTGTGGAATAGTATTGGCACTGTAGGAAAGTTGTGTGTACTAGGGATGGCAAAGTCTAAAACATGGAGCTTCTCTAGTCCATGAGATCCCAGAATATCATTAACAGGCTCAGAATTTGCACAATGTGATACAGGAAGCTGTTCAAAAAGGAAAGAACAGAAGTATTGCTTCCTGTTTTGTTTTCCTTAAATGTGATTGATTATTCACTATGATCCTGTTCTTCCCTTTTTGAAAACAGTGGGATGTTACTTATTTTTTTCACAAAATATACATTTAAGAGACTGTAGACTTTTTAAATGTTGGAATTTTTAAAGGCTATGGGATTTATGAATTTGAAAGTGTTTATGTTATGATTAACATGAGACTCTGGGGAACATGGATGGAAATATTTTGTTTGATAGGAATGTATTGTAAAATTATGAGTCAAATGAATAATTTCCCCCAAAGTTACTTTGGGTCAGGTTATTTTATCCACTTAAGCCACCAAAGCCACATCCTACCAGAAAAGGCCAGCCTCCAAATAGAGCCACATGCAACACATCCAATCATAAATGGCATGTGAGGCTTAAGCCCGCCCCTGAAGCACTCTGGCCCAATGAGCATCCACGCAGAGACTCTAAACCTCCCCCATTCCACCTGTTCTTCTGGCCTGGTGCATTGAGCATGCTCAGACTTGAGGACATGAAGGAACTGTTGAGGAGCTGCTGAACCGTTGTGGAGGAGGTCTGTGAAGTTCATTCTGGTGAAGGCTGCCCCAGGCCAGGGTGGCCAGGCTCAGGGTCTCTGAGGGGTGGACCACACAGGTGGGAGACCGCCATCTCCTCAGAGTCTGCACTTCCTCACAGCCCCGGTTCTGGGGAGGCTGAGGTGAAGGCAAAGGCCTTCTTGGCAGCAGTCTCCTCTTAGGCCAGGTCTAGTGAGGGCTAGGGCAGTCTTCTCAGAGCCTGGAGACTCCTCACAGCCCAGTTCTCATGAGGCTGTGATGCCTGCTGTGAAGATCCAGGATGGCAGGATGCAGTTCTGAAAGAATGATTATAGGCTTTCCTCCAAATTGTTATAGGCTTAACATTTTCTGTATTTCTTTACTTCATCTTAGTGCCTGTGGGATCTGCAATATCTTTTTTCTCATTCCTTATGTGAGTAACTTTAGTATTCTTTCATTTTTCTTCGCTAGTGTGCCTAGAGATTTATCAGTGTTATATAGATATGTATCTTTCTCTTACTTCTTGTCATATTTATTTTCAATTTATTGAATTTTAAAAATTGATTAGAGGCTTCTTAGTCACTTTTTTTAGTATTTATATAAAATTTATGTCACATATTACAAATTACTTAAGTCAGGTGTTAAGTATTTCATACCTATAATCCAAGCCCTTGGGAAACAGGATTCCATGAGTTTGAGAACAGACTGGGCTCCACACGTAGCCCTGGCTACACTGGGCTATGCTACAGAGTGAGATCTTATTGTAGAACATACACAGAAAATCCAAATGTATTCACGTTCATATAAAATCATTTAATGTTTTAGTTTTTTTCTAATTATGGTTTAGCTTTATTCCATAAATTTTGTTATCTTTTATTTCCACTTCGATACTTTTACTCTCACTATGACTTTATCTTTTAATCTGTTTATTATTTTAAGAATGAAATGTTTAATTTTCATTTATTGGGGATTATTAAGATACTATTCTGCTATTGACTTGTATTTTAATTTCCCTGTAGTCACATTGCACACATCACTTTATATCGGGTCTTTTATGTTTATTTAAACCTGTTTAGTATCTTGTAACATGGAGTGTGTTGAAAAGTGACTTGCGTGTTCTGGGAATGTTGTCTTAAGCTGTCATTTGAGGAGGTGTTCTGTAAATGTCTGTTAGGTGAAATTGATTGACAGCAGTGTTCATGTTCTCCTTATCCTTAATGACTTTCTCTGCTTCTTTCTTATTTTCTCTTTTTATAGTACAAGAACTTAATTTAATTACAATTTAAATTTTTTTCTTATCACCCAATCTTATCCTGTGGATATATTAAGAGTAAAAATGGAGCCGGGCGGTGGTGGCGCATGCCTTTAATCCCAGCACTCGGAAGGCAGAGCCAGGCATATCTCTGTGAGTTCGAGGCCAGCCTGGGCTACCAAGTGAGTTCCAGGAAAGGCGCAAAGCTACACAGAGAAACCCCGTCTCAAAAAACAAAAAACAAAAACAAAACAAAAAAAAAGAGTAAAATGGAATTTATGTTACAAATGCATCATCTTTAACCCTTGTTATATAGGAACTTTTGTTCCTATGTCAAAATTGCACTGAATTATTCCATATGTTCATGTTTTTTAAAAGTCAAAAACCTCATTCATTTGACTTCTTATTGTTTAGTTCATGTTAACAAATGGTAGAAAGTGAAATTTGATTTTTTTAACCTATGCATTTTTTCTTTTTTTATTGATTCTTTGGGAATTTCATACCCTGTACCCCAATCCCACCCATCTCTCAGTCCCTCCATATCTGCCCCTCACTCTTTTAGAGTCCCCCCACAAAGGAAAGAAAAGGAGAATATAAATGAGACAAAATAAACAATAATTAAAAAGAAGAAAAAAGTAAAGCACTTCACTCCCCCGACCCCCATCTTTCCCACCTCTCCATCATCTCTTCATCATCTTAGTGGCATTGGGAGCTGCTGTGTATCATGCAGGTCTAGTATTGATGGTGTACCGAAGCCAAGGACCTTGAACCTGACCAAAATCTCATTACACAACAAACATTTGCAAGTGAAGCTGTTGGACTTTCCCTGCTTTTGTTCTGTTGACTCCCATCTCCAACTTTAATTGTAGATTTTTCAGTTCCCATCCACTTTCTCATCCAGGTTGGAGGATTCATAAATACTTTTTAAGTAGAGTGTTCTGTCTGCCTGGAAAATTGATCCCTTTTCACCACACACATGTATATTATAATATTTGTGTTATTCATAATAGATACTTTCCTAGTAAAACTTATTGTTCAGCAGTTTACTTTAGTAGTAACATAGGTACTAGGACATTTTAAAGAACCCTGCCTTTTCCTGCCTCCTAACTCTGACACTCTGCCCATATATTTGTTTTCTATTCATCATAGAGTGAAATCCTTTGTGGTTGTTTATCTAGTCTGGCAATTTCTCCCATCTAGACCTTTATGTTTAATGCAATTACATGGTTAATTTGAGTCTTCTATCTTGATAGTTTTAACTTCACGGGTTCTGTCCAAAATGCCTTTCTGTGTCTGTTTTTGGGTTTTTATTCTATGGATCCCCTCACCTAGCTTGTTATTCAGACATCTTTTAAGAAAATTAATAGCTGTTTTTCATGCACTGAAGAACCATGGGATACTAAACTCAGAGCTCCTTTCTTAGTAACTTATGTCAGAAGCTGCCAGACCTCTGGAGTTTGTCCATTGTGTGTTGAGTCAGCCAGACCAAACAATAGTTTATAGTTTACAGATTATTCATGCCAAAATTTCTGTCTTTTGTTATGGTGGACTTCAAAGCTTTTGTAAACCTTCTTAATTAAATATACATGATGAATGACAATATGGTGATGGAATTTAGGCACACTGTAACTTTCAGTGACTAAAACTAATGAAATGTTAAGAAAGCCCTTATAATGTTTAAATTTTATGCAGATTTATTTGCATCAACTTTATACAACTCAGATTCTTACATGGTCCATTTAAATTGTCTCTTCAAATTGGACTTCTTATGGTCAACATTAAGTCTGACCACATATCTCTCATTGGGTTGGCAGGAGCTCCCTTGATTTTCGGGTTTGTGGTTTCTCTTCATCAATGTCTGTGGTTGGCCTGTAACATTTCCACTTTTGATTTTGCCTGGTTTGTTCTTTGAGCTTTGTATGAGCTCTGAATTCTTCCCAGTCAATATTTGCCCCAGACCTGCTTCTGCATTTGGTCCTTGGTGTCTTCAGAATAAGGATTAGAGCTGGGCATGGCTGTTTTCTTGGTTTTCTCTAGGTGTTCCTTCTTTAAGGAGATGGCCCAGTCCCACTTCTCTTCTTTATTAGGACCCAGACATTCATAGTGAGGACTGGACTCAGGCCCACTAATTTTCTTGGTTTTTGCCTGGTATTTTTCAGCCTTAAGGTTATGATGTGGCCCACATCTCTTCTTCCTTAGGCCCATACTTCATCAGGGTAAGGATTATAGGCAGACAGTTTTTTTTCTTGCTTTGTTCTTGGCCTCTGTCATTTAAGAGAATGTCCCAGGTCTTCTTCTCTCCTTGTTTCGTCTAAGGCTTTTGTCAGGGTAAGTGTTAGGCCCCTGTGTTTCCTTTTCCTGCTTTGTCCCGGCCTCTCATTTGAGTGATTGTTCTGGGCCCACGTCCTTCTTAGTTTGGCCCAGTCTTCTTCAGGGTCAGAGTTATGCTAAGGCCAACTTCTCATCTTGATGGGGGCACAGGCTTCAGTCCAGGTAAAGTTGAGGCATGGATATTCTCCTTTTCTTTCTTTGAGCCAGGTCTTTTTCTTCTGAGGGATAGGGTAGAACTAATTTCCCTTTCAGTTGGGGCCAACCTTCTTCAGGGTCAAGGTTAGGTATGGCTATTCTTTTCTTTTTGTTGCATTTCATTTTGTTACTTTTCTTTCTCCTTTGGCCTTAGCTCTTCCATGTAATGGACTGGCCCAGGGATACCTCTGTTTTTCCTCTGGGTCAGAGCTTATTCAGCTTCAGGTTTTGGTGCAGGCCTCTTTTAGGTCAGGGTTTGGCAATTTTATTCTTAGGGTTGGTCCCTGGCCTTTCTGGATGAGGGAAAGCCATTGCTAATTTAGGCTTTATTCCTGGTCTTCATCAGGTTCATCCTCAGGCCTTGGAATACTTTTGTCTTGACATCTTGGTTTGATGGTTAATCCTGGTCTACTTTCACTTTAGGTACTTAGCATGGGCTTTTTCAGGGACCATGTTGGCCTGGGCTAATTTCAGGGTATGGTGGTATCCAGGCAGTTTTTGTGTTAGAGTTAAGCCTGCTTACATTGATATTCTGGGACTGTCTGGTACCTGTTTCTCTTTAGCATTGAAGCAGTGGATACATTTGAGTCCAGGTTTGTCTGAATCTATTTGTAATTTGTAATTAGCCTTGGATTATGCTCAGCATTTCTGAAAAAAATAACATGTGGATATTGATAGAGGACAGTGTTTACAGCCCTTCTCTTACATCTCAAGTATATTCTGAGGAACATTGGCTCTTTCCAAATGAAGTTGGCACAGACACCAGCACACACAGCAGAGACTCCAGATGAAATGAACTACATATTACACAAACAGAAAGGTGAAGTAGGGAGGAGACAGTGGTGCTTGGGAGAGACCTTGGTGTTGCATTGGTGACTGTGGCCATGGTAAAGAGGCACCATGGGAACATGTGAAAAATTATTGCTTCTCAGTAAAGATACCAAAATAGAGTCCCGACAAGGTCTCTGCTGCATTTCCTTCCTTCTGTGCTCTGCTCCCATGTAGGCATATCACAGGCAGTTAATATAACAGCAGAGGCTGGTCCTCCAGTGATCTAAGGCTGCCTTGTTAGGCACATGACAGTTGTGCAGACCTTCTTGTTGCCTCTTGTGCAGTGTGGGCATGATGTCCCCTCCTGTATGTCATTCATGGCATGGACTATGAGGGTGCTTCTTTGGTCCTTGCTATGGAAACACTTCTCAGTTTGTCATTTGACTTCTGCCTTGAAAACCCTTGGAGCAATGAACCATGCCTTAGTGATCCCTTTCAAGAAAGCTCCTTGTCATGTCCATTCACTGACGTGCGATCAGGTCTTCCCACAAAGAATGTCTGCACTGACTTAACAGAAATTGATTCCTGCTCACATTATTACTGTTGTGAATCACAGGCCACTTTAATAGAGTGAGCTGCCAACCTGTCAAAGGCACACATGTAACCATGAAAGTGATTCCTTATGGAAAGTCACAGAAGCCAGGCCTCACTGTGCTCAGGGGAGCACAAATGTGGTCAAACTATTCAGATGTTTTTGGACTGGTAATTAGGGAAGGTGCCCGAAGGCCACAGTTATCATCATTGCTTGGGGACAACTTCCCATCCAATCATCGTCTTCTACTACAGAAGTTCACTGCTGAGAAGAGGAAGGTCATTGGGGATGGGGCAGACTCAGGCCATATGTTCACAGTTCAAATACTGGTCTATCATTTCTGAGACTCAGTTTATCATCAAGATTCTCTTATCATGAGGCTTGTATTGTGCCATCTGCAGTAACTGGGGCTTAGGGAACAGAGCTGTTTGAAATTTGCCCTCCAGCCTGTCCCTTCACCAATATTAAACACAACTTGAAGTGGGATTGACCAGAAAGCAGAAAGCCATGAGGCTTTCCCTACCTCCTCTCATCATGGTAATTGATGACTTCTGAGGCTGTCACTCACTGGATAGCAGTGTATCAGTAGTTCATCCTGTCCCATTTTGGAAAGTGGAGTCCTGGGACAGGTGCTGACTCTGCCTCAGCTGTTGTCACCTTTTCTAACAAATGCTAGTGGAGATTAGTAGTACAAAATAATGGACATATCTCACTTTGAGCAAACCCCTTCCCAATCTCCCATTGTCCTTTGCCTTCATGCCTCTCTCCTTCCCTGAAATTTTATCTCTCACAGCTGGTCTCAGATATCCTGCAATACTTCTAGCTCAGACTCCTTAGTGTTGGGTTTCCTATTTATTTATTTATTTATTTATTTATTTATTTATTTATTTATTTACTTATTTTACCATGGATGCTTTTTTCTTGCCCTAATATGACATTTAAGGATAGTGGGAAGGAGGCATCTTAGAGATCTGAGGAGTTAGTCAAGGTATCACAGTGTTCCATTCCTCTATCTTATGAGGATGGAAACATACACTTAAGAATTGTAGCATACAAAAAGAAAGAAAACCAAACTGAATTAACATGTTTTTCTAGTGGTCCTCAACCAACAACATCTCAGTTATAAAAGAAAAACTCTTGCGAATTTCTTCCTGTTTTCTCTAGATGCAGCGTAAGCATTGTGCTATCCTCAAAGCCAAACAGGGTTTAGGGAGGGTGGCCTCAATAAAACAAGGTATCTAATCACAGACTTGAAATGATTTTCCTGTCTGCAGCAGCAGAATCCGGAAGAAGAGAAGTTATACAGTTGCCCAGCAGAGATGCCTCTTTGCTGTCTCAGGCTGGAGGCCTGTGGTAACAGTTACAGTAGGAACATCCCACCTGGAAGTCTTCCAGTGGACATCATTGTATCCTGGGAACCCACAATTTCCTGGTCTTCACCAAGTTCTGGATAGCCAGTAAGTGTTTTTAGTTTTACTTGATGGTGATGATTTACTATAATCTGAAAGTGCAGTAGAAGAGGAAGGAGAAACTGAAAACTTACATGTGCTTGGTGTCAAATGTTGTCTGAAGGGCTTAATATGTGACATAGATTGTAGATATCCATCTAAGAAAGATCCTGAAACATCTACACATTGTTAGCAACATCTTAGACAACATCAGTATTCTAGAAGCATGGAAATTCCATGCACAAAATGCAGCATGATAAAGCATGCCCCACCCAAAAGTAATAGTGCCACTAGCCCATCATAAAGGATGAGGGCACCATCATTGTTTTGCCACAATACACACATGCTTTTCAGCACACTATACTCACATATATGTGCCCACATTCATACATTTAGAAACATGTATTTGTCTACACCTTTGCATGCACACACACACACACATACACACACACACACATGCAGACACATAGAAATATACATTAAATTAATTAGATGTACAATAATTTGGCATAACAAAAATAAAAAGAAACAAACAACCTTTGTGGTATTGTTAAGCATGTGTATGGTATGCATGTTGTACACAGAGCTATGGGTATAGATATGTGCATGTTTTCATAAGTACCTATATGGTATACATAATATGTACAACCATATCTAACTGCATATACATGTGTGTATAAATATAAAGATAAACTGAAATCCCAACTCCCAGACACCCCCCAAGGAGGCAGCAGAACTTTCTGAGTGGCCAGCTTGCTGTGTTAGCTCTTTTCTACCTTCAACTCTGAGTACCTGTTATGTTTGTTTAAAAGGGATAACTTTTAATTCACAACAGAGAAACTTTTTTGCCTTGTTAGAAAATATGTAAAATGTAACTTTCAAAAACAGAAACATGAGAAATAATCTTTGCTTTCAGTATCTAGAAATGAATATCAAAACTTCCTTCAACACTTTTTTCTATAACTGTATATCATTTCAGTACTTTAATATTAATCTTATTTTTTAATTTTTTCTCCCCTGAATAATGCAGTCTTCAATATATATAAGTCATGAGGTATCATTATCCGTGATGGTAGTGGCCACTACTGTCTCTATCTAAAACATCTTCTAGTTGCCTAGAAGTCGAGTTGTTAATTCCTTCATAGACTAGTTTGTTTCTTTGTAGACTTAGGAAACATTAGACATGGAGGTAACTAGGGTGAGTAGCATGGGAAGGAGACGGCTTGGGTGGGCTGACTGTATGTGTTGGGAAAGTTCTAGTTAAATGAGTGAAAGGTTATGGCTGAAGTAATAGGAGGGAAAAAGGCAGAACACAAGAGAAAGGTATTTCTGACTCTGCATGCTGCTACTCAGTATAGAACAACAGATCAGCTCTTACCCACTGCATGACACATGGCTGTCCCAGATTTCTACTTAGCATGGTGAAATGATTGTCCTTGGCTTGCTCTACAGTGATGTCTATAAAGATGATACAGGTCTAAAAGCATTTGTAACAAATACACCTAAATGTACAACCCCTTACAAGGTATTCTGCATCAGAGCTGGTTTATACCAAAGTCCATGCTCAAAGGGTCGTCCAGAAGTAGAATTCTTTCTTGAGTCCAGTGTTCTCTGTGATTATGTTGGATACCTACTGTCTTAGTTAGGGTTTCATTGCTGTGAAGGGACACAATGACCACAGCAACAATTATAAAGGAAAACATTTAATCAGGTGGCTTACGGTTTGAGAGGTTTAGTTCATTATGATCATGGCAGGACATGGAGGCATGCAGACAGACATGGTGCTGGAGAAGGAGAAAATGTGGAGATGAAGCTACATCTTGATCCACAGACAGCAAAAAGTGCTCTGAGACACTAGGCATGGCATGAGCATAAGAGATCTCAACCCTCCCCCACTGTAACATAATCCTCCAATAAGGCCACACTCTCTCCAACAAAGCCACACCCCCTAATAGTGCCAATCCCTATGAGATTATTGGGTCTTATTGCATTCAAATTAACAAACGTCCAAGATATCCTTAGAAGGCATAATAAAACAGATTATGGTGGGGCTAATAGAAGATGTTTTTGAGAGGAGAGTACTTTTTTTAAAAAAAGGAGAGTCTTATCATTTGTTTCTCCCCATCTTAGGTTCCTTTTTAAGGACTCCACAACAAAACAGAGATTACCAAAAGAAAAGCATATTCACTTACCTAGTGCAAACTTTCACAGCACAAGTCTTCCTAAGGTAGAAAAAAAACCACCAAAATTGCTTAGACATGAGATGATTTTTTTCAAGATTGTTTTCATCCAGAATTGTCATTCCATAGAATATCCTGTGCTTAAGAAGTAACCCTTAAATGTACATATTTTCACATAATATTAAGTAAATATTCTAATTTACAATTGAAAGAGTCAGGTACTTTAAATGTACATTAATAGCAACATTTTGACTTCACTTACTCAGTATCAAATTAATTAAATGTAAAAGCATGTAGTATTGTTGCTCAGCCATTGAGTGAACAAGGGAGTTGGGAGAAGACAAACACAGCATTATCAGCTGCCATCCATCCCCACCTCACTGTCATTTGCCCTGGGGTGCCTCTAACCCTGAATCCCGGATCCCCGTGCACACAGCCAGGCACCATACTCATTTGGAGAGTTCCCTCTTAGACCCAACTTAATGAGCTTCCAGCTATCAGGAAAAGGATGGAAAGAGTTATCTTTCACTGAAACTGTTTGATACGTATGAAAGTATAAGAGCAACTGCTACCACTGTACATGCCTGCACTGTCTTTGAACAGGTCTCATTCCCTGGTCTATGCTACCCCTAGTCAGGCTACCAAGCATGAAAGACAAGAACAAACCCTTTGACACCAACATCTCACTTGTGCCTAAAGTCTCAACAGGAAGAGCAAGCAAACAGAATTAATCCATCCCCAGAAGTCCCCATGTCTCATCCAAATGGCAGCCACAAGCTTCACTCCTGCCAAAAACTGTCCCAAGTGACACCCAGCAGCCCCAGAACACTCCTTAGTTTAGAAGTGGGGTAACATCCCAGCACAGGTCAGAGTGACCCATGGAGCACATGGAGATGGTGAAAGGGCATCAATCCTGCTGTGGAGATCATCTCAAGAGGAATTACTGACCCTGCAGGCAGCTAGAAACCAGAACAAGGCTACCAAAGAAAGTGAGTCTTCCAAACACTCATCTGGTCTCATATCCGGCCTGGGTCCCCACATTCTACAACATGTAGGGACAGAGGTGCACATGGCCCCAAAATTATGGGCCCTTACTCTAGATTTCATTATGGTCCTGATCCTTGGAGTGGGCTACAGCCTTCATGTTCACCAGAGTTCCTTCCCTACCACAAAATGATGCCTTTATGTATCTTCCATGTTTCCCAGTACCCTTACCCTTCTCACCTCGGAGAAGTTTCCTGATACTCAACTCCCTGTGGGCCCAGTCATTTCACCCATGCAGCATGACATGAGGCGTGGACATGCACCATGGCTCAGGGCCAGCACTCTGTCTCTGAGAGCATGTAGTAGACCTGACCTTTTGTTCTAGAGTTGATGGAAAGAGGAATGTTATGAAACGTGTGTCAAAATGAAAGCAATAGGAGTCAAGCAGATAAATGGCAAATAGTGAGGGCTTTTGGATCATGTCCTCTCTGTGTGCCTTCATCAGTCTTCAGATATGAGGCTGCACGTTTCCTCCATGGAGAGACATGTGGTGCTTCTGACCTGCTTCAGGAAATTGTCAGGAAATCCTTTCTAGGTTTTATGAGCAGTTTCAGGGGAAGATCTGAGTCCTTCCTCACATTCATTCATCCACTCAAATACCTACCTATGTCAAGCCCCATGTTTTGATATAGCATATTCTGAATGCCAACAAGTATGAAATAAAGCAAAAGTCTGGGTGTAATTAATGACTGTGCTCATATTTGATCCTGAAGTGTAACTTTTATATAAATTTAAAGATGAATCTTAGTATATCATGTTCTGTGCATGTCATTTTGCATCAACTTTTCAGTAATTCTTGTTTTAAAAGTATCTAGAGATTGAAATGTACAAGGTACTTCATCTAAGTGGAATGTTTTTCACTGAGTCTTTGAGACCTTAGTATTCTAAAATGTTTAGTAAACGTGAAGGCTATTTAACTTCTGAAGTGCCTTGGAAATTTTGACTTTTGTAAGAATGTTATATTTGGATAACTATGTGATGATTGCTATAACTGGTTAAATGCTAAAACCTGAACTGTCAAGAGGGCCCTACAGAGCAATAGTGACCAATAGTCTTAGTCCAGAGAAGTGCACGGGGCACGTAGGACAGACTCTCAAAGGCACAATGCCAAGAAGGAACATGGCATTTCAATGACTCACCCTGGAACCTTCCTTGGTGCTTTTTCACTGGTTATTTCCAGTGAACTCACTGACCTGCATGGCAGAGTAACTTCACTTTTGCTTTTTCCCATGAATTACTCTGGACTAGCAGTTTCTTCAAGCTAGACACACAGCAACCCTCATCCCATCAAGAATTCTTACCCCGAGGGTGAGCTTTTATTAAGAGTATCAATCATTTGAAACAAAAATCTGCACAAATTTTCCAATGCACTTTAATATTAAAATATGCTCTAAGTTTCAAACCACAAGAAAATCCTCTAAGGCAGAAAGCCACAAGTTGATCATGAAAAGTACCAGGGAAGGGCCAATGAGATGCCTAGTTGTGTGGAAGGAAAGAGCTTACTCCTCCTAATTTGTTCATTGACCTCCATGTGAACAGAATGTTGAAATGTCATGGTGTGTATTGTATGTTCATTCTCTCTCTATCATATATATGTATATATGTATTTTATCCTCTCTAAATAATTAAATGGATATATGTTATTGTTTTAAATCCCCACCAATAAATTTCATTCTCTCTATATCGTATATATGCATGTTTGTATTTCCCCCTTTCTAAATAAGTAAACATATAGATGTTACTATTTTAAATACCCAGCGGTACATTTCCATAAACTCATCAGATGAAATAATTTTTAAAATAATGAAAAAATTGATACAGCTCACAACTGTTTGTAACTTCAGTTCCAGAGGATTCGACACCCTCACACAGGCATACATGAAGGCAAAACTCCAATGCACATACAATAATGAATAAACAATTAAATTTTTGTAGGAGATAGTGGGGTCAAGAGCCCCATAAGCATCTCACAGAACAAACTAACCTAGGCTCATAGTGACTCAGAGCCTGAAACACAAATCACAGAGCAAGAGTGGGACTGACCTTGGCCCTTTGGATATATTTTATAGTTGTATATCTTGGTCTTCTTGTGAGACTCCTAACAGTGGGAGCAGAGCTTGCCTCTAATGCCTGCTTTTGGGACCCATTCCTCCTACTGAATTGCTACATCTAGCCTTAATAGAAGAAGTCATGCCTAGTCCCACCACAACTTTATATAACATAGCAGGCAGATATAAAAAGGAGGCCTGCCCATTTCTGAAGAGGAAAAACAAGAAGGAGGAATGGATGGGGATCAGGAAGAGTGGAGGTGGGTGGATGGTTGAGAGGAGAGGATGGAGGTGAAATTTTGGTTAGGATGTAAAAATAAAAATAAACAAAAATAAAGACATTCATTCCAAAAGAAGGGAGAATATCGATGGTTATCATATTTAAATTTGAGATACTAATAGAGTGTCCCTCATGAGACATTGCCACATATTCGAACTTTATAATATGTTTGCAGTTATATAGGGATAGTTAAATCATGCTAGGCATAATTTTGAGCTGGTCTAAATCATAATGTGTTTGCTTTGTACTTGGTATAATTTTATCATATTTGGGCATTATTATGACCTGGTTATTGTTTTACATTTGGAAATTAATCATGACATAAAAAGATATAATTGTGTGTCAAGTTGACATGGGGTGCAGTTGTGATAGCTACTTTTAGTTGTCAAATTCATTACATCTGGAATTAACTAAAACTCAAAAATGGAGGGGCATACCAGTGAATTACTTTTGCTTAATTTGAAGAGAGAAGATCCACATGGAATCCACCTCTTTGCAGTAGGAAGACATTCCTTTAATCTGGATGTTGATGAGGAAAGAACCACCTTTAAATTGAATGTTTTGAGCCCCTAAACCCTACCTGTAATCAGCCAGTCCTTGTGCTGGAAGCCCATATACAAAAATGGAGGAAGGGAGTTTTTGCTCTTTAGCTGTTTGCTCTCACCTTGCTAGCAAGTCCGTAACTTCACTGGTATTGGAGCCAACTTCTTGGGAATTCCAGACTATACTACTGATGGGTTAGGATATCAAGCGTAGTGGATTGAGCAACTACTGGATTCTTGACTTTGCCATCATAGCCAGCCAGTGATAAATTAGCTGGACCAAAGACTCTAAGTCATTCTAAAAAAGCCTTCTGTATATATAGAAATGCATTCTTTAAGTTGTTACCCCACAGAATCTTGACCAATACACCAGACATGTATAGAACTTTTAGAGTAGTTAGGGCCTCACAACAGCCTTATCTCAGTTATAAATTGCACAGAATCACTCTGCACCAGAGACATGTGGCCCCTGAATAAGCCTCCATCCACTCCACCTAGTCATAATTTCCTCCCAACATTGCTTATATGGACCATCAAGAGGGATTCCTCATCCTACCTCGACCCCCAGGAGGGTCTTCTCAATTCTGCATTTCATCAGACAGGCTAAATAAGTGTTGTCAACCTAGAAGAGATCTAGGAAATCTGTTCCATTCTGACAGTCAGTGAGACTGGGGCAGGATCCTGAACCTATGAGAGAGCCCTGAATGGATGTGTGGCAGCCTAAGACAATTAGCATGCCTGTCCCTACAGTTTTCAAGAAACTTCAGTCTTTGGTGGGGAGTGATCCAATTCACCTAATACAGCACACATGGATGGGAGGACAAGGGTCAATTGCAGGGACTGGAGAGATGTCTCATCCATTAAGAGCATTTATTGCTATCTCAGAAGACCCACAGGGCAGCTAACAAACCTCTTTAAATTAAATTCTTGGTGGAATCTGCCCTCACCTGGCCTCTGTGGGAATTGCATGACGTGTTGGCAAAACACCCATAGGTCTAAAGAAAAGCATCAGAAAAAAAAGTCCCAACATGTTATGCAGGAAATGATCTCTGCTGTTCAGTTGCCACTCATGTTATATTTCAAGAAAACCAGAGGCAGAATGATTTTCATTTCCTGATTTTGTTTATACAATTTTAATGAATGTTCTCATTTCCAGAGAAGCCTGGAGCAAAATATTTTTGTTTCCCTTTAATTTGGTCTACATGATGATTTCTTGAACATGTGTGTACAGTGTACCACAGTTTACTGGTAGCTAAATATATGACCTCAAATATACAATATATCTAGTTTTTCTATTATGTAGTGGGTGTCCATGGAGTAGGCTATGCTATCCACATCCAAGGAGCAATCCCCCTGTGTAGCCCTGAGACCCATGAATGGAAAATCCTATTGCAGCCCGAGGTTCCTGGAACTTACTGAGATAAGTACAAGCCTGTGAGTTCTTGGTTTACAGGAGTGTGAAACCTCATCTGACTAAAGAAGAGTCTTAGAGTGAAAAGTTTGAAATTGAATTTTATTCATAAAAATACGTTCATTTTATTCAATGTGGGCTTTCAAAACAGCATCAATATATACAGTGTAGCCTTAGCAAACTATTAAAACAATGACAAGAATAAAAGAAATAACGAAAATTAACACAACCTTAAACAAAATGAAGAAAACCCAAAACCAAAGCATAAATATCTCAAGAAATAAAACAAACAAAAAAAAACCAAACAAATTTCAGTTTCCTTTGGAATTTCACTATGGAAGAGCAAATGAGTTGAGAAACTGGCTTATTCTCTGTAGTAAATTATCTTCAGCAACACTTGCCCATCACATATGGACTCAGGGTTCTTAGTAATTTGCGTTGTGTTCTCTGGATATTATACTTATTTCTGACACAAACTTTTCTCCAAGGATAGTGAGCCAACAGACGTGGATCATATTATGGCTGGATCATCTGATGGTAGACTGATATTTGCCTCACTATTGAGTTAAAAGCTTAAAAGAGGTGGCATTTTCTGAGGAGGCCTTGAACCTGGAGTGTAGAATGTCATGCCTTCAAGGTGTTTCTGGCTTCCTCCAGCCTTCTCAGTACTCTTAACAGGTGCTGTAGGGAAAATCAGTAAAAAAAAAAAAATATGATTCAGAAACAGTTTTGCTGTGCCACTGGCAAGAAAATCAGGACCTATTAATCTCTAGTAAACAAAAGTTAAGGAAGGAAACACACCCCATGAATACCCTGCTGTTGGGGATGGGGCTCAATGGTGGCTGACTTGCCTGGGACATAGTGTTTCTGCTTCAGCAGCTCCAACTGCAGGAGTCTCTCATCCTGTACTGTGGTCTGCTCCAGTTTCTGCCGGAGGTTTTCAAACCTAGGGAAGGAAGGCAGCTGAGAGACAAGCCTGGTCATGGTGGGGGGAACCTCCATGTCAGCTTTTAGCCTCCATCTGCTCTACTCATCTAGACAATCAGCATTACCTTCCAGCTGAGTTCATTCCCTGCTTCACCAATGGAAAAGGGTCAGAGAGCTACTGGGCAGGATTTTTTTCCTCAACTTTTAAAAACTGCTAGAAGTTGAACTGGAAAATACACACTGTGCTGGATTAGAAAAAACAGCATGTTTCTTCAACAGTCCAAAGTCATTATTTTGGAGAAATATCAGTATGACAAGGTCTGAGGCACAGGTCAGGAAAGATGTAGCTGGCCTTGGTTAGATGCCAGATGAATGTGAACTTCCTAGAAAACTCTATGCCTGCCCTCTAGTGGAGCCTACACAGCAATGCAGAGAAGGCTCTGATGATTCCTACAGCCCAGACCCCTGCATGGGATTAGCTTGTCAACTCCTACTCTGTTTATGACCAGAGTAAATCTTCTCATGAGAAACTGATGAACACTGCAGAGAGCCTGCAATCAGCAGTAGGCTGCTGTATGCAAATCTTCCAAAGTGTAGACACTTATCTCTAAACTTGATGTTCCTGATGGAAAATAAATTTGCAGGAGGACACACTTTCCTTCATGATTGATGACCCTCTCTAGGTTCCTGGATGCCATGTGAATATTTGTGGGGAGATCTAATCTAAGAGATGAGATACTCAGAGGATACTATAGGTCTCAGAAGGGAAGAAGGGGACACAATCCCCATAAGACCAAGGAGAAACCATATTGCTTCCTGGACATAAGTTCCTGTTGACTGAGCCAGTAACGACAAGGTGTTCTTTCCTTGGCTGTGGCTGGGAGCATTGCCAATCAAACAGAAACTCAAAGAGTACAGAGATCCAGGTACAGTGGACCCACTTGGATCTACCTGCTTCTGGAAGCCTGGGCTCCTACCTCATCTGGGACACAGTGAAGTGTTGCTGCAGTTTTACTGCCGAGTCCCTTTGCCGGGTGAGCAGCTCCTGCTTCATCAGGGACTGAAGATTTTCCTCAAGTCTTTGATGTTCCTGTTCATTAGAAGATTCTGTTTTTAGGAGAGGGTTTCCTGCACCCCTGTACATACACACACATGCACATATACAAACACACACACACACACACACACACACACACACACACACACACACACAATTGAGCACACACATGTATGTGGATGCATACATATAGGCATACTACATTACATCTATGTTTAATTTCCCAGATACCACTTAGGTAAGAAGAGACCACCTGGTACACTATGGAGAAGTTAACTTTCCTTAACCCACACTCCCTCTACCCATATTCCAGCCGAGAGTCAGGAAAACACAGGATGCTCTGAGCACAGGGATGTGGAGAAGATTGTGTACTTTTACTCTGTTTTGATAATTTTTCATTTTATTTTTACTTTAAATGTGCAGGTGTTCTGCCTGCCTGTGTGTCTGTATAACACATGCATGCCTGGTGATCTGGAAGAAGAACTCAGTGTGCAGATCAGTCAATGTAGTGCTTGCCTTATAAACCTGTCCACAGACAGGTGAACCCCAGGGTTCCTTGACCAGTAATTCAAGCTCTCCTAGCAAGTTTCCCGTCTGTGCATTGAAGGCTTAGTTCCCCAGCACAGAACCACTGGATGGCGGTGGACCAGCCCCTTGCTCTCTCTCAGTGCTACCCAGTGCCTCCAAGGAGGGCAGCTTTCTCCTATGAAAGTTCTCTATACCACAGGTTACCTCAATTTAGGCCCAAAGCAACATGCTCAGAAAACTAGAAAACCTCTAAAATTAGGAGTCTATGTTAACATTTCTTCCAAGTAAGATGATTGTGTCAGGGATTTCTTTAAGTAATAGGATGACTAACACAGCCAAATGATTGCATGTATTATTCCATGCTTAACTATATTCCATGGACCACATTGCATGTTTTCACTCATCAACGATGGGCATCTGAATTGTTTCTAGTTGGGAGTGCCGTGATGAGTCCTTCTTTTTTTTTTTTTTTTTAATGAAAAGAAATGTTTTATTGTGAGGAAAATTTTGAACATGTATTCTGCAAATTCAAATACTGCACTATTTCAAATCTTTTTTTTCCTCTTTTTTTTTAATTTTTATTTTGCAATATAATTCAGTTCTACATATCAGCCACAGATTCCCTTGTTCTCCCCCCTCCCGCCCCCCTCACCTTCCCCCCAGCCCGCCCCCCATTCCAATCTCCTCCAGGGCAAAGCCTTCCCCACAGACTGAGATCAACCTGGTGGACTCAGTCCAGGTAGGTCCAGTCCCCTCCTCCCATGCCGAGCCAAGGGACCCTGCATAGGCCCCAGGTTTCAAACAGCCAACTCATGCAATGAGCACAGGACCCGGTGCCACTGCCTGGATGCCTCCCAAACAGATCAGGCCAATCAACTGTCTCACCCACTCAGAGGGCCTGATCCAGTTGGTGACCCCTCAGCCATTGGTTCAGATTTCATGTGTTTCCGTTTGTTTGGCTATTTGTCTCTGTGCTTTACCCAACCTTGGTCTCAACAATTCTCGCTCATATAAACCCTCCTCATTCTCGCTAATTGGACTCCCAGAGATCCACCTGGGGCCTAGTCATGGATCTCTGCATCCAGATCCCTCAGTAGTTGGATGAGGTTTCTAGCATGACAATTAGGGTGTTTGGCCATCCCATCACCAGAGTAGGTCAGTTCGGACTGTCTCTCGACCATTGCCAGCAGTCTGTTGTGGGGGTATCTTTGTGGATTTCTGTGGGCCTCTCTAGCACTTTGTTTCTTCCTATTCTCATGTGGTCTTCATTTACCATGGTCTCCTATTCCTTGTTCTCCCTCTCTGTTGTTGATCCAGCTGGGATCTCCCACTTACCCAAGCTCTCTTTCCCTCGACCCTCGCCCTTCACTACCCCCACTCATGTCCAGGCTGTTCATGTAGATCTCATTCCATTTCTCTGTCGTTGGGCGATCCCTGTGTCTTTCTTGGGGTCCTGTTTTCCAGGTAGCCTGCCTGGTGATGTGAGTAGCAGTCCAGTCATCCTTGTTCCACATCTAGTATCCTGTTATGAGTGAGTACATACCATGTTTGTCTTTCTGAGTCTGGGATACCTCACTCAGGATGATTTTTTCTAGATCCATCCATTTGTCTGCAAACCTCATGATGTCATTGTTTTTCTCTGCTGAGTAGTATTCCATTGTGTATATGTACCACATTTTGTTTATCCATTCTTCAGTTGAAGGGCATCTAGGTTGTTTCCATGTTCTGGCTATTACAAACAATGCTGATATGAACATAGCTGAACAAGTACTCTTGTGGTGTGGTTGAGCATTCCTTGGGTATATGCCCAAGAGTGGTATAGCGACAGCCTACAGAATGGGAAAAGATCTTCACCAATCCCACATCTGACAGAGGACTGATATCCAGAATATATAAGGAACTCAAGAAATTAGACATCAAAATGCCCAACAGTCCAATTAAGAAATGGGCTATAGAACTAAACAGAGAATTCTCAACAGAGGAAACTCAAATGGCTGAAAGACATTTAAGGAATTGCTCAACATCCCTAACCATCAGGGAAATGCAAATCAAAACAACTCTGAGATACCACCTTATGCCTGTCAGAATGGCTAAGATCAAAAACACGGAAGACACCTTATGCTGGAGAGGATGTGGAGCTAGGGGAACTCTCCTCCACTGCTGGTGGGAATGCAAGCTTGTACAACCACTTTGGAAATCAATATGGCGATTTCTTAGAAAATTGGGAATCCATCTCCCCCAAGATCCAGCTATACCACTCTTGGGCATATACCCAAGGAATGCTCAACCACACCACAAGAGCACTTGTTCAGCTATGTTCATATCAGCGTTGTTTGTAATAGCCAGAACATGGAAACAACCTAGATGCCCTTCAACTGAAGAGTGATGAGTCCTTCTGTAACCCTATTGTCCGCTATTCTTTGTGGACACCTACTTTCCATTCTGGAATCAATGGACCCCTGGAGTCTGCATTCAACATTCTGAATAATTATATATAGCTTCTCACAGGGCTGCACCATCGTACACTACTAGCAATGTCTGAGAGTTCTCATTTCTCTCAACCCTCCATCAGGCCGATTTGAACTCAGTATGAAGAAGTTTGGAATAAAAGCAGGTTCTGAGTGCTGCAGACACAACATGGAGTGGGTGCTTTAGAGTATGGTGAGCCTAAGAGGTGCACTGAGACAGCCTCTTACACCTCAGCATAGCTGTGGAACTTCTGCTGGGCTGAGATGCAGCCACAAGCACCTCTGCAGTGCAGAATTTCTTAGAGAAAAAAATCCAGGCCAATTCCATGGTCAAGATTAGCTGAACCAAGGTTAGGCAATGGTGAAAGGAAAATGTCAGCAGGTGATGAGGAGAAGAACAAAACAGGATGCAGGGAAGTCATCAGTGGTCAGCCACCATTCACCCAGAGCAGAGAAGGACACAAACCCTCAGGCAGCCTTTCCTGCCTCTCAGTAGCCTCTTTCTCACCTTCATGTACCCCATTACTTTGTTTTTCTCCCAAGGATTTCTTTGCAGATAAATAATTCTGCCTCTACAAAGACCTGAAAAAATTTTACCTTGCATCAATTTTCTGTCTTTTGTTGTTGTTAGCTTTATGGGTATGTCAAATGATGAGCTGCTCCGTCAGTTCTTTGACTGATGCAAAGTAGTACTAACCAGGTTAGGCACAATACTTTCACATTGATGTCTGTCTCCATCATTCTTAAAGATGTTCCATTGTTCCATGAGTGAGTGAACATACACATAGAGGCTCAAACACATATTCCCATACCCACATAGATACACATAAAGACAACACACACACACACACACACACACACACACACACACACACACACACACCTTTCTTGAACCCAGAAGAGCAAGGCAGAAGACTTGAATGTTACAGCACCTTTTCTACTCTAGGGGGTGGTAGTGGGTCCTCCCTGCTATCTACAAGACTCAGACACATCCAGTCTCTTCTGCCCTGGCCTGAACTTATTTCCCCTCCTAGGGAAGTTTTTATCACCAGACTCACTGATTGTACAGGAAAGTAACAACCTCTGCACAACTGAGTTTGACCACACAAAACCAAGTGCCCATGGAAGATGGCTGGACAGGAAGCCTCCGACAGATCCAAGTTGACCCATCATAGACTCCTCACTAAACCTACCCAGACTCCTCCACAGAAGACAGTGATAGAACAGAGAATGGAAGTCACCCATTGTCATTACTTTACCCAATAACTTTTGACCAGATTACAGTGCATATTATATGAAAACAGTCCCAAGGAAGTCACTAGGAGGCTACTTAGGTCACCTACAGCACTTTTCTGAAATGCGCACTCTATACAACTATGAGGAGGAATCTGTCCTAAGACACAGTCATATACATGATAGAGTGAGCATCAAAATATCAGGTTCCATATTGTGTAGCCAGTAAGACAAACTACAAATATCCTGGGATGTTACCTCTATGCTGTGAAAGAAAAGTCTATGTTGATTTTTTCAAATAGCTCCATTGTTTAATTTTTGCTATTTATTACAAAATGCATTAATTTCAAAGTAATAAAAATGTATAAAAATGAAGAGAAACCAACAAGTCAGTTCTTTTTCTGACCAAACGAATCATTTAGCAATGAGATGAGACAGAAAAAGACATGAAGCTCTACTGTGAGGAGACAGGAGATTCAAAGATCTATGGCTTTCCAACTTAGCCAGAAGAGAAAATTTCAGATTCAGTGAGAGACCTGGGCTAAAGGGAAAAAGGGAGAACGCAACAGAGGTCACTTGATGTAGCCTTCCAACAAACAAATGTGTGCATCCTCAAGCATGCATACAACACACACACACACACACACACACACACACACACACACACACCTCAAATCATAAGTGAACAGAACACAATGAGGAGGACATCAGCTGAATGAGGATGACATTACCACTTGAATTTAGACTCCTCACACTAACTGTTTCAAGTGAGACCCACTGTTCTGCTATCCATCATTTTGAGACTAAATAAGCCTGGGGAAGCATGCTGTGCTTCTGCAGGCTATGTTGGTGCAGTTGGAGAAATAATTCTCTTAAAATCTCAAATCTGCCACCCTGACGCCCATCCATCATAAGCCCTTGCCACATCCCTGGTAATCCAGTGAGCTTCTGAGTGTAAGATCCAGGATGGGAGAACTGGCCAATGCTAGTCACAGGAAACAGTATTGAGAAACTGTTACTTAAGTTTCTGTCAGTGTGAACCAAGAGGTTGACCAGGTAAGGGGAACACCATGGCAGTCGGGGAACAAGAGCGTAAAATGCCATATGACACCCAAAAAGATGTCCGCAAGACCCAGTCATTTGGCTTTTGTACGGGACGTTCCTCCTTCCATACTGTTTCAGCATCTGATCTCATATGACCTGTGCAAAGCAAGTGAGACCCAGACCCTTGACCTCACTCACTTAGATCTCTGTGCTACTCCCTAAGTGGCTCACATCATAGCACCACTCCTTCTATACTTACATATTGGTGAGTGACATGTGATTTACCCATCTCCCTTGATGGACTGCAGCTTCTAGCAGAGCAATGGGGTTTTCTTGCCCGTGATGCAGTGCCTTCCAAGACGCTAATTGCCCAGAAAGACTTGTGAATGATCAGAGAAATGAACAATTAGATGGGATGGGTCAGGTGGATAAGTGAGTAGATGGTTACATGGGTGTGTGTATATGTGTGTGTATGGTTAGACAAGTGGGAGCTTGGCCCTGCTGCTTCAACATACCTGCTGCTGCTTTGTCCAGAGATCATAGATCTTCCCATGGGCCTCCTCACAGAGCCTCCTCGCCTCCTCGCAGGACTCTTGTAGTAAAATCTGTTCCCCCTGTAGCTTTCTGTTGTCCTCTTTCAACATGCTCACTTTTTCCTTAAGCTGAGTCCATTCACTCAGGAGCTGATTGTAGAGGTTGCTGAAATATCACCAAAGATGATGAGCTGCACCTCCCTCTGCCACTCCTGCCTCCTAATACCATCATTCCTGCAAGGTCCCATGTCCCCATCCCCAGATCCCTGGGTTGAATGCACATTAGCCATGCCAGCATGACTCAGGTGCAGACTAAAGCCAGAGAATAGCCAAATTACAGAAAGATTCAAACTACTTCTGAATACCCTGACAGCAAAAGGGATCCATGTAACTCTGAAAACTGGATCCCCTACCTCTCCACCGCACACCCTGGTGCTTACCTGTTCACAGTATTGAGAAAACATGAGCAGGTAGAGGGAAACCATGCTCTGAGGGGGGACAGAATACCCGATGTAAATACATTCCATGTTTCCCATAGAAACCAGCTCTGTAAGCACCTGCCAGAGCCACAGAAAACATTCATGGTGCAAACCATGTTTTCTCTCTAGAAGCTCCAGAAGCTGACAGGAAAATGTTGGGAGGGGCTCTCAGACTCTTCACTCTTAGGAGAACTCAGTTTCAGAGGCACAAGTCCAAGAGCTATCAGACAGGCTGCTTGCTAAGAGGTAAACAGGCTAAAACTAGAGCCCAACTTTGTTCAAAGGTGAAGAAGGGGAGAAGCTGCTGTGGGATGTCTTTCTGTATGCTGTGAATATGTCTTGCTCCCATTGGTTAATAAATAAGCTGCTTTGGCCTATGGCAAAGCAGGATGGAGCCAGGCAGAAAAATCCAGGAGAGGCAGAGAAGAAAGTCAGATGTGGAGGAGATGCCAGCTGCCACCAAGGAGAAACATGCCAGCAGCCTGGCCATGCAGCAGCCATGTGGCAAAATATAGATTAATAGAAATGGGTTAATTTAAGATGATAGAGCTAGCTAGCAAGAAACTTAAGCCACTGGCCAAACAGTTTGTAAGTACTATAAGCCTCTATGTGTGTCTTTGGGACCATTTGGCTTCAGGAGGTGAGTGGGACAGATTCCTTCTGACAGCTGGGTCAGGCAGGATTGGAGAAACTTCAGACTACCAGAAGCAGTCCTTATGAATTTCTGGGGTCCCATCTAAATTAGGCACTCACCAGTAGAACTGGGTATTCTCACTCAGCTCCTTGCACTTGTACGAGGCCTCACAGATCTCCTTGGGGAATTTCTTCACATCTGACATCTCCTTCTCATGCTGTGTTTTCAGCATCTCAAGCTCAGATATCAGCCTGTGGTAGGGCATGGCCCCAGGAGCAAAGAACCCCATGAACACAGGCCTCAGGGACCACATGAATTAAGGTTCTGTTTGTACTACCCTAGCCCACTGGATGTCACACCCTGAATCCTATGTACTGGACCTCCTGATGTGCATTGGACTTGCCTCATTGCCCCACGGCCAGGAAAGGCTGGGTGTCAATAGGGAAGGAGACAGGGCTACATGAGCTCCCTCAGTACACCTATAGCGGCAGACTAGCTGGCTGAGAGGGTCTGAGGAGTCTGTGCCACAGATCCAGGTCTATCTGAAATCTGCCATGACATTCCCACTGTCATGAGAACAGAGATTCTTTATCCTTACAAGGATATCCAGAACTCATAATCAGTAGTGCCATGAAGGAGGCACTACAAGAGGATGGTTTATAAACTCCCAAGGGGATTCCATTGAGGCACCAGGGTGAGCACAAAGCTGAGAGCAGTGATGCTCAATGTGGGGCTCCCTGGCCTCAGCACGTACATCACCAGAAATCTTTGAAACATGTGAATATTCAGGCCTACTATCAAGCTCTGACTCGGAGGATCAGGAAGGACACACACACACACACAACACACACACACTGTAAGTGAGCCTCTCAGAGACAGTACAGAACACACTCAGACACACAATCCTCAGCAAAAGGAGATTTATTAACCCAGCAGGGCAAGCATAGTTTGGGAGCCTGTCTCTTGATTAGGCGAAGGCAAACAGCAAGCAGCAGGCTTTTTTAACAGTGGGTTTTTAAGTAGAAAAGGTTAAGTCTGTGCTGGGTAAATTGTTGAGCTCTGAAGGGACAGGTTAGGCAGTGTAACCAAGTAATGAATTTCGATTGTTGGACTTTGGTGTTTAGTTTCAAGAATGAGTCAGTGTCCACAAAAGGAAACAGACTTTGGGGACTAAATTTAGGAATGTAATCTAATGGTTTATCAAGGGAGAGGGAAGTGAAAAGGGCAAAACCTGCTACTGCCATGTTTGCAACATTTGAGCCCCTTAGAGAGCACTTCACACACATAATTCCACACACAGTTAGGATGTCAGAGAAATGCAAGTAAGTGGCATTGTCTCATAGTATAAGGAACAAGACTAGAGAGGAGCCGGGATGAAATCTAGGCCTTGCAGATACACAGATGGACCGAGTAGGACCACAAGGCCTTTCAGGCTGTTCCCAGAGCAAAAAGCAAAAATAAATACTCGAATATAAACACTCAACCCAGAGCACAAAGCATCTCCTAAAAGCCAATGTCTGTCAAGGCCTCTTGAAATGCATGTTGTGATCTTACACCCTACTGCCCCTCTGTACATTGTGGTTCAGGCCACAGGCTCTGCTTTTTCATTTGGAGCAATCAGAATAGCCTGTGTCCTATCTCACTCCTACAGGCTTCAGTTCTGCCTCTCAGATGCACTCAGGACACAGTAGGGTTCAGACAGTCACCAGAGAACAGGGCATTATGAGTACCTGTTGTTCAACTCATTATTGTTATAAAGGGCCAGGAATTCAAGCAGTTCATTCCTCTCATTGGTCATCATCTGTAGCTGAAGGGTCAGTTTATCCACCTGGTTCAGCTGTTGCTCCTGCTCAATGAGGAAGAAGGGTGTGGATGATGCCTTCCTAAGTCCCTGTAGGTACATAAACACAAGTGAATTTGTACAGATGAATGGCATAGAGCCAAGAGAGATCATGTGGAGTCCCAAGAGGAGTCCTGAGGAAGAGGAAATGCATGCGACCCAGCGAAGCCCCAAAATTCAGAGCAGCTATCTGTAAACTGGAGACCATAAGCCATGTGTCTGTCTCCAATCTCTGAGGATAGATATATGCCTCAGGCCCTACCTCAGCCCCATTGTCCCTGAAAGGCATAAGCAAGGCCAGCCATGTTGGTTTGGAATTGTCAGCCAATACCTGATGTGATGCAAGAAAGTCCTGGACTGCCTGGTGCTTTGCATCTCCCAGCCTGATAACCTGTGTGCAGGACTAAAAGCAACTGAATATCTCAGACCTGGGTACATGGATGGAAAGTTTCACTCTCTGGTATTTATATCAGATATCCATGAAACCTACAGAAATCCACTGAGAATAAAATGTAGCAACATGCTAACCTGATACCTCATTAGTGGTTCTGTGCCTTCTTTGGCATTCTTTGACAACCAGAATGAACTGAAAAAGGTCCTAGCACAGCAGCTGCATCCTTGACCATTCCTGGCCCTCTGCCAACTACCCATCAGAAACCTCCACTTTAGATCTGTTCTTTAGGAACCCAGATAAGCAGCATAGGCCCATGGCTTCAGATGATTACAGCTACTGAACCCCATTACTAGAAGGTCTAGTTCTGGCCTCAACTCCTCCCTAAAAAACCAGAGATCTCTCTTCCAGTGAGTATGCTCAGTCTTGCCAACATGTTGATTGGTGAACCCTATACGCACTTAATGAATGCCTCAAGGGCAGTTGGCATTGCCACAACACTGGTGATTTCACAAAAGATGCCAAGGGCTCTCCAGGATACAACAGAATTTCCAGAGAAGGGACTGTTAGGGTCACTGCACACAGCCTCCACCTATCTTATAACAAACTCTTCCCCAATTCACCAAAAGCCAAGCTGCCCTTTCCAGGAGTCTCAGGGGAAGGCCTTCAGCACCTCCTCTTTCCAATCCAGAGATCTCTTTGATTCATTAGAATCTAGTTCATTCTAATTCAATAGTTCATCATGTATGGAGGGCAAGACTCATTTTCCAAACTGTGCCCAGGAATGGCTCTTCTCATCCTGATGATCTCTAACTAACAAGATGAGAAATAAAGGATGCTAAGAAATTAGCTCAGTATAATGGGGAAGGAAGATCAGTTCCACGAGGTGAATAAGCACTTCAGAGAAGATCCATCAGGCAGTTACAATGTATGAGGATGGTGGAGGATTGTTTGGTTCCTGCCAGAGCAATGGTAAGTCATATAGGTAAAGATGAAACTTTTACCAAATGCTTCAGGGAATACATTCCATCAATCATGATGTTAGCAAAGTTGTTAACAACCATTAAAAGTGTGACTGAAAATACCTATGAACTGGGCATCCACAGGTGAGCCCTCTGACACCAAGAACAAATCCTTACAGGAAGAGTGATGTCCCAGTCCTGCACTCAAGGTAGAGGGAAGATGACTGGCTAGTGAGAGGCAGAAATTCGGAAACCTTAGGGATCACTGACATGCAGCAATACTTGGTGGCTCCTGCCCTGCTAGTGGGTTGTTAAATGTGAGAACCTGTGGCTCTGGCCAGGGGACTTTACTCTCCCTGTTATTAATGACACACACCAAAAGAAATCCAGTGTGAGTGAAGTGCATGGCTGGTACTGAAACCTTTTTAGTCCCTTTGGGCTTCCTTCCCACTCAGTGAAAGCAGAGGGCCCTCAACAGAACAGCTGCAGCCTTGACCATCCCTGGCTCTCTGCCAAACTAACCTTGAAAAATCCTCAACTTTGTTCTGCTCTTGAAGAACTCAGAGGACTTGGATATGCCCATTGCTTCTCAGAAACTCTCACTCCCTTAGCCCCACTCCTAGAAGGATCAGCTGAAGCCTTCCTCATTCAGGAAGCTTCCCAGCCCTTTCCCAGGACTCACTGTGCTTTCCCCAGAACCATTTATTTCTTGATGTGTGACATGGAGACTGAAGGGCATCTTCCTTCTGCCTCCCTTTGGTCTCCCTGTGCTCTCCATCCTGTCTCCCAAGAATCCTGTTCAGTCTAGTCAGCATGTCTGTAGGTGAAACACGAGACACTGCACAAATGCCCCAATGACAGTTGGTGTTGCCACAACACTGGTGACATCACATTGAATGCCAGGGCTCTCCAGGATACAGTAGAGTGTCCATGTGCTGATGTCACATGGTATAGCTGTTACATCCCTGTCTCATACCTCACCCAAAAGTGACTTGAAACCAAGGTGCCATTTTCAGGAGCCTCTGGGTTCACAATGAAAGCCTTTAGGTAGATCCTCCTTCCACAGCTAGAAATCTAGGCCTCTGCTTCATTAGAAACTTTATCTAAGTGAAATTGAAAGCTCATTTTGCATGTACTGTCCAGGGTTGGATTTTCCCCTCCTCAAGATTAATAATCAATAATTTGAGAAAGAAAGTATGCTTAGACATGAGATCAGGATAATGGGGTGTAGTAGGGATGAGACCTCTGAAGTGAACATTCACCCAGGGAAGATCGCCAGAATTTTAGAGATTGGTGGGCTCAAAAAAAGTCACATGGTTAAGATTCCCCCAGTGTCAGTAGAGCTCACTCAAGCTGTGAGTTTGTTAGTGGGATGGTATCTTAGTGTCATTTGATTTGCATTTCCCTGATGGCTAAGGATTTTGAGCAATTCCTTAAATGTCTTTTGGCCATTTAATATTTTTCTATTGTGAATTCTCTGTTTAGATATGTACCCCATTTTTTTAAGTTGGATTCTTTGGTGTTTTGATGTCTAGTTTCTTGAATTCTTTATATATTTTGGAGATCAGCCCTCTGTCAGATGTGTGTTTGGTGAAGATCTTTTCCTATTCTGTAGGGTGTCATTTTGTCTTGTTGACCCTTTCCTTTGCCTTACAGGAGCTTCTCAGTTGCAGGAGGTCCCATTTATTAGGTGTTGCTCTCAGTGCCTGTGCTACTTCTCTTCTATCAGGTTCAGTGTAACTGCATTTATGTTGAGGTCTTTGATCCATTTGGACTTGAGTTTTTTGCATGGTCATAGATAATGGATCAATTTGCATTCTTGCATGTGTCAACATACAGTTATGCCAGTAGGCCAGCACTATTTGTTGAAGGCGCTTTCTTTTTTCATTGTATAATTTTAGCTTCTTTGTCAAAAATCAGGTATTTGTATGTCTTTGGATTAAAGTCAGGGTCTTTGATTCAATTCCATTGATCTATGTGTCAATTTTTATGCCAATACCAAGTTGTTTTTATAATATAGCTCTATAGTAGACCATTTGGTCAGGGATGGTGATGCCAGACATTCCTTCATTGTAGGTGATTGTTTTGGATATTCTGGGTTTTGGTTTTCAATATGAAGTTGAAAATTGTTCTTTGAAAATCTGTGAAGACATTTATTGGGATTTCGATGAGGATTAAATTAAATCTGATGATTGCCTTTGGTAAGATCGCCATTTTCACTATGTTGATTCTACCTATCCAAGACCATATGAGAGCTTTCCATTTTCTGATACCTTCTTCAGTTTCTTTTTTAAAAACTTAAAGTTCTTGTCAGACAGGTTACTCCAATGTATTTTATGTTGTCTGTGGCAATTGTAAAGGTGGATGTTTCTCTGATTTCATTCTCAGCCCATTTATCATTTGTATATTGGAGGTCTTCTGATATTTTTGAGTTTGTTGATCTTGTATCCTCCCACATTACTGAAGGTGTTTATCAGCTGAATGAGTTCCCTGGTAGAATTTTTGGGGTCACTTATGTATACTATCATATCATCTGAAAATAGTGAATGTTTGACTTATTCCTTTCCAATTTGTACCACCTTGATCTCCTTTTGTTATCTTATTGCTCTAGCTAGAACTTCAAGTCCAATGTTGATAGATATGGAGAGAGTGAACAGCCTTGTGTTATTCCTGATTTTAGTAGAATCTCTTTGAGTTTCTCTTCATTTAGTTTGATGTTGGCTGTAGGCTTGATGTATGTTGCCTTTATTATATTTAGGTATGTTCCTTGTAGTTCTGATCACTCCAAGACTTTTATCGTGAAGGAATGTTGAATTTTGTCAAAGACCTTTTCAGCATTTAATGATATGTTCATGTGGGGTTTTTTTCTTTTATTTTATTTATATGGTGGATTCCATTTACAGACTTCCATATGTTGAACCACTGAAACAATGGGATATAGAAAAGGTAGGACAAAGTGTAGATTATTGAATCTACTCTGAAAAGAAAAAAGAGAGGATATAGATATGGTAATATAGAAAGTTAGATTTTCGAATCTACTTTTAGAACGGAACTACTAGTTTTAAATGTTTCACATTGGATTTGATTTTTGTATATTATATATAAATTATGCATATTGATACAAATTTGAGTTTGATTTTGTTAGAAAATACTGTACATATATTTCTAATCTTATTCAATGTATCATTCCTATACAGTTCATTTCACAATGCAATGCAATTTTCTAGTTCTTGAAATTTATGGCCAACTACTTAGGATAATAAAGAAATGCAGGTTAGTACTTATTCATTACAATGAAACATGTAGTCATATTAGGTTTGTTCTCAAGGTCAAGCAGAAATATATTTTAGATAGACAGGTCATCTTAAAGCACTTCAGAGATCTGCAGGATATGGCATTTAAGATGATAACATAGAGTTTTTTTTCTTTTTTTATGACTGTGAGACATGTCTGCTCCTGGCAGCATCAATTTACTTCAAAGAAGATGATAGACATTGAAGAAACTCAAGATCGTGTTTACTTTATTTGTGGCAAAAGTTAGCCACTGGGTAAGAAAGTGACCTTACATCAATTGCTGACAGTATGCTGTCCAAAATGGACAAGCATGACACAAAGGAAAGGACTGCTGCACCTTGCCAAGACAAAGTAGGAAGGCCCTTCAGAAAATCCTTCTTCCCAGATCAGTCTGACAGATATGCTAGGCCTGTAGGCCAAAGATGGATGTCCCAATGGTGCAGAGAAATCTTGAGTGATTGTGCAGGCAACCAGCTGTTTCTGTCATTTCTCACATGTTTTAGAAGTCGCTTAGTTGTACTTCCTGTTTACTCAGTCAATGTTATTTCCTTCTCAGGTCTCTCAAGGAGTTGAATATTAAATAGTTATAGTTTTCCTTGTTAAGAAATTCAGAAAAGAAACTCACTAAACAGGTGTGAAGTGCATAAGTTTGAAGGACATCAAAAGATATTTTTCGGTTGGTAATGCAAATTAGGATAGAAGGAGAATTAGACACAGTCCTTTGGATTCACAAAAATAGGATAGAAAATAGAGTATTTTTTCTGATTTTGTCAAATGCAAATGGAAGACATGGTTGAAGTATTTATTGCCTGTATATATTGTATATAGTTATTGTACTTATTATATTTATTGCCTGTATATATTTTATATAGTTATTGAACTTATTGTATATAGTTTTCTTATATTAGTTATAACCATTTTTTACTTTAGACAAAAAAGGGGAAATGTGGTGATATTTTATTTGTGCTCTAACAAAGCTTGCCTGAAAATCAGAAGGAGGAGCTAGCTATTAGTTAACCATAGAGGTCTGGAGGTCTGTACAGACAGAAAAGAAGTGATAGGGCTGGGCAGATAGAGGGAGTGATAAGGTGGGATGAGAGAGGTGCTTACTCTTTTTTGGTGAAGGATTTCATAGGGTTAAAAACTATTGGCTTACTGCTCTGCCTCTCTGATTTTTCAGCTTTTGCCCCAATATCTGACTCTGGGTGATCACCTGTAGCTTCAGGTGACCATGTTCAGGACTGACTGTGAACATACCTATCTGTCCTGAACCAGACAGCTGGAAGAGGCAGTCTGCTGGTGGAAGACAAAGCCTACTAAGCCTTTGTCTCAGTACAGAAAATAAAAAGGAATCCAGAAGTTGGCCATATTTATATTATTTATTCATTCCTTGTTATGTATCTGCCTCTCAGGGAAGATTGTGTAATTAATTTTCCCTCAAATTAATGAATTCTGAATGTGTCTGCATTACTTGTTTGCAGCTGAATGAGTCAGAGGGTCTGAATTCTTCAGTTCTCCTTAGGTACCACCTGTTTAACCTGGGAGTGAAAGGGCCTTGTTAATCCTGAAAGTTTCAGCTTTCCCAACATTGGTTTAATTGCTGGGTATTATGAACCTCCTCTCTCTTTCCACAGAACTTTTTGAGACTTAAGGAAATAGTCCAACCCAGGGAAGAGCACAACAGTTGGATACTCAATATCAAATGGTCAGTACTGGAAACATATATTCTAGCTATACAGAATGATTGTTTTACATTTAGGAAATATAAATATATGGATATACATACATGCACACACACACATATATATATCTTCATGCACATATATATGTATATGAACATAGCAACAATTAATGAAAATAGAGGACATAAATTAGAAACAGAGCAAGGAGGAGTATTGTGAGGGTTTGGAAGGATGAAAAAGAAGAGAAAATAATGTAATTATTTTCTCTAAAATAATAGAAAAGTATTTCATGTTATACAAAGGAAAATTGTTACACAACATTTCACCCATTCCTTAAAATGTTAGTTGTTTGTGTAAGTTCACATTGTCCCATGGAGCTCTGCAAAGGCACGAAAGGCAAACACCAGTCCTAAAGTCCCTGGTGAATCAACCATTTTATGTTTGACCTCTTCTGTAAGCACAGCCCAGTGCTCTACTATGCTTAGAGAATTGTCCATAAAGCACTGCTTCTCTCATATATATTTTATCAGGAAAACCCCATCCTTCCTTCATCATCTTCCAGTGTATGTGAGACCTCTGCTTGTGATAACCAAGCATCCCCAATGCTTCCTGTGAGCCAGTCCATCACGATATAATTTCTCTCAGATTTCATTAGATTACATAGCCTGTATTTCAAGGAGGTTTAAGTTAAGTAAGTGCATGACCTACTTTCCCACTTCTATGGCATTCAGATTGATCTCATCTGTTCTCATAGCCTATAATCCCATGAGCCAAGCTTTGACAGGAGGTTTCATTGATCTTTTGAAAGTCTTTAGTTGAAAGACAGAATACTTCCTGATTAAGACAGGCTCTTTTCACAGGCCATTTTAAGACTCTCAATGCAAGTTCTAGCAATGATTTTCCTTTTCTCTGTATAAAAGGTTGAAACTAAGTGGCATCTTCTATCACTTTTATTCCAAACGGAGAATTACATTCTAATTGTATACAAGTGTACTGAATTTTTGCCTAACGAATTTTAATGAATTCAGCAGTTTCATATAAGATCTTGATTTTTTATCTTCCATAAAATATCTGACTTATGATTAACTCTATTTTCTGGCTTTGTGTGCAACTTTCCATTTCCATTTAGAAAACTCTACAGATTTTACACCTTGACAAGAATTTATTTAGTCAGAAAACCTTTTTGTAAACTTCATGGGAGAGGACTAACAAGCACTGAATATTTCAACTCACTAAATTCATTACATCTAAATTACATTTGTCATATAAAGAAACAAACTAAGATGATGTGCTTGCAAGTTATTAAAGTATCAAGTTGTTGGATGTAGGTTTTGGGCTCGTTTTAAGCACAACTTGCATTTTTTTTTAACCAACGCTCTTTTATACAAGATTTTTAGTGTCACAGTGTCAGAGATCTAAGGAATGTCACATTTTAGCAAGTGCTGGGAGAGATAGGGATTACAAAGATTTTGGGTGGGAAAATATGGAGAATGACCCCACAGAGAAAAGCTTTTATTTGTTATGATGTAATTAATATTTACTAAGGCCCCGCAAAAACTCAGGGAGGCAAAAACGGTTATAATATTCTGGATTAATAAGGAAAGATCAAGAAGGAGAAATAGAAGAGGAAGTGTAGCAGCAGGAGAAGATGGATGGATGGGTTGATGGATGGATAGTGTTAAATGGATGGATAGATTGATAGAGATAGGTGATAGAAGGATAGATAGATAGATAGATAGATAGATAGATAGATAGATAGATAGATGATAGATAGATAGATAGATAGATAGATAGATAGATAGATAGATAGATAGATAAAAGTATATACAGTTTTTCAGGCTATACAATACAGTGGTTATTGGGTCCACCAAAGGCAGAATGGACTCAGAACATTTGTCCTTTTTTCCATATTGGTCAGAGAACTAGATATGGGTGAAGAACTCAGAAGTTTTTCTTCAACATCTGTAGCCCTTTGAATCTGGACAATTCTGTGACTTCTGATTCCCAGAAATAGCCCTCAAATTTAGTTCCATTCCAATTGTCTCTCAGTGGTCCCACTTTTTCTTTATGCTGATATGTCAGGTGGGGGATAAACGTTTGTCATCCAGGGGGCCCTGTCATTCTAGTCCCCCAAGAACCTTTCTAAATAAATCCTCTCGGTTTTTTGTAGAACTCTAGAAAAGGAACAAGGAATCCTGGATACAGCAGATGATACAGAGATGTTGTGACAAAACAGGTTAAGTTCTAGAATGATGATATGGATTATTGTGATGGAGAGGCAAGAATTTCTGGTCCAGAAATATGTCACAGGCTAGATACTCTGAAGGTTACATTCAGACCACTATTTTCTCAGAGCTGAGGACCAAGCCCAAGGCCTTCTAGGCAAGCACTCTACCACTGAGCTAAATACCCATTGCCAATTTTTTAAGGACATATTTTAGAGAAAAGTCATGTCATAGACTTTCCAGAATGTGATGGACTGATCGTGATTGCCTTTGGGGATGTTATTTTTATAAAGACAACAAAATTAGTTGGGGGTTCTTAGCACTGAGCTCAGAAGCACGAGGACACTCTACTCAGTGATTAGTCTGGAATCCTTTAAGTAAAGTGGAGATGCAGCAAGTTGATGAAATGAAATGTAGAAGTGCCTGCAGTTGAAAGGTCAGGATGAGACGGTTCACTCCAGAATGTTAAGAAAAGTCAGAATAAGGAAAATTAAATATAGGAGGAACTCTGACAATGTGTGAGAAAAGTCTTTATTTGTTAATGCTTAGGTGATTGGCATTACACATCATACTGGGAATTTAAAAAAAATACAATGGGATCCATCTTTGAGAAATCATTTCCATCCTTGATCTAATATTTTATATTAAGTTCAACTCTCTCAAATCTTGTAAGAAAAAAGAAACTTTATGGACCATGTTTCTGTTAAAGAAGTAAAAAAGAATTACTGAAGCAAATTTTTGGTTAGTCTAAGCTTCTTGGTAGGAAGGGTTACTCCTATGTTACTTTTGAGACTTGTTTGTTCCTAAAAATATCAGCTGAAGTCAAGATATGGAGTTATATCAGGCCACAACAGCATGCAGTATAACACCATTTGTGTTATGGTATGTCCATATTCATTGGTTACTCAGATGAGAGCTTGGATCACATGGTGAGTGGCCCATCCTGGCGTTCATGTATTGAGGATAGTTCGTGTTGTAAATGAAATATCTGTGATCCACACAGTTGGTACTCAGGATGTCAACTTATATCTGTACATGAAGTCTGTGAGTCTAAGATTTTCAACCAACATTCTTCTGTATGTCTCTTTTGAGGCCTTGATTGACTGTAAAATATCAAGTGAAATCAAAATCTGGGATCAGAATGCCTCAAGGTTCCCTCTAACTATGAAATATGTTAATGATTTCCATTTGCTTTCATCTGTAAGGGAGCCATTGGCTCTATTGAGAACATGGTGTTTCTGGCTCCCTTTTGGTTAGGGTGTTGGATGAGGAAGAGAGTATTCTGCCCACACATCCTTAATGTTCAGGGCTTCTGAGTTTAATTCTTGCTCAGTAGGCTGCAGGTCTCCACTGATAGCAGTTGATGGTCAGGCGTGTTTCTCTTCTGGGATTGACTGGACTCCTTTCACACAGGTCTTGGTCCTTGGCTACTTGATATCAGTGTTTGGTCTAGGAAGAGTTCTCCATTGTGGTTGAAGCAGGCTCCACTTAAATTGTCTCTTCAAACTGGACTTCCTAGGGTCAACATTAAGTCTGACCACATATCTCTCATTGAGTTGGCAGGGGCTCCCTTGATTTTGGGGTTTGTGGTTTCTCTTCATCAAGGTCTGTGGTTGGCCTGTAACATTTCCACTTTTGATTTTGCCTGGTTTGTTCTATGAGCTTGGTATGAGCTCCGAATTCTTCCCAGTCAATATTTGCCCCAGACCTATGCTGTGGGATGTTCTGCATATTAAATGTTTTGCTCTGATTGGTTAATAAATAAAACACTGATTGGCCTGTAGTCAGGCAGGAAGTATAGGCGGGACAAGGAGAGAGGAGAATTCTGGGAACAGGACATCTGGGGCAGAGGAGACGCCACCAGCCGCCGCCATGAGAAGATGTTAAGATACTGGTAAGCCACACGCCACGTGGGCAACTTATAGATTAATAGAAATGGGTTGATTTAAGATATAAGAACAGTTAGCAAGAAGCCTGCCACAGCCATACAGTTTATAAGTAATATAAGTCTCTGTGTGTTTACTTGGTTGGGTTTGAGCACCTTCGGGACTGGCATGTAGAGAGACATGAACTGACCGTGGGCCAGGCAGGACTGGAGAAAATTCTAGCTAAAGACCTACTTCTTCATTTGGTCCTTGGTGTCTTCAGAATAAAAATTAGAGCTGGGCATAGCTGTTTTCTTGGTTTTCTCTGGGTGTTCATTCTTTAAGGGGATGCCCCAGCCCCACTTCTCTTCTTGATTAGGGTCCAGGCATATGCATAGCTAGAATGGGACTCAGGCCCACTACTTTTCTGGGTTTTGGCCTGGTCTTTGTCAGCATTAAGGTTATGATGTGGCCCACATCTCTTCTTGCTTAGGCCCATACTTCATCAAGGTAAGGATTATAGGCAGACAATAGTTTTATCTTGGTTGATCCTTGGTCTCTTTCATTTAAGAGAATGTCCCAGGTCTTCTTCTCCTCTTGTTTCATCTCAGGCTTTTGTCAGGGTAAGTGTTAGGCCCCTGTCTGTGTTCCCTTTTCCTGCTTTGTCCTGGCCTCTTTCATTTGAGGGATTGGTCTGGGCCTGTGTCCTTTCTTAGTTTTGGCCCAGTCTTCAGGGTCAGAGTTATGCTGAGGCCAACTTCTCATCCTGGTGAGGGCCCTGCCTTCAGTCCAGGTAAAGTTGAGTCATGGATACTCTCCTTTTCCTTCTTTGAGCCACGTCTTTTTCTTCTGAGGGATAGGGTAGAACTCATCTCCCTCTTGGTTGGGGCCAGCCTCCTTCAGGGTCAGGATAGATATGGGTGTTCTTTTCTTTGCTTTTTGTTTCATTTCATTTTGTTACTTTTCCTTTTCTCCTTTGGCCTTGGCTCTTCCATTTAATGGACTGGCCCAGAGATACCTCTGTTTTTCCTCTGGGTCAGAGCTTATTCAGCTTCAGGTTTGGGTGCAGGCCTCTCTTAGGTCAGGATTTGGCACTTTTATTCTTAGGGTTGTTCCCTGGCCTTTCTGGATGAAGGAAAGCCATTGCTAATTTAGGCTTTATTCCTGTTCTTCATCAGGTTCATCCTCAGGCCTTGGAATACTTCTCTCTTGACGTCATGGTTTAATGGTTAATCCTGGTCTACTTTCACTTTAGGTGCTTAGCATGGGCTTTTTCAGAGACCATACTGGCCTGGGCTACTTTCAGGGTATGGCTGTATTCAGGCAGTTTTTGTGTTAGAGGTAAGCCTGGTTACATTGATATTCTGGAACTCTCTAGTACCTGTTTCTCTTTAGGGTTAAAGCAGTGGATACTTTTGAGTCCAGGTTTGTCTGAAGCTATTTTGTAATTTATAATTAGCCTTGGATTATGCTCAGCCATTCTGAAAAAAATAACATGTGGATGTTGATAGAGGACAGTGTTTACAGCCCTTCTCTTACAACACAAGTATATTCTGAGGAACATTGGCTTTTTCCAAGTGAAATGGGCACAGCCACCAACATACACAGCACAGAATCCAGATGGAATAAACTACATATTACACAAATAGAAAGGTAAGGTAGGTAGGAAACAGTGGTGCTTGGGAGAGTCCTTGCTGTTGCATTGGGGATTGTGAGCATGGGTAAAGAGGCACCATGAGCTCATGTGAAAAATTGTTGCTTCTCAGTAAAGATAACAAAATTGAGTCCCAACAAGGTCTCTGCTGCCTTTCCTTCCTTATGTGGTCTACTCCCATGAAGGCATACCACAGGAAGCTAATATAACAGAAGAGGCTGGTCCTCCATTGATCTAGCGGCTGCCTTCATAGGTACATGATGGTTGTGAAGAACTTTATGGAGCCTTTTATGCAGTGTGGGCATGGTGTCCCCTCCTGTATGTCATTCATGGCATGCACTAATGAGGCTCTTCCCCTGGTCTTAGCTATGTAAAAACTTCTCAAAGTGACATTTGTCTTCTGCCTTGAAAACCCCTGGAATAATGAACCATGCCTTTGTGATCCCTTTCAAGAAAGCTCCTTGTCATGTCCACTCACTGATGTGTGATCAGGTCTTCCCACAAAGCATGTCTGCACTGACTCAACAGAAATTGATTCCTGCTCACGTTATTATTGTTGTGAATCACAGGCTACTTTAGTAGAGTGAGCTGCCAACCTGTCAAGGGCACACATGTAACCATGACAATGGTTCCTTATGGAGTTTCACAGAGGTCAGGCCTCACTCTGCTCAGGGAAGCACAAAGGTGGTCAAGCTATGCAGATGTTTTGGGGCTGGTAATTAAGGAAGTTGCCCAAAGGCTACAGTTATCATCATTGCTTAGGGACAACTTCCCATCGAATAATCCTCTCCTACTACAAAAGTTCACTGCTCAAAAGAGAAAGGTCAGTGGTGATGGGGCAGACTCAGTCTGTATGTAAACAGTTCAAATAATTGTCTACCATTTCTGAGACTCAGTTTATCGTCAGTATTCTCTTATTATGAGATGTGTATTGTGCCATCTGCAGTACCTGGGCCTTGGGGAATAGAGCTGTTTGAAATTTGCCCTCCAGCCTGTCCCTTCACCAATATTAAACACAACTTGAAGTGGGATTGACCAGAAAGCAGAAAGCCATGAGGCTTTCCCTACCTCCTCTCATCATGGTAGTTGATGACTTCTGAGGCTGTCACTCACTGGATAGCAGTGTAACAGCAGTTCATCCTGTCCCATTTTGGAAAGTGGAGTCCTGGGACAGGTGTTGACTCTGCCTCAGCTGTTGTCACCTTTTCTAACAAATGCTAGTGGAGATTAGTAGTAGAAAACAATGAACATATCCCACTTTTGAGCAAACCCATTCCGAATTTCCCATTGTCCTTTGCCTTCATGCCTCTCTCTGTCCCTGAAAGTTTTCTCTCTCAAGGCTGGCCTCACATTCCCAGGAATCCTTCTAACTCAGTCTCCTTAGTGTTGGGTTTCCTTTTTATTTATTTATTTTTTTTACCATGGATGCTTTTTTCTTGCCCTAACCTGCCATTTGATGGGTAGTCAGAAGGAGGCAGCTTAGAGATCTGAGGAGTTAGTCAAGGTATCACAGTGTTCCCTTCCTGTATGCTAGATCTTATTGCAGATGGAAACCTACTCTTAAGAATTGTGGCATGCAAAAAGAAGGAAAACAAAACTGAAATAACATGTTTTTCTGCTGGTCCTGAACCAATAAAATCTCAGTTATAAAAGAAAAACACTTTGGAATTTCTTCCTGTTTTCTAGATGAAGTGTAAGTGTTGTGCTACCCTCAAAGCCAAACAGGATTTAGGGAAGATGGCCTCAATTAAACCAGCTATCTAATCACAGACCTTGAAATCCTTTTCCTGTCTGCAGCAGCAGAATCTAGAAGACGAGAAGTTATACACTTGCCCAGCAGAGATGCCTCTTTGCTGTCTCAGCCTCAAGGCCCGTGGTAACAGTTGCAGTAGGAACACCCCACCTGGAAGTCTTCCTGTCAATATCATTGTATCCTGGGAACCCAAAATTTTCATCTCCCCACCAAGTTGTGGATGGCAAGTAAGTGTTTTTAGACTTACTTGATGGTGTTGATTTACTATAACCTGAAAGTGCAGTGGAAGAGGAAGGAGAAACTGAAAACTTACATGTTTTGGTGGCAAATGGTATTTTAGGGTCTTAACATGTGACATAGATTGTAGATATCCATCTAAGAAAGATCCTGAATCGTCTGCACATTGTTAGTAACATCTTAGACAACATCTGTGCTCTAGAAACATGGAAGTTCCATGCAAGGAATGCAGCATGATCAAGCATGCCCCACCCCACTGTAATAGTCCATCATAAAGGATGAGGGCACCATTATTCTTGTGCCACAATACACACATGATTGTTTCCACACAGTACACACATATATGTGTCCACAATCATAAATTTAAAAACATGTATTTGTCTACACCTTTGCAGGCACACACACACACACACATAGAAATAAACTTTTAAATTAAATTAGATGTACAATAAATTGGCATAATAAGAAAATAAAAAGAAACAAACAACCTTTTGGTATTGGTACACATATATTTGGTATCCATGTTGTATGCAGAGCTATGAGTATAGTTATGTGCATGCTTTTATAAGTATCTATATGGTATACATAATATGTACAACCACATCTAACCACATAAATATGTGTCTATAAATATAAAGATAAACTGAAATCCCAACTCCCATATACCAGCCAAGGAGGCAGCAGAACTTCCTGGTTGGCCAGCTTGCTGTGTTAGCTCTTTTCTGCCCTCAACTCTGAGTGCCTGTTAGGTTTTTTTGAAAGGCATAACTTTTTAATTCACAACAGAGACACTGCATTTGCCTTATTAGAAAATATGTAAAATGTAACTTTCAAAAAGCATAAGTATCAGAAATAACCTTTGCTATCACTATCTGGAAATGAATATCAAATCTTCCTTCAGTTCATTTTTCTATACCTGCATATCATTTCAGTAGTTTAATATTAATAATATATTTTTATTTTTTTCTCCCCTGAGTAATGCAGTCTTCATTATATATATATATATATATATATATATATATATATATATATATATATATATATATGTCATGAGGTATCATACTCCATGATGGTAGTGGCCTCTATGGTCTCTATCTAAAACATCTTCTAGTTGTCTAGAAGTCGAGTTGTTAATTTCTTCATGTACTAGTTTATATTTCTGTGTAGACTTAGGAAGCATTTATTACACTAGGCTTTGAAGACATGGAGGTAACCAGGGTGAGTAGCATGGGAAGGGGTTCATTTGGGTGGGCTGACTTCATGTGCTGGGAAAGTTCTAGTTAAATGGGTGAAAGATCATGTCTGAAGTAATAGGAGGAAAAAAAGGCAGAACACAAAGAGAAAGGTATTTCTGACTCTGCACGCTGCTGCTCAGCATAGAACAACACATCAGCTCTTACCCACTGCATGACACATGGCTGTCCCAGATTTCCACTTATCAAGGTGAATTGATTGACCTTGGGCTTGCTCTGCAATGATATCTACATAGATGATACATATCTGAAAGCATTTGTAACAAATACAGCTAAATGTACAAATCCTTACAATGTATTCTGCATCTGATCCATGCTCAAAGGGTGGTCCAAAAGTAAAATTGTTTTGAGTCCATTGTCCTCTGTAATTATGTTGGATACCTGCTGTTTTAGTTAGGGTTTCTATTGCTGTGAAGGGACACCATGACTGCAGCAACAACTAAAAAGGAAAACATTTAATCAGGTTGCTTACAGTTTCAGAGGTTTAGTCCATTATGATCATGGCAGGACATGGAGGCATGCAGGCAGACATGATGCTCGAGAAGGAAAAGAAAGTGGAGAAGAAGCTACATCTTGATCCCACAGGCAACAAAAAGTGCTCTGAGACACTAGGCATGGCATGAGCATAAGAGATCTCAACACTCCTCCACAGTAACATACATCCTCCAACAAGGCCACACTCTCTCCAACAAAGCCATACATCCTAATAATTCCACTACCTATGAGCTTATAGGGGCTTATTACATTCAAATTAAAAAATCTCTAAGATATCCTTAGATAGCATAGGAAAACCGATTATGGTGGTGCTATAGACGATGTTTTTGATATGAGAGTACTTTTTTTTTTAAAGGAGAGTCTTATCATTTGGTTCTACCTATCTTAAATTCCTTGTTAGGGACTCCACAACAAAACAGAGATTGCCAAATGAACAGCATGATCACTTACCGAGTACAAACTTTCACAGCACAAGTCTTCCTAAGGAAGAAAAGCCCCCAACAAATGCTTAGACCTGAGATTTTGTTCAAGATTGCTTTCATTCAGAATTAATTGTCATGACATAGAATATCCTTTCCTTAAGAAGGAATCCTTAAATGTGCATATTTTCAAATAATATTAAGCAAATATTCTAATTTACAATTTAAAAAGTCAGGTACATTAAATGTACATTAACAACAAAATTTTGGACTTCACTTAATCAGTATCAAATTACTTAAATATAAAAGCATATAATATTGAAGCCCAGCCACAGTATACAGGGGAGATGAAAGAAGATGAACACAGCATCATCAGCTGCCATCCATCCGCCCCTCACTGTAACTTGCCCTGGGGAGCCTCTAACCCTGAATCCCAGACCCCTGTGAACCAATCCAGGCACCACGCTCATTTGGAGAGGTCCCTCTTGGACCCAACCTAATGAGCTTCCATCTAACAGGGAAAAGATGGAAAGAGTTATCTCTCACTCACACTGTTTGATATGTATGATGGTATAAGAGCAGCTGTTACCCCTGTACGTGCCTGCATTGTCTTTGAACAGGTCTCATTCCCTGGTCTATGCCACCCCTTGGCAGGCTTCCAAGTGTGAAAGACAAGAACAAAGTCTTTGACACCAACATCTCACTTGTGCCTAAAGTCTCAACAGGAAGAGTAAGCACACCAACATCTCCCTTGTGCCTAAAGCCTCTAGAGTCCCAGAACACTCTTTAGTTTAAAGATGGGGTACCATCCCAGGCACAAGTCAGAGTGACCCATGGAGCACATGAGATGGTGAAGGGCATCAATCCTGCTGTGAAGTTCATCTCAAGAGGAATTACTGACCCTGCAGGCAGCTAGAGACCAGGACAAGTCTACCAAAGAAAGAGAGTCTTTCAAACACTCATCTGGTCTCATATCAGATTTCTGTCCCCAAATTCTACAACGTGTAAGGACAGAGGTGCACACAGCTCCAGAACAGATGGGACCTTACTCCAGATTTCATTATGGTCCTGATCCTAGGAGTGGGCTACAGCCTTCATGTTCACCTGAGTTCCTTCCATACCACAAAATGATGCCTTTATGTATTCCCCCATATTTCCCAATACCCTTACCCTTCTCACCTCGGGGGCCTTTCCTGATACTCAACTCCTGGTTGGCCCAGTCATTTCACCCATGTAGCATGGCATTCAGCCATGGACATGCACCATTGCTCAGGGCCAGCACTGTGCCTTTTAGAGCATGTAGTAGACCTGAGAGTTTATTCTAGAGTTGATGGAAAGTGGAATGTTATAAAACATGTGTCAAAATGAAAGCAATAGGAGTCAAGCAGATGAATGGCAAATAGTGAGGGCTTTTGGATCATGTCCTCTCTGTGTGCCTTCATCAGTCTTCAGATATGAGGCTGCACGTTTCCTCCATGGAGTGGCATGTGGTGCCTCTGATCTGCTTCAGGAAATTGTCAGGAAATCCTTTCTAGGTTTTATGAGCAGTTTCAGGGGAAGATCTGTGTCCTTCCTCACATTCATTTATCCACTCAAATAACATCCTATGTCAAGCCCCATGTTTTGATATAGCTTATTCTGAATGTCATCAAGTATGAAATAAAGCTAAAGTTCTGGGTATAATTAATGATTATGCTCATACTTGATCCTGAAGTGCATTAAAGAAGAACCTCTGTATATCGTGTACTGTGCATGTCATTTTGCATCAATTTTTCAGAAATTCATGTTTTAAAAGTATCTAGAGATTAAAATATACAAGGTAATTCATCTAACTGGAATGTTTTTCACTAAGTTTTGAGACCTTAGTATTCTAAAATGTTTAGTAAACATGAAGGCTATTTAACTTCTGAAGTGCCTTGGAAATTTTGACTTTTGTAAGAATGTTGTATTTGGATAACTATGTGATGATTGCTATAACTGGTTAAATGCTAAAACCTGAATTGTCAAGAGGGGCCTGCAGAGCATTAATGACCAACAGTCTTAGTCCAGAGAAGTGCATGGGGCACATAGGACAGACTCTCAAAGGCACAATGCCAAGAAGGAACATGGCATTTCAATGACTCACTCTGGAACCTTCCTTGGTGCTTTTTCAATGGTTATTTCCAGTGAACTCACTGACCTGCATGGCAGAGTAACTTCACTTTTGCTTTTCCCATGAATTACTCTGGACTAGCAGTTTCTTCAAGCTAGACACACAGCAACCCTCATCCCATCAAGAATTCTTACCCTTAGGGTGAAAAGTTATTAAGTGTATCATTCTTTTGAAACAAAATTATGCACAAATATTTCCTAATGCACATTAATATTAAAATATTCTTTAAGTTTCAAAGCACAAGAAAATCCTCTAAGGCAGAAAGCCACAAGTTGATCATGAAAAGTACCAGGGAAGGGCCAATGAGATGCCTAGTTGTGTGGAAGGAAAGAGCTTACTCCTCCTATTTGTTCATTGACCTCCATATGAACAGAATGTCGAAATGTCAGTGTGTGTTGTATGTTCATTCTCTCTCTATCATATATATGTATGTATGTATTTTATCCTCTCTAAATAAGTAAATGGATATATGTTATCATTTTAAATCCCCACCAATAAATTTCCATATACTCATCATATGAAATAATTTTTAAAATAATGAAAAAAATCGATGGAGCTCACAATTGTTTGTAACTCCAGTTCCAGAGGATTCTACACCCTTATACAGGCTTACATGAAGGCAAAACACCAATGTACATAAAATAATGAACGAACAATTAACATTTGTAGGAGCCAGTGGGATCAGGAGCCCCAAAAGCATCCCACAGAACTAACTAACCTAGGCTCATAGTGACTCAGAGCCTGAACCACCAACCAGGGATCATGCATGGACCTGACTCAGTCCCTCTGCATATATTTTGGAGTTGTATAACTTGGTCTTCTTGTGAGACTCCTAACATTGGGAGCAGAGCTTGCCTCTAATGCCTGCTTTTGGGACCCATTCCTCCTACTGAATTGCTACATCTAGCCTTAATAGAAGAAGTCATGCCTAGTCCCACCACAACTTTGTATAACATAGCAGGCAGATATCCAAAGGAGGCCTGCCCATTTCTGAAGAGAAAAACAAGAAGGAGGAATGGATGGGGATCAGGAAGAGTGGAGGTGGGTGGATGGTTGAGAGGAGAGGATGGAGGTGAAATTTTGGTTAGGATGTAAAAATAAAAATAAACAAATAAATAAAACATTCATTCCAAAAGAGGGAAGAATATCAATGGTTATCATATTTAAATTTGAGATATTAAAGAATGTCCCTCAAGAGACATTGCCACTTATTCGAACTTTATAATATGTTTGCAGTTATACAGGGATAGTTAAATCATGCTAGGCATAATTTTGAGCTTGTCTAATACATAATGTGTTTGCTTTGTACTTGGTATAATTTTATCATATTTGGGCATTATTATGACCTGGTTATTATTTTACATTTAGAAATTAATCATGATATAAAAAGATATAATTACGTGTCAAGTTGACATGGGGTGAAGTTGTCATAGCTTCTTTTAGTTGTCAAATTCATTACATCTGGAATTAACTAAGACCCAAAAAATGGAGGGGCATACCAGTGAATTATTTTTGCTTAATTTGAAGAGGGAAGATCCACATGGAATCCACCTCTTTGCAGTAGGAAGACATTCCTTTAATCTGGATGTTGATGAGGAAAGAACCACCTTTAAATCGAATGTTTTGAGCCCCTAAACCCTACCTGTAATCAGCCAGGCCTTGTGCTGGAAGCCCATGTACAGAAATGGAGGAAGGGAGTTTTTGCTCTTTAGCTGTTTGCTCTCACCTTGCTAGCAAGTCCATACCTTCACTGGCATTGGAGCCAACTTCTTTGGGATTCCAGACTATACTACTGATGGGTTAGGATATCAAGCGCAGTGGATTGAGCAACTACTGGATTCTTGGACTTTGCCATCATAGCCAGCCAGTGATAAATTAGCTGGACCAAAGCCTCTAAGTCATTCTAAAAAATAGCCTTCTGTATATATAGAAATGCATTCTTTAAGTTGTTACCCCACAGAATCTTGACCAATACACCAGACATGTATAGAACTTTTAGAGTAGTTTGGGCCTCACAACAGCCTTATCTCAGTTATAAATTGCACAGAATCACTCTGCACCAGAGACATGTGGCCCCTGAATAAGCCTCCATCCACTCCACCTAGTCATAATTTCCTCCCAACATTGCTTATATGGACCATCAAGATGGATTCCTCATCCTACCTCCACCCCCAGGAGGGTCTTCTCAATTCTGCATTTCATCAGACAGGCTTAATAGGTGTTGTCAGCCTAGAAGAGATCTAGCAAATCTGTTCCATTCTGACAGTCAGTGAGACTGGGGCAGGATCCTGAATGATGTGTGTATGAGAGCCCTGAATGGACGTGTGGCAGCCTAAGACAATTAGTATGCCTGTCCCTACAGTTTTCAAGAAACTTCAGTCTTTGGTGGGGAGTGATCCAATTCGCCTAATACAGCACACATGGATGGGAGGACAAGGGTCAGTGCAGGGACTGAAGAGATGGCTCATCAATTAAGAGCATTTATTTCTGTCTCAGAAGACCCACAGGACAGCTAAGAAACCTCTTTAAATTAAATTCTTGGTGGAATCTGCCCTCACCTGGCCTCTGTGGGAATTGCATGTACGCAGTGGCAAAACACCCATAGGTATAAAGAAAAGCATCACAAAAAAAAGTCCCAACATGTTATGCAGGAAATGATCTCTGCTATTCAGTTGCCACTCAAGTTATATTTCAACAAAACCAGAGGCAGAATGATTTTCATTTCCTGATTTCGTTTATACAATTTTAATGAATGTTCTCATTTCCAGAGAAGCCTAGAGCAAAATATTTTTGTTTCCCTTTAATTTGGTCTGCATGATGATTTCTTGAACATGTGTGTACAGTGTACCACAGTTTACTGGTAGCTAAATATACGACCTCAAATATACAATATATCTAGTTTTTCTATTATGTAGTGGGTGTCTATGGAGTAGGCTATGCCATCCACATCCAAGGTGCAATCCCCCTGTGTAGCCCTGAGACCATTAATGGAAAATCCTTTTGCAGCCCGAGCTTCCTGGAACTTACTGAGATAAGTACAAGCCTGTGAGTTCTTGGTTTACAGGAGTGTGAAACCTCATCTGACTAAAGAAGAGTCTTAGAGTGAAAAGTTTGAAATTGAATATTATTCATAAAAATATATTCATTTTATTCAATGTGGGCTTTCAAAACAGCATCAATATATACAGTGTATAGCCTTAGCAAACTATTAAAACAATAACAAGAATAAAAGAAATAACAAAAATTAACACTACCTTAAATAAAATGAAGAAAACCCAAAACCAAAGCATAAATATCCCAAGAAATAAAACAAACAAACAAAAAAAAACAAACCAATTTCAGTTTCCTTTGGAATTTCACTATGGAAGAGCAAATGTGGTGAGGAACTGGCTTATTCTCTGTAGTAAATTATCTTCAGGAACACTTGCCCATCACATATGGACTCAGGGTTCTTAGTAATTTGTGTTGTGTTCTCTGTATATTAGACTTATTTCTGACACAAAATTTTCTCCAAGGATAGTGAGCCAACAGATGTGGATCAGATTTTGGCTGGATCCCCTGATGGTAGATTGATATTTGCCTCACTATTGAGTTCAAAGCTGAAAAGAGGTGGCATTTCCTGAGGAGGCCTTGAACCTGGAGTGTAGAAAGTCATGCCTTCAAGGTGTTTCTGGCTTCCTCCAGCCTTCTCAGTCTTCTTAACAGGTGCTGTATGGAAAATCATTAAAAAAAATATGATTCAGAAATAGTTTTGCTCTGCCACTGGCAAGAAAATCAGGGCCTATTCATCCCTAAAAACAAAAGTTAAGGAAGGAAACACACCCCATGAACACCCTGCTGTTGGACATGGGGTTCAATGGTGGATTATTTGCCTGGGACATAGTGTTTCTGCTTCAGCAGCTCCATCTGCAGGAGGCTCTCATCCTGGGATGTGGTCTGCTCCAGTTCCTGCTGGAGGTTTTCAAACCTAGGGGCAGAAGGCAGCTGGAGCAGAAGCCTGGTGGGGACCGGCCATGTCAGCTTTTGAGCCCCCACCAGATCTACTAATCTAGACAATCAAGCAGTACCTTTCCGCTGAGTTCATTCCCTGCTTCCCCAGGGGAAAAGGGTCAGAGAGCTAGTGGGCAGGATTTTTTTCTCAAATTTTAAAAACTGCTAGAAGTTGAACTGGAAAATACACACTGTGCTGGATTAGAAAAAACAGTATATTTCTCCAACAGTCCAAAGACATCATTTTGGAGAAATATCAGTATGACAAGGTCTGAGGCACAAGTCAGGAGAAATGCAGCTGGCCTTGATTAGATACCAGGTGAATGTGAACCTCCTGGAAAACTCTATGCCTGCCCACTAGTGGAGCCTACACAGCAATGCAGAGAAGGCTCTGATGATTCCTACAGCCCAGACCCCTGCATGGGATTCGCTTGTCAACTCCTACTCTGTTTATGACCAGTGTAAATCTTGTCATGAGAAACTGATAAACACTTGCAGAGAGCCTGCAATCAGCAGTAGGCTGCTGTGTGCTATCTGCCAAAGGGTAGAAACTTATCTCTAAAGTGATGTTCCTGATTAAAATAAAGTTGCAAGAGGATGCACTTCCCTTCATGATTGATGATCCCCTCTAGGTTTCTGGCTACCATGGAACTATTTGTGGGGATATCTAACTTAAGAGATGAGATACTCAGAGCATACTATAGGTCTCAGAATAGAAGAAGGGGACACAATCCTCATAAGACAAAGGAGAAAGCATATTGTTTCCTGGACATAAGTTCCTGTTGACTGAGTCAGCAATGACACTCTGAGGTGTTCTTTCCCTGGCTGTGGCTGGGAGCTTTGCCAATCGAACAAATACTCAAAGAGGACAGAGATCCAGGTACAGCTGACCCACTTGGATCCACCTGCTTCTGGAAGCCTAGGCTCCTACCTCATCTGGTACACAGTGAAGTGATGCTGCAGCTTTACTGCCAAGTCCCTTTGCCTGCTTCAGCAGGGATGGAATATTTTCCTCAAGTCTTTGATGTTCCTGCTCATTAGAAGCTTGCTTTTTTAGGGGAGGGTGGTCTGCACCCCTGTACTTACATATGTGTGCAAGCACACACACACACACACACACACACACACACACACACACACGTACATGTATGCACACATACAAGCACACTACATTGCATCTGTTTTTAGTTTCCTAGATAACACTGATGTAATAGGAGATCACCTGGGATACTATGGAGAAGAAAGTGACCTTTCATTAACCCACAGCCTCTCTACTCATATTCCAGCCCAGAGGCAGAAAGCACAGGAAACTCTGAGCACAGGGATGTGGAGAAAATTATGTACTTTTACTCTATTTTGATAATTTTCATTTTATTTTTAATTTATATGTGCAGGTGTTTTGCCTGCCTGTGTGTCAGATTAGCACATGGGAGAAAAACTCAGTGGACAGATAAGTCAATGTAGTGCTTGCCTTATAAACCTGTACACCGACAGGCGAACCCCAGGGTTCCTTGACCAGTAATCTAAGCTCTCCTAGCAAGTTCCCAAGTCTGTACATTGAAGGCTTAGTTCCCCAGCAAAGGACCACTGGATGGCAGTGGACCAGCCCCTTGCTCTCACTCAGTGCTTCTCAGTGTCTCCAAGGGCGGCAACTTCCTCCTAAAGAAGCTCTCTAAACCACAGGTTGCCTCAATTTAGGCCCAAAGAAATGAGCTCAGAAAACAAAACAAAACAAAATCTCTAAAGTCAGTCTATTTTAACCTTTTTTCCAAGTAAGATGATTTTGTCAGGAATTTCTTTGAGTAACAGAAGGTTGACTAACTCAGCCAAATGACTGCATGTATTATTCCATGCTTCACAATATTCCATGGACCACATTGTATGTTTTCCCTAATCAAGGATGGGCATCTGAATAGTTTCTAGCTGGAGGTGTTCTGTTAAGTCCTGCTGTAACCCTGTTGTCCCCTATTCTCTGAGGACACCTACTTTCCATTCTGGAATCAATGGACCACTGGAGTCTGCATTCAACATTCTGAATAATTATATATAGCTTCACACAGGGCTGCACCATCTTACACTACTAGCAATGTCTGAGAGTTCTCATTTCTCTCAACCCTCCATCAGGCCGATTTGAACTCAGTATGAAGAAGTTTGGAATAAAAGCAGGTTCTGAGTGCTGCAGACACAACATGGAGTGGGTGCTTTAGAGTATGAGGAGCCTAAGGGGTGCACTGAGACAGCCTCTCCTCACACCTCAGCATAGCTGTGGGACTTCTGCTGGGCTGAGATGCAGCCACAAGCACCTCTGCAGTGCAGAATTTCTTAGAAAATAAAATCCAGGCCAAGCCCCATGGTCAAGATTTGCTGAACCAAGGTTAGGCAAAGGTGAAAGGAAAATGGTGGCAGGCAATGAGGAGAAGAACAAAACAGGATGCAGGGAAGTCATCAGTGGTCAGCCACCATTCACCCAGAGCAGAGAAGGACACAAATCCTCAGGCAGCCTTTCCTGCCTCTCAGTAGCCTCTTTCTCACCTTCATGGACCCCATTACTTTGTTTTCTCCAGAGGATTTCTTTGCAGATAAATAATTCTGCCTCTACAAAGACCTGAAAAACCTTTAGCCTACATCAATTTTCTGTCATTTGTTGTAGTTAGCTGTGTGGACATGCAGAGTGATGGGCAGTTCCATCTGTTCTTTGACTGATGCAAAGTGGTACTAACTAGATTAGGCATAGTACTTTCTCACTGAAGTCTCTCTCCATCATTCTTAAAGATGTTCCATTGTTCCATGAGTGAGTGAACATACACATAGAGGCTCAAACTCATATTCTCATAGCCCATAGAAACACAAGACAACACATAGACACACACACACACACACACACACACACACACCTTTCTTGAACCCAGAAAGGCAAGGGAGAATACACGAATCTTGCAACACCTTTTGTACTACAGGGAGAGGTAGTGTGTCCTCCCTGTTGTCTACAAGCCACTTAGACTCAGCCAGGCTTTTCTGCCCTATTCTGAACTTCTTTCCCCTCCTAGGGAAGTTTTTATCGCCAGACTCACTGATTGTACCAATAAATAACAACCTCTGCACAACTGAGTTTGACCACACAAGACCAAGTGCCCATGGAAGATGGCTGGACAGGAAGCCTCCTGATAGATCCAAGTTGACCCATCATAGTCTCCTCCCTAAACCTACCCAGACTCCTCCACAGAAGGCAGTGATAGACCAGAGAATGGAAGTCACCCATTGTCATTACCCAACAACTTTTGACCAGATTATAGTGCATGTTATATTCAAACAGCCCAGGTTAGTCAGTAGGAGGCTACCTATGTCACCCACAGCACTTTCCTGAAATGCAGCACTCTATAAAACTATGAGAAGGAATCTTTCCTAAGAACACAGCCATATACATGTTAGAGTGAGCATCAAAATGTCAGGTTCCATGTGTGAAGCTAGTAAGACAAACCAGACTTTCCTGGGAAGTTACTTCCATGCCAAGAAAGAAAAGAAGTCTACTTATTAATTTTAAAATAGATCCATGGTTTGATTCTTATAGGGGACGTTCCTCCTTCCATGCTGTTTCGGCTTCTGATCTCATATGACCCCTGCCAAGTAAATGAGACCCAGAGCCTTGACCCCACTCACTCAGACCTCTCTGCTACTCCCTAAGTGGCTCCCATCATGGCACCTCTCCTTCCGTACTAACATATCGGTGAGTGATATGTGATTTACTCGTCTCCATCAATGGACTGCAGCTTCTAGCAGAGCAGTAGGGTTTGCTTGCCCGTCATGCAATGCCTTCCAAGAGGATAAATCCCCAGAAAGACTTGTGAATGATCACAGAAATGAACTGTTGGATGGGATGGGTCAGGTGGATAAGTGAGTAGATGGTTACATGGGTGTGTGTATATGTGTGTGTATGGTTAGACAGGTGGGCAGTTTGGCCCTGCTGCTTCAACCTACCTGCTGCTGCTTTGTCCAGAGGTCATAGATCTTCCCATGGGCCTCCTCACAGAGCCTCCTCGCCTCCTCGCAGGACTCTTGTAGTAAAATCTGTTCCCCCTGCAGCTTTCTGTTGTTCTTTTTCAACATGCTCACTTTTTCCTTTAGCTGAGTCCATTCACTCAGGAGCTGACTGTAGAGGGTGCTGACATATCACCACAAATGATGAGCTCTACCTCCATCTGCCACTCCTGCCTCCTAATACCATCCTTCCTGCAAGGTCCCATGTCCCCATCCCCATGAACCCTGGGTAGGAACCCACATTAGCCATGCCTGCATCACTCAGGTGCAGGCCAAAGCCAGAGAATAGCCAAATTACAGAAAGATTCAAACTACTTCTGAATACCCTGACAGCAAATGGATTCATGTAACTCTGAAAACTGGATCCCCTACCTCTCCACTGCACACCCTGGTGCTTACCTGTTCACAGTATTGGGGAAACATGAGCAGGTAGAGGGAAACCATGCTCTGAGGGGGACAGAAGACCCAATGGGAATACATTTCATGTTTCCCATAGAAACCAGCTCTGTAAGCTCCTGCCAGAGCCACAGAAAACATTCATGGTGCAAACCATGTTTTCTCTCTAGAAGCTCCAGAAGTTGACAGGAAAATGTTGGGAGGAGCTTTCAGACTCTTCACTCTTAGGAAAACTCAGTCTAGGAGGCACAAGTCCAAGAGCTATCAGGCAGGCTGCTTGCTAGGAGGTCAGACTAGAACAACAGCCCAACTTTGTTCAAAGGTGAAGAAGGGAAGAAGCTGCTGTGGGATGTCTTTCTGTATGCTGTGAATATGTATTGTTCCCATTGGTTAATAAGTAAGCTGCTTTGGCCTATGGCAAGGCAGGATGGAACCAGGCAGAAAAATCCAAGAGAGAAAGAGAAGGAAGTCAGAGGTGTAGGAGATGCAAGCTGCCACCCAAGGAGCAACATGTAAGCAGCCTGGCCATGCAACAGCCATGTGGCAAACATAAATTAATAGAAATGGGTTAATTTAAGGTGATAGAGCTAGCTAGCAAGAAACTTAAGCCATTAGCCATACAGTTTGTAAGTAATATAAGCCTTTGTGTGTTTATTTGGGACCATTTGGCTTCAGGAGGTGAGTGGGACAGATTCCTCCTGACAGCTGGGTCAGGCAGGACTGGAAAAACTTCAGACTGCCAGAAGCAGTCCCTACCAATTTTTGGAGTCCCATCTAAATTAGGCACTCACCGGTAGGAGTTGGTCTGCTCACTCAGCTCCTTGCACTTGTACGAAGCCTCACAAATCTCCTTGGGGAATTTCTTTACATCTGACATCTCCTTCTTATGCTGTGTTTTCAGCATCTCAAGTTCAGAATTCAGCCTGTGGTAGGGCATGGCCCCAGGAGCAAAGAACCCCATGAACACAGGCCTCAGGAACCACATGAATTAAGATTCTGTTTTGTACTACCCTAGCTCACTGGATTTCACACCCTGAATCCTATGTACTGGACCTCCTGATGTGCATTAGACTTGCCTCACTGTCCCAGGGCCAGGAAAGGCTGGGTGTCAATAGGGAAGGAGACAGGACTACATGAGCTCCCTCAGTAGACCTATAGGGGCAGACTAGCTGGCTAAGAGGGTTTGAAGAGTCTGTGCCACAGATCCAGGTCTATCTGAAATCTGCAATGACATTTCCACTGTCTTGAGAACAGAGATTCTTTCTCCTTACAAGGATACCCAGAACTCATTATCATTAGTGCCATGGAGGAGGCACTACATGAGGATGGCTTTATAAACTCCCAAGAGGATTCCAATGAGGGACCAGGGTGAGCACAAAGGCTGAGAACAGTGATGCTCAATGTGGGACTCCCCGGCCTCAGCACTTACATCACCTGAAATCTTTGAGACATGTGAATATTCAGGCCTACTATCAAGCTCTGACTCACAGGATCTGGAAGGACACACACACACACAAACATACACACACACACACACACACACACACACACACACACACACTGTAAGGGAGCCTCTCAGAGACAGTACAGAACACACTCACGCACACAATCCTCAGCACAAAGAGATTTATTACCCCAGGGGCAAGCATGGCATTGGGAGCCTGCCTCTCGATCAGGCAAATGCAGACAACAAGCAGCAGGCTTTTTTCAGCAGTGGGTTTTTAAGTAGAAAAGGTTAATCTGTGCTAGGGTGAGTTGTTGAGATCTAATTGGATCGGTTAGCCAGTGTAGCCAAGTAATGAATTTTGATTATTAGACTTTGGTGTTGAGTCTCAAGAATGAGTCAGTTTCCACTAAAGGGAATGACTTTGGGGACTAAATTTAGGAATGTAATCTAATGGTTTATCAAGGGAGAGGGAAGTGAAAAGAGCAAAACCTGCCATTGCCATGTTTGCAACGTTTGGACTCCTTAGAGAGCACTTCACATACATAATTCCACACACAGTTAGGATGTCAGAGAAATGCAGGTAAGTGGCACACAGATGGACTAAGTAGGCCCACCAGGCCATTCAAGCTGCTCCCATAGCAAAAAGCAAAAATAAATATCAATTCAGAGCACTGAGCATCTCCTAAAAGCCAATGCCTGTCAGGGCCTCTTGAAATGCATGTTGTGATCTTACACACTACTGCCCCTCTCTGTAGATTGTGATTCAGGCCACAAGCTCTGGTTTTCATTTGGAGGAATCAGAACAGCCTGTGTCATATCTCACTCCTACAAGCTTCAGTTCTGCCTCTCAGATGCACTCAGGACACAGTAGGTTCAAGACAGTCACCAGAGAAAAGGGCATGTTGAGTACCTGTTGTTCAACTCATTGTTGTTATAAAGGGCCAGGAGTTCCAGCAGTTCATTCCTCTCATTGGTCATCATCTGTAGCTGAAGGGTCAGTTTATCCACCTGGTTCAGCTGCTGATCCTGCTCATTGAGGAAGAAGGGTGTGGATGATGCCTTCCTAGTAGTCCCTGTAGGTACATAAACACAAGTGAATTTGTCCAGATGAATGGCATAGGGCCAAGAGAGATCATGTTGAGTTCCAAGAGGAGTCCTGAGGAAGAGGAAATGCATGGCACCCAGTGAAGCCCTCAAAAATCCGAGCAGATATCCTTAAACTGGGGACCATAAGCCATGTGTCTATCTCCAATCTCTAGGGATAGATATATGCCTCAGGCGCTACTGCAGCCCCACTGTCCCTGAAAGGCATAAGCAAGGCAAGGCCAGCCATGTTGGTTTGGAATTCTCACCAGATACCTGATGTGACGCAAGAAAGTCCTGGACTGCCTGGTGCTTCGCATCTCTCAGCCCTGATAACCTGTGTGCAGGACTAAAATCAACTGAATGTCTCAGACCTGGGTACATGGATGCAAAGTTTCCCTTCCTGGTATTTATATCAGATATCCATGAAATCTACAGAAATCCACTGAGAATAAAGTGCAGCAACATCCTACCCTGATACCTCATTAGTGGTTCTGGGCCTCCTTTAGCATTCTTTGCCAATCATAATGAACTGAAAAAGGTCCCAGCACAGCATCTGCCTCCCTGACATTTCCTGGCCCTCTGCCATCAGAAAACCTCCACTTTGGATCTGCTCTTTAGCAACCCAGGTAAGCTGCATAGGCCCATTGTTTCAGATGTTCACAGTTACTGCACCCCATTAAGAGAAGGACCAATTGTGGCATCAACTCCTGCTTAAAAACCAGTGCTTCCTCTGCCAATCAGTGTGCTCAGTTTTGCCAACATGTTGATTGGTGAACCCTGTAAGCCCTTAATAAATGCCTCAAGGACAGTTGGCATTGCCACAACACTGGTGATTTCACAAAAGATGCCAGGATACAATAGAATTTCCAGAGTAGGGACTGTTAGGGTCACTGCTAATGTCATCACTATCTGATAACCAACTCTTCCCCAATTCACCAAAAGCCAAGCTCCTCTTTCCAGCAGCCTTCCCTGAGACAGAGCAGGGCCTTCAGCACCTCGTCATTTCATTCCAGAGATCTCAGTGATTCATTAGAATCTAGTTCATTCTAATTCAATAGTTCATCGTGTATGGAGGGCTAGAATCAATTTCCAAACCCTGCCCAGGAATTTCTCTTCTCATCCTGAAGAATGCTAACTAATAAGATGAGAAATAAAGGATGCTAAGAAATTAGCTCAGGATAATGAGGAAGGAAGATCAGTTCCACAAGGTGAACAAGCACATTAGAGAAGATCCACAGGGCTGTTACAATGTATGGGGATGGTGAAGGATTATGTGGGTCCTGTCAGAACAATGATAACCATATAGGTAATGATGAAACTTTTGCCAAAAGCTTCAGCAGAATACATTCCATTCATCATGATGTTAGCAAAGGAGTCATCAACTACTGAAAGGTATGACTGAAAATACCTAAGGACTGGGCATCCACAGGTGAGCCCTCTGACACCAAGAACAAATACTTACAGGAAGAGTGATGTCCCAGTTTGCACTCAAGGTAGAGGGAAGACGACTGGTGAGTGAGAGGAAAGGAACTCTGAAACCTTAGGGGTCACTGACATGCAGCAATACTTGGTGGCTCTTGCCCTGATAGTGGGTTGTTATTTAAATGTGAGAACCTCTAGCTCTGGCCAGGGGACTTTACTCTCCTTGTTATTAGTGATACACACCAAAAGGCATCCAGTGTGGGTGAAGTGCAGGGCTGGTACTGAAACCTCTTTAGTCCCTCTGGGCTTCCTTCCCACTCAAAGGGAAAGCAGAGGGCCCTCAACAGAGCAACTGCAGCCTTGACCATCCCTGGCTCTCTGCCAAACTAACCTTGGAAATACTCAACTTTGTTCTGCTCTTGAAGAACTCAGAGGACTGAAATAGGCCCATTGCTTCTCAGAAATTCTCACCTGCTTAGCCCCACTCCTGAAAGGATCAGCTGAAGCCTTCCTCCTTCAGGAAGCTCCCCATCCCTTTCCCAGGACTCACTGCGCTTTCCCCAGAACCATTTATTTCTTGAGGTGTGACATGGAGACTGAAGGCCATCTTCCTTCTGCCTCCCTTCGGTCTCCCTGTGCTCGCCATCCTGTCTCCCAAGAATCCTGTTCAGTCTAGTCAGCATGTCTGTAGGTAAAACACGAGACACTGCACAAATGCCCCAATGACAGTTGGGGTTGCCACAACACTGGTGACATCACATGGAATGCCAGGGCTCTCCAGGATACAGTAGAATGTTCATGTGCTGATGTCACTTGGTATAGCTGTTACATCCCTGTCTCATACCTCACCCAAAAGTGACTTGAAACCAAGGTGCCATTTTCAGGAGCCTCTGGGTTCACAATGGAAGCCATTAGTTATAATCCTCCTTCCAAAGCCAGAAATCTAGGCCTCTGCTTCATTAGAAACTTTATCTAAATGAAATTGAAAGCTCATTTTTCATGTGCTGTCCAGGGTTGGATTTTCCCCTCCTCAAGATTAATAATCAATAATTTGAGAAAGAAAGGATGCTTAGACATGAGATCAGAATAATGGGGAGTAGTAGGAATGAGACCTCTGAAGTGAACATTCACCCTGGGAAGATCCTCAGAATTTTAGAGGTTGGTGGGCTCAAAAAAAGTCACATGGTTATGAAGATTCCCCCAGTGTCAGTAGAGCTCACTCAAGCTGTGAATTTGTTAGTGGGATGGTATCTTAGTGTCATTTGATTTGCATTTTCCTGATGGCTAAGGATTTTGAGCAATTCCTTAAATGTCTTTTGGCCATTTAATAGTCTTCTGTTGTGAATTCTCTGTTTAGATCTGTACCCCATTTTTTTAAGTTGGATTCTTTGGTTTTTTTTGATGTCTAGTTTCTTGAATTCTTTCTATATTTTGGAGATCAGCCCTCTGTCAGATGTGGGTTTGGTGAAGATCTTTTCCTATTCTGTAGGCAGTCATTTTGTCTTGTTGACCCTTTCCTTTGCCTTACAGGAGCTTCTCAGTTGCAGGAGGTCCCGTTTATTAGGTGTTGCTCTCAGTGTCTGTGCTGCTACTTTTCTATCAGGTTCAGGGTAACTGGATTTATGTTGAGGTCTTTGATCCATTTGGACTTGAGTTTTGTGCATGGTCATAGAGAATGGATCAATTTGCATTCTTGCATGTGTCAACATACAGTTATGCGAGTATGCCAGCACCATTAGTGGAAGACGCTTTCTTTTTTTCATTGTATAATTTTAGCTTCTTTGTCAAAAATCAGGTATTCATCCGGGCAGTGGTGGCACACGCCTTTAATCCTAGCACTTGGGAAGCAGAGCCAGGTGGATCTCTGTGAGTTCGAGGCCAGCTTGGGCTACCAAGTGAGTTCCAGGAAAGGCACAAAGCTACACAGAGAAACCCTGTCTATGAGACCTCTGAAGTGAACAATCACCCAGGGAAGATCCTCAGACTTGTAGAGATTGGTGGGCTCAAAGAAAAGTCACATTGTTAGTTATGAAGATTTCACCAGAGTGTCAGTAGAGCTAACTCAAGCTGTGAGGTTATGAGTGAAGATGTGACTAGCTCTGGACAGGTCTGGTTGGAGCCACTAAGACCAGGTGAGCTCTTAGATATTGAAAACAAGCAATTCATGGAAAGAGCAGGATGACGCAATCCTTGAAATCATTGACTGAGGAAAATGTAGTGGCAAGTCAGAGTTCAGTGTTGGCTATGGAGAGGCATCATGAGTGAGACTACACACACACACACACACACACACACACACACACACACACACACCAGGCATACAATCATGGAGTAGAACATGATGCAGATCACTGCTGTGGTGCTTCAACCAGTAAACAAAGCCAAACGCCTAGTTTTGGCGCCACCTGTTCCAATCCACATGCTCTTGAAGAGGTGGCACTGCTAGCTTTGGGTACAAGATCCATTAGGAGGACATGAGAAGGGCAGGCAAGGGGAGAGAATCAAGAGTTGTTGCATCATACAGCTTTGTTATACCCAAACCTCACATTTCTTATCATGACATCGCTATAAAGAGAAGCCAGGTCATGGTCAGCATGGAGTGCATGTTCTCCAAACAAATCTCTGGATTTTGTCCACCAAAGCGTTATCCTTCCAGCCTAGGACTTATGAAACTTTTGGGTGATCTGTGTCATTTCAGATTTTGAAGCTTTAAGCAAATACATGTGATTGTCAACTTTATTTCTAAATAGAGTCTTGTGAAGACCAAAAAGTGGAGTACATTCTGGAATTTGGGAGCAAGGCATGTCCTCTAAACTGATATAAAAACTATTTTAAGAACATAGATGACAGTATTGGGGGTAAAGAAATCTGAGTAGAGAGGTGGTATAGAGAGAGGGGTGAGATACTCAGAGAGTGTGATTGCTCACATGAATCCAGAGATGAGGCAGTAGATCTAGATGGAAAAGTATAAAAGATTGCCTGCAAATCCCAGTAATTAGAAAGAAGCCTGGAGTCAGCTGTATAGTTGAGACCTCAGACAGCTTGGTCTTTCTAACAATCAATTGTGAAATATCACTGTAGTGGGTAGCCATTCCAGCTTTGATCTGGAAGTTCCAACCCCCATTGAGACTTCAGCAACTGTCACGCCTACAAGGTGGTGCCAAGGGAGGCGCCTGGGGACCAGAGATCTGGATCGGAAAACACTCGCTCCGTTCCAGGAGCCTGGATGGTGAAGGTGGACAAAGCAGAGCTCCAGAGAACACCGCTGGACTGTGATACAACTTCCCCAGACCCCGCGACCTACCTATCCCTTAATTTGTAAGTTACGCCATTAAATAAATCTCCTTTTAACTACGTGGAGTGGCCTTAATAATTTCACCAATACATCACACTTCCAAGAACAAATACTCTGCCCAGGATATATAGTTATTTACTCAGCAAAGACAGAAATCCCTTCTGCATGGTCCTGCTTCTTATCTCACTGATGTCCCATCCAAAGGAGGGTTCATGTTCTTCCAAGTGCCCTGATATCAAGCTGACAGGGGACGGCACCTGCCTTTTACAATGTTCATCTCAGTCCACTCTTGGTAGTTGGATCATGTTCAGGAAATGAACTGGGAGATAAGACTTTGCCTAGCCGCTTCTCAAAATTCAGGCTTGAGACTCCCCCTCTGTGAATGTCAACTTTCCTGTCTTCTACAGGGAGAGGAGTGTCTCAGGTGTCTGCTGGTTTCTTCTCCTTTTCACATGCTTCAGGTTACCCAAGGGACAGCCTCCTCAACCTAACTCAGAGCTGCACAAGACAAAGCCTGGCTTCAGACTCCCCAAATCTGGCCTCAGCAACCAGGAGAATGGTGGCACAGTTCACATGACTTTTTTGAGACACAGGCTCTCCTGGAACTTGCACTGCAGTCAGTCTTCCATTCTCCTCCTCATTTCCCAATTGGTTGAGATCATGGCATGCATCACTATGCCCAGCTCCTTTTTTTCTATTTCTAAATGTTCGAACATCCAGAAACAACCAATGAGGTCAAGATCATGATGGGGAAAACCACAGAGATAGCCTACCCAAGCTGGAAACTCTTGGACTCTGGCGGGAATAAGCACAGGACTAAACTAGGTCCTCTGACTGTGGGTGACAGTCTGGGTGATCACCTGCAGCTTCAAGTGACCATGTTCAGGACTGACTGTGAACATACCTATCTATCCTGAACCAGAAAGCTGGAAGAGGCAGCCTTCTGGTGGAAGACACAGCCTACTAAGCCTTTGTCTCAGTATAGAAAATAAAAAGGAAGCCAGAAGTTGGCTTTTTGTATTACTTATCAGTTCCTCTTTATCTGTCTGCCTCTCAGGGAAGACTGTATAGTTCTTTTTCCCTCAAATTAATGAGTTTATTGAGGTTATTACAGGAGCATAGGTATGGTATTACTTATAGGAATATGAATAACTCTAATGTGTGGCATCACAAAGGCTCACATTAGAATGGGTGACTCATGAAGACTAGAACTCTGAATGTGTCTGCATGACTTGTTTGCAGCTGAATGAGACAGAGGGTCTCATTTCCTCAGCTCTCCTTAGTTACACCTATTTAACCTTGGGAGCGGAAGGGCCTTGTTAATCCTGAAAGTTTCAGCTTTCCCAGCCATGGTTTAATTGCTGAGTATTATGAACCTCCTCTGTCTTTCCACAGAACTTTCTGAGACTTAAGGAAATAGTCCTACTCAGGGAAGAGCACACCAGTTGGATACTCAATATTAAATGATCAGTCCTGAAAACATATATGCTAGCTATACAGAATGATTGGTTTACATTTAGGAATATATAACTATATGGATACACACAAACACACATACACACACACACACACACATATATATCTTCTTCATGCACATATATATGTATATGAACATAGCAACAATTAATGAATATAGAGGTCATAAGTTAGAAACAGAGCAAGGAGAAGTGTAGTGAGGGTTTGGAAGGATGAAAAAGAAGAGAAAATAATGTAATTATTATCTCAAAAATAATAGAAAAGTATTTCATGTTATACAAAGGAAAATTGTTACACAACATTTCACCCATTCCTTAAAATGTTAGTTGTTTGTATAAGTTCACATTCTCCCATGGAGCTCTGCAAAGGCACTAAAGGCAAACACAAGTCCTGAAGTCTCTGATGAATCAACCATTTTATGTTTGACCTCTTCTGTAAGCACAGCCCAGTGCTCTATCATGCCCAGTGAATTGGCCGCAAGCACTGCTTCTCTCATATGTATTTTATCAGGAAAACCCCATCCTTCCTTCATCATCTTCCAGTGTGTGGGAGACCTCTGCTTGTGATAACCAAGCATCCCCAATGCTTCCTGTGAGCCAGTCCATCAGGAAATAATTTCTCTCAGATTTCATTAGATTACATAGCCTGTATTTCAAGGAGGTTTGTGTAAGTGGCTCACCTACTTTCCCACTTCTATAGCACTCAGATTGATCTCATCTGTTCTCATAGCCTACAATCCCATGAGCCAAGCTTTGACAGGAGGTTTCACCGATCTTTTGAAAGTCTTTTGTATCAAGTAGTTGAGAGACAGAATACTCCCTGACTAAGACAGGCTCTTTTTGCAGGCCATTTTAAGGCTATCAAATGCAAGTTCTAGCATGGATTTTCCTTTTCTCTGTATAAAAGGTTGTAACTATTGTAACTAAGTGGCATCTTCTATCACTATTTTTTTAATTTTTATTTTGCAATACAATTCAGTTCTACATATCAGCCACACATTCCTTTGTTCTCCCCCCTCCCGCCCCCCTCACCTTCCCCCCAGCCCGCCCTCCATTCCAATCTCCTCCAGGGCAAAGCCTTCCCCACAGACTGAGATCAACCTGGTGGACTCAGTCCAGGTAGGTCCAGTCCCCTCCTCCCAGGCCGAGCCAAGCGACCCTGCATAGGCCCCAGGTTTCAAACAGCCGACTCATGCAATGAGCACAGGACCCAGTGCCACTGCCTGGATGCCTCCCAAACAGATCAGGCCAATCAACTGTCTCACCCACTCAGAGGGCCTGATCCAGTTGGTGACCCCTCAGCCATTGGTTCATATTTCATGTGTTTCCATTCGTTTGGCTATTTGTCTCTGTGGTTTATCCAACCTTGGTCTCAACAATTCTTGCTCATATAAACCCTCCTCATTCTCGCTAATTGGACTCCCAGAGATCCACCCGGGGCCTAGTCATGGATCTCTGCATCCAGATCCCTCAGTAGTTGGATGAGGTTTCTAGCACGACAATTAGGGTGTTTGGCCATCCCATCACCAGAGTAGGTCAGTTCGGACTGTCTCTCGACCATTGCCAGCAGTCTGTTGTGGGGGTATCTTTGTGGATTTCTGTGAGCCTCTCTAGCACTTTGCTTCTTCCTATTCTCATGTGGTCTTCATTTACCATGGTCTCCTATTCCTTGTTCTCCCTCTCTGTTGTTGATCCAGCTGGGATCTCCCGCTCCCTCAAGCTCTCTTTCCCTCGACCCTCGCCCTTCACTACCCCCACTCATGTCCAGGCTGTTCATGTAGATCTCATTCCATTTCTCTGTCATTGGGCGATCCCTGTGTCTTTCTTGGGGTCCTGTTTTCCAGGTAGCCTCCCTGGTGATGGGAAAAGATCTTCACCAACCCCACATCTGACAGAGGACTGATATCCAGAATGTATAAGGAACTCAAGAAATTAGACATCAAAATGCCCAACAGTCCAATTAAGAAATGGGCTATAGAGCTAAACAGAGAATTCTCAACAGAGGAAACTCAAATGGCTGAAAGACATTTAACGAATTGCTCAACATCCCTAATCATCAGGGAAATGCAAATCAAAACAACTCTGAGATACCACCTTACGCCTGTCAGAATGGCTAAGATCAAAAACACTGAAGACACCTTATGCTGGAGAGGATGTGGAGCTAGGGGAACTCTCCTCCACTGCTGGTGGGAATGCAAGCTTGTACAACCACTTTGGAAATCAATATGGCACTTTCTTAGAAAATTGTGAATCAATCTCCCCCAAGATCCAGCTATACCACTCTTGGGCATATACCCAAGGAATGCTCATCCACACCACAAGAGTACTTGTTCAGCTATGTTCATATCAGCATTGTTTGTAATAGCCAGAACATGGAAACAACCTAGATGCCCTTCAACTGAAGAATGGATAAACAAAATGTGGTACATATACACAATGGAATACTACTCAGCAGAGAAAAACAATGACATCATGAGGTTTGCAGACAAATGGATGGATCTAGAAAAAATCATCCTGAGTGAGGTATCCCAGACTTAGAAAGACAAACATGGTATGTACTCACTCATAGCAGGATTCTTTTCTTTTTGTTGCATTTCATTTTGTTACTTTTCTTTCTCCTTTGGCCTTGGCTGGTCCATGTAATGGGATACCTCTGTTTTTCCTCTGGGTCAGAGCTTATTCAGCTTCAGGTTTTGGTGCAGGCCTCTTTTAGGTCAGGGTTTGGCAATTTTATTCTTAGGGTTGGTCCCTGGCCTTTCTGGATGAAGGAAAGCCATTGCTAAGTTAGGCTTTATTCCTGGTCTTCATCAGGTTCATCTTCAGGCCTTGGAATACTTTTGTCTTGACATCTTGGTTTGATGGTTAATCCTGGTCTACTTTGACTTTAGGTACTTAGCTTTTCAGGGCTTTTTCAGGGACCATGTTGGCCTGGGCTAATTTCAGGGTATAGTGGTATCCAGGCAGTTTTTGTGTTAGAGTTAAGCCTGCTTACATTGATATTCTGGGACTGTCTGGTACCTGTTTCTCTTTAGCATTGAAGCAGTGGACACATTTGAGTCCAGGATTGTCTGAATTTTCTTTGTAATTTGTAATTAGCCTTGAATTATACTCAGCCTTTCTGAAAAAAATAACATGTGGATATTGATAGAGGACCGTGTTTACAGCCCTTCTCCTACATCTCAAGTATATTCTGAGGAACATTGGCTCTTTCCAAATGAAGTTTGCACAGACACCAGTACACAGCAGAGACTCCAGATGAAATGATCTACATATTACACAAACAGAAAGGTGAAGTAGGGAGGAGACAGTGGTGCTTGGGAGAGTCCTTGGAGTTGCATTGGTGACTGTGGCCATGGTAAAGAGGCAGCAAGGGGTTAATGTGAAAAATTGTTGCTTCTCAGTAAAGATACCAAAATAGAGTCCCGACAAGGTCTCTGCTACCTTTCCTTCCTTCTGTGGTCTGCTCCCATGTAGGCATATCACAGGCAGTTAATATAACAGCAGAGGCTGGTCCTCCATTGGTCTAAGGCTGCCTTGTTAGGCACATGACGGTTGTGCAGACCTTCTTGTTGCCTCTTGTGCAGTGTGGGCATGATGTCCCCTCCTGTATGTCATTCATGGCATGAACTATGAGGGTGCTTCTTTGGTCCTTGCTATGGAAACACTTCTCAATATGTCATTTGACTTCTGCCTTGAAAACCCTTGGAACAATGAACCATGCCTTAGTGATCCCTTTCAAGAAAGCTCCTTGTCATGTCCATTCACTGACGTGCGATCAGGTCTTCCCACAAAGAATGTCTGCACTGACTTAACAGAAATTGATTCCTGCTCACATTATTACTGTTTTGAATCACACTTTAATAGAGTGAGCTGCCAAACTGTCAAGGGCACACATGTAACCATGAAAGTGATTCCTTATGGAAAGTCACAGAGGCCAGGCCTGACTGTGCTCAGGGGAGCACCAAGGTGGTCAAGCTATGCAGATGTTTTTGGACTGGTAATTAGGGAAGGTGCCCGAAGGCCACAGTTATCATCATTGCTTGGGGACAACTTCCCATCCAATCATCCTCTTCTACTACAGAAGTTCACTGCTGAGAAGAGGAAGGTCATTGGGGATGGGGCAGACTCAGGCCATATGTTCACAGTTCAAATACTGGTCTATCATTTCTGACACTCAGTTTATCATCAAGATTCGCTTATCATGAGGCTTGTATTGTGCCATCTGCAGTAACTGGGGCTTGGGGAACAGAGCTGTTTGAAATTTGCCCTCCAGCCTGTCCCTTCACCATCATTAAACACAACTTGAAGTGGGATTGACCAGAAAGCATAGAGCCATGAGGCTTTCCCTACCTCCTCTCATCATGGTAATTGATGACTTCTGAGGCTGTCACTCACTGGATAGCAGTGTATCAGTAGTTCATCCTGTCCCATTTTGGAAAGTGGAGTCCTGGGACAGGTGCTGACACTGCCTCAGCTGTTGTCACCTTTTCTAACAAATGCTAGTGGAGATTAGTAGTACAAAATAATGGACATATCTCACTTTGAGCAAACCCCTTCCCAATCTCCCATTGTCCTTTGCCTTCATGCCTCTCTCCTTCCCTGAAAGTTTATCTCTCACAGCTAGTCTCAGATTTCCTGCAATACTTCTAGCTCAGACTCCTTAGTGTTGGGTTTCCTTTTTATTTATTTATTTATTTATTTATTTATTTATTTATTTATTTATTTATTTTTTACCATGGATGCTTTTTTCTTGCCCTAATATGACATTTAAGGATAGTGGGAAGGAGGCATCTTAGAGATCTGAGGAGTTAGTCAAGGTATCACAGTGTTCCATTCCTCTATCTTATGAGGATGGAAACCTACACTTAAGAATTGTAGCATGCAAAAAGAAAGAAAATAAAACTGAATTAACATGTTTTTCTACTGGTCCTCAACCAATAAAATCTCAGTTATAGCCGGGCGGTGGTGGTGTACGCCTTTAATCCCAGCACTTGGGAGGCAGAGGCGGGCGGATCTTTGTGAGTTCGAGGCTAGCCTGGTCTAAAAAGTGAGTTCCAGGAAAGGCGCAAAACTACACAGAGAAACCCTGTCTCAAAAAACCAAAAAAAAAAAAAAAAAAAATCTCGGTTATAAAAGAAAAACTCTTGGGAATTTCTTCCTGTTATCTCTAGATGCAGCGTATGCATTGTGCTATCCTCAAAGCCAAACAGGGTTTAGGGAGGGTGGCCTCAATAAAACCAGGTATCTAATCACAGACTTGAAATGATTTTCCTGTCTGCAGCAGCAGAATCTGGAAGAAGAGAAGTTATACAGTTGCCCAGCAGAGATGCCTCTTTGTTGTCTCAGCCTGGAGGCCTGTGGTAACAGTTACAGTAGGAACACCCCACCTGGAAGTCTTCCAGTGGACATCATTGTATCCTGGGAACCCACAATTTCCTGGTCTTCACCAAGTTCTGGATAGCCAGTAAGTGTTTTTAGTTTTACTTGATAGTGATGATTTACTATAATCTGAAAGTGCAGTGGAAGAGGAAGGAGAAACTGAAAACTTACATGTGCTTGGTGTCAAATGTTATCTGAAGGGCTTAACATGTGACATAGATTGTAGATATCCATCTAAGAAAGAACCTGAAACATCTACACATTGTTAGCAACATCTTAGACAACATCAGTATTCAAGATGCATGGAAATTCCATGCACAGAATGCAGCATGATCAAGCATGCCCCACCCAAAAGTAATAGTACCACTAGCCCATCATAAAGGATCAGGGCATCATCGTTGTTGTGCCACAATACACACATGCTTTTTCACACACTATACTCACACATATGTGCCCACATTCATACATTTAGAAACATGTATTTGTCTACACCTTTGCATGCACACACACACACACACACACATACACACACACACACACACACACACACATGCAGACACATAGAAATATACATTAAATTAATTAGATGTACAATAATTTGGCATAAAAAATAAAAAGAAACTAACAACCTTTGTGGTATTGGTAAGCATGTGTGTGGTATGCATGTTGTACGCAGAGCTATGGGTATATTTATGTGCATGTTTTTATAAGTACCTATATGGTATACATAATATGTACAACCATATCTAACTGCATATACATGTGTATATAAATATAAAGATAAACTGAAATCCCAACTCCCAGACACCCGCCAAGGAGGCAACAGAACTTTCCGAGTGGCCACCTTGCTGTGTTAGCTCTTTTCTACCTTCAACTCTGAGTACTTGTTATGTTTGTTTGAAAGGCATAACTTTTTAATTCACAACAGAGACACTGTTTTGCCTTATTAGAAAATATGTAAAATGTAACATTCAAAAAACAGAAACATGAGAAATAATCTTTGCTTTCAGTATCTAGAAATGAATATCAAACTTTCTTCAACACTTTTTTCTATAACTGTATATCATTTCAATACTTTAATATTAATCTCATTGTTTTAATTTTTCTCACCTGAATAATGCAGTCTTCAATATATATAAGTCATGAGGTATCATTCTCCATGATGGTAGTGGCCACTACTGTCTCTATCTAAAACATCTTCTAGTTGCCTAGAAGTCGAGTTGTTAATTCCTGCATGGACTAGTTTATATTTCTGTGTAGACGGATCTTTGTGAGTTCGAGGCTAGCCTGGTCTAAAAAGTGAGTTCCAGGAAAGGCGCAAAACTACACAGAGAAACCCTGTCTCAAAAAACCAAAAAAAAAAAAAAAAATCTCGGTTATAAAAGAAAAACTCTTGGGAATTTCTTCCTGTTATCTCTAGATGCAGCGTATGCATTGTGCTATCCTCAAAGCCAAACAGGGTTTAGGGAGGGTGGCCTCAATAAAACCAGGTATCTAATCACAGACTTGAAATGATTTTCCTGTCTGCAGCAGCAGAATCTGGAAGAAGAGAAGTTATACAGTTGCCCAGCAGAGATGCCTCTTTGTTGTCTCAGCCTGGAGGCCTGTGGTAACAGTTACAGTAGGAACACCCCACCTGGAAGTCTTCCAGTGGACATCATTGTATCCTGGGAACCCACAATTTCCTGGTCTTCACCAAGTTCTGGATAGCCAGTAAGTGTTTTTAGTTTTACTTGATAGTGATGATTTACTATAATCTGAAAGTGCAGTGGAAGAGGAAGGAGAAACTGAAAACTTACATGTGCTTGGTGTCAAATGTTATCTGAAGGGCTTAACATGTGACATAGATTGTAGATATCCATCTAAGAAAGAACCTGAAACATCTACACATTGTTAGCAACATCTTAGACAACATCAGTATTCAAGATGCATGGAAATTCCATGCACAGAATGCAGCATGATCAAGCATGCCCCACCCAAAAGTAATAGTACCACTAGCCCATCATAAAGGATCAGGGCATCATCGTTGTTGTGCCACAATACACACATGCTTTTTCACACACTATACTCACACATATGTGCCCACATTCATACATTTAGAAACATGTATTTGTCTACACCTTTGCATGCACACACACACACACACACACATACACACACACACACACACACACACACATGCAGACACATAGAAATATACATTAAATTAATTAGATGTACAATAATTTGGCATAAAAAATAAAAAGAAACTAACAACCTTTGTGGTATTGGTAAGCATGTGTGTGGTATGCATGTTGTACGCAGAGCTATGGGTATATTTATGTGCATGTTTTTATAAGTACCTATATGGTATACATAATATGTACAACCATATCTAACTGCATATACATGTGTATATAAATATAAAGATAAACTGAAATCCCAACTCCCAGACACCCGCCAAGGAGGCAACAGAACTTTCCGAGTGGCCACCTTGCTGTGTTAGCTCTTTTCTACCTTCAACTCTGAGTACTTGTTATGTTTGTTTGAAAGGCATAACTTTTTAATTCACAACAGAGACACTGTTTTGCCTTATTAGAAAATATGTAAAATGTAACATTCAAAAAACAGAAACATGAGAAATAATCTTTGCTTTCAGTATCTAGAAATGAATATCAAACTTTCTTCAACACTTTTTTCTATAACTGTATATCATTTCAATACTTTAATATTAATCTCATTGTTTTAATTTTTCTCACCTGAATAATGCAGTCTTCAATATATATAAGTCATGAGGTATCATTCTCCATGATGGTAGTGGCCACTACTGTCTCTATCTAAAACATCTTCTAGTTGCCTAGAAGTCGAGTTGTTAATTCCTGCATGGACTAGTTTATATTTCTGTGTAGACTTAGGAAACATTTATTACATTAGGCTTTGAAGATACAGAGGTAACTAGGGTGAGTAGCATGGGAAGGGGATGGCTTGGGTGGGCTGACTGCATGTGTTGGGAAAGTTCTAGTTAAATGGGTGAAAGGTCATGTCTGAATTAATAGGAGGCAAAAAGGCAGAACACAAGAGAAAGATATTTCTGACTGTGTGCTGCTCCTCATTGTAGAACAACAGATTAGCTCTTACCCACTGCATGACACATGGCTGTCCCAGATTTCTACTTAGCATGGTGAAATGATTGTCCTTGGCTTGCTCTACAGTGGTGTCTATAAAGATGATACAGGTCAAAAAGCATTTGTAACAAATACACCTAAATGTACAACCCCTTACAAGGTATTCTGCATCAGAGCTGGTTTATACCAAAGTCCATGCTCAAAGGGTCATCCAGAAGTAGAATTCTTTCTTGAGTCCATTGTTCTCTGTGATTATGTTGGATACCTACTGTCTTAGTTAGAATTTCATGCTGTGAAGGGACACAATGACCACAGCAACAATTTTAAAGGAAAATATTTAATCATGTGGCTTACGATTTGAGAGGTTTAGTTCATTATGATCATGGCAGAATATGGAGACATGCAGACAGACATGGTTCTGGAGAAGGAGAAAAATGTGGAGATGAAGCTACATCTTGATCCACAGGCAACAAAAAGTGCTCTGAGACACTAGGCATGGCATGAGCATAAGAGATCTCAACCCTCCCCCACTGTAACATAATCCTCCAATAAGGCCACACTCTCTCCAACAAAGCCACACCCCCTAATAGTGCCAATCCCTATGAGATTATGGGGGCTTATTGCATTCAAATTAACAAACCTCCAAGATATCCTTAGAAGGCATAATAAAACAGATTATGGTGGGGCTAATAGAAGATGTTTTTGAGAGGAGAGTACTTTTTTTAAAAGGAGGAGAGTCTTATCATTTGTTTCTACCCATCTTAGGTTTCTTTTTAGGGACTCCACAACAAAACAGAGATTACCAAAAAAAAGCATATTCACTTACCTAGTGCAAACTTTCACAGCACAAGTCTTCCTAAGGTAGAAAAAAAAAACCCAAAATTGCTTAGACATGAGATGAGTTTTTTCAAGATTATTTTCATCCAGAATTAATTGTCATTACATAGAATATCCTGTGCTTAAGAAGTAACCCTTAAATGTGCATATTTTCACATAATATTAAGTAAATATTCTAATTTACAATTGAAAGAGTCAGGTACTTTAAATGTATATAAATAGCAACATTTTGACTTCACTTAATCAATATCAAATTAATTAAATATAAATGCATATAGTATTGATGCTCAGCCATTGAGTGAACAAGGGAATTGGGAGAAGACAAACACAGCATCATCAGTTGCCATCCATCCCCACCTCACTGTCATTTGCCCTGGGGTGCCTCTAACCCTGAATCCCGGATCCCCGTGCACCCAGCCAGGCACCATACTCATTTGGAGAGGTCCTTCTTAGACGCAACTTAATGAGCTTCCAGCTATCAGGAAAAGGATGGAAAGAGTTATCTCTCACTGAAACTGTTTGATACGTATGAAAGTATAAGAGCAACTGCTACCACTGTACATGCCTGCGCTGTCTTTGAACAGGTCTCATTCCGTGGTCTATGCCACCCCTAGTCAGCCTACCAAGCATGAAAGACAAGAACAAAGCCTTTGACACCAACATCTCACTTGTGCCTAAAGTCTCAACAGGGAAGAGCAAGCAAACAGAATTAATCCATCCCCAGAAGTCCCCATGCCTCATCCAAATGGCATCCACCACAAGCTTCACAGACTCCTGCCAAAAACTGTCCCAAGTGACACCCAGCAGCCCCAGAACACTCCTTAGTTTAGAAGTGGGGTAACATCCCAGGCGCAGGTCAGAGTGACCCATGGAGCACATGGAGATGGTGAAAGGGCATCAATCCTGCTGTGGAGATCATCTCAAGAGGAATTACTGACCCTGCAGGCTGCTAGAAACCAGAACAAGGCTACCAAAGAAAGGGAGTCTTCCAAACACTCATCTGGTCTCATATCAGGTTTCTGTCCCCAAATTCTACAATGTGTAGGGACAGAGGTGCACCCGGCTCCAGAACAGATGGACGCTTACTCCAGATTTCATTATGGTCCTGATCCTTGGAGTGGGCTACAGCCTTCATGCTCACCTGAGTTCTTTCCATACCACAAAATTATGCCTTTATGTATTCCCCCATATTTCCCAATACCCTTACCCCTCTCACTTCGGGGGCATTTCCTGATACTCAACTCCTGGTGGGCCCAGTCATTTCACCCATGCAGCATGGCATTGAGCCATGGACATGCACCATTGCTCAGGGCCAGAACTGTGCCTTTTAGAGCATTTAGTAGACCTGAGAGTTTATTCTAGAGTTGATGGATAGTGGAATGTTATGAAACGTGTGTCAAAATGAAAGCAATAGGAGTCAAGCAGATGAATGGCAAATAGTGAGGGCTTTTGGATCATGTCCTCTCTGTGTGCCTTCATCAGTCTTCAGATATGAGGCTGCACCTTTCCTCCATGGAGAGACATGTGGTGCTTCTGACCTGCTTCAGGAAATTGTCAGGAAATCCTTTCTAGGTTTTATGAGCAGTTTCAGGGGAAGATCTGAGTCCTTCCTCACATTCATTCATCCACTCAAATACCTACCTATGTCAAGCCCCATGTTTTGATATAGCATATTCTGAATGCCAACAAGTATGCAATAAAGCAAAAGTCTGGGTATAATTAATGACTGTGCTCATATTTGATCCTGAAGTGTAACTTTTATATAAATTTAAGTTGCATCTCAGTATATCATGTTCTGTGCATGTCATTTTGCATCAGCTTTTCAGTGATTCTTGTTTTAAAAGTATCTAGAGATTAAAATGTACAAGGTACTTCATCTAAGTGCAATGTTTTTCACTGAGTCTTTGAGACATTAGTATTCTAAAACATGCAGTAACCACAAAGACTATTCAAGTTCTGAAGTACCTTGAAAATTTTGATCCATGTAAGAATGTTATATTGGTATAAGTATGTGATGATTGCTGAAACTGGTTAAATGCTGAAACCTGAACTGTCCAGAGGGGCCTGCAGAGCACTAACGACTAATAGTCTTAGACCTGACAAGTGCGTGGGGCACATAGGACAGACTCTCAAAGGCACAATGCCAAGAAGGAACATGGCATTTCAATGACTCACTTTGCAACCTTCCTTGGTGCTTTTTGAATGGTTATTTCCAGTGAACTCACTGACCTGCATGGCAGAGTAACTTCACTTTTGCTTTTTCCCATGAATTACTCTGGACAAGCAGTTTCTTCAAGCTAGACACACAGCAACCCTCATCCCATCAAGAATTCTTACCCCTAGGGTGAGCTTTTATTAAGAGTATCAATTATTTGAAACAAAATTCTGCACAAATTTTCCAGTGCACGTTAATATTAAAATATTCTCTAAGTTTCAGAACCACAAGAAAATCCTCTAAGGCAGAAAACCACGAGTTGATCATGAAAAGTACCAGGGAAGGGCCAATGAGATGCCTAGTTGGGTGGGAGGAAAGAGCTTACTCCTCCAAATTTGCTCATTGACCTCCATATAAACAGAATGTCAAATTGGTGTGGTGTGCATTGTTCATTCTCTCTCTATCATATGTATGTATGTATGTATATATGTATGTACGTATGTATGTATTTCCCCCTCTCAAAATAATTAAATGGATATATGTTATTATTTTAAATTCCGATCAGTAGATTTCCATACACTATTCATATGAAATAATTAATTTTTAAAATAATGAAAGAAATCGATGCAGCTCACAACTGTTTGTAACTCCAGTTCCAGAGGATTTGACACCCTCACACAGGCATACATGACGGCAAAACACCGATGCATTTAAATAAGTGAATAAACAATTAAATTTTTGTAAGTGATAGTGGGGTCAGGAGCCCCACAAGCATGCCACAGAACTAAATAACCTAGGCTCATAATAAATCAGAGCCTGAACCACCAACCAGGGAACATGCATGGGACTGACCTAGGCTCTCTGCATATATTTTCAGTTATATAATTTGGTCTTCTTGTGAGACTCCTAACAGTGGGAGCAGAGCTTGTCTTTAATTCCTGCTTTGGGGACCCATTCCTCCTACTGAGTTGCTATATCCAGCCTTAATAGAAGAAGTCATGCCTAGTCCCACCACAACTTGATATGACATGGCAGGCAGATATCCATAGGAGGCCTGCACATTTCTGAAGAGAAGAAAGAGAAGAAGGAATGGATGTGGATCAGGAAGAGTGGAGGTGGGCGGAGGGTTGAGAGGAGAGGATGGAGGTGAAATTTTGGTTAGGATGTAAAAACAAAAATAAACAAATAAATAAAATCATTCATTCTAAAAGAAGGGAGAATATTGATGTTTATCATATTTAAATTTGAGATTTAATAAATGTTTAGTAAATGTCCCTCAAGGGACATTACCACTTATTCTAACTTTTTATTGTGTTTGTAGTTGTACAGGGATAGTTAAATCATGTTAGGCATAATTTTGAGCTGGTCTAATACATAATGTGTTTGCTTTGTACTTGGAATAATTATATCATGTTTAGGCATTATTATGACCTGGTTATTGTTTTACATTTAGAAATTAATCATGATATAAAAAGATATAATTGTGTGTCAAGTTGACATGGGTTGAAGTTGTGATAGATATTTTTAGTTCTCAATTTTATTACATCTGGAATTAACTAAGACCCAAAAATGGAGGGGCACACCTGTGAGATATTTTTGCTTAACTTGAAGAAAGAAAATCCACATAGAATCCAGTTCTTTGTGGTTGGAAAACATTATCTGGATGTTAATGAGGAAAGAAACACCTTTAACTCAGACGTTTTGAGCCCCAAAACCTCATCTGTAATCTGAGCCAGGCCTTGTGCTGGAAGCCCATATACAGAAATGGAGAAAGGGAGCTTTTGCTCTTTAGCTGCTTGCTCTCACCTTGCTAGCAAGTCCATTCCTTCACTGGCATTGGAGCCATCTTCTTTGGGATTCCAGACTATACTACTGATGGGCTGAGACATGAAGCATTGTGGACTGAACAACTACTGGATTCTTGGACTTTGCCATTATAGCCAGCCAATGTTCAATTAGCTGGACCACAGCCTCTAAGTCATTCTAAAAAATAGGCTTTTGCATGTATAGAAATGCATTCTATAAGTTGTTACCCCATAGAACCCTGACCAACACCAGACAGGGATAAAACTTTTAGAGTAGTTTGGGCCTCACAACAGCATTATCTCAGTTATGAATTGCACAGAATCACTGGGCAAGAAAGTAAAATAACACAAGTCTGAAATTTCTCAAAAGGAACACACAGTAATCAAATTAAATGAGTAATTATATGAGATGGACAGATTCTAGCTTAAGTGAGGAAAGAAAAACCAGATGTCTTAGATTCTGTGGGCCAAGACCTGGCAACACACACACACACACACACACACACACACACACACACACACAGATCAGAAGACAGTAGGAACTTTTTGCTCTTGATAGTGATAGTTCTAGCCTGGAGGCACACAGAATTATTTCCTTTACAGATTAAGTCTCTGCCTCACTCTCAGTCTCAGAACTCAGATCTATCCCAGAGGAGCTTCACCAGAGTAAATCAGTCATCTTGAAGAACTTTCTCGATATAATCGAGATCTGCTGTGGTAGCAGAGCAGCTTCACCCACTTCTCTCCTTTTTTAGTTTTGCCCAGAATCACTCTGCACCAGAGACATGTGGCCCTGACGAAAGCTCTATCCACTCCACCTAGTCATAATTTCCTCCCAACATTGCTTACATGGACCATCAAGAGGGATTCCTCATCCTACCTCCACCCCCAGGAGGGTCTTCTCAATTCTGCATTTCATCAGACAGGCTTAATAGGTGTTGTCAGCCTAGAAGAGATCTAGCAAATCTGTTCCATTCTGACAGTCAGTGAGACTGGGGCAGGATCCTGAACCTATGAGAGCCCTGAATGGATGTGTGGCAGCCTAAGACAATTAGCATGCCTGTCCCTACAGTTTTCAAGAAACTTCAGTCTTTGGTTGGGAGTGATCCACCTAATACAGCACACGTCGCTGGGAGGACAAAGGTCAATTGCAGGGACTGGGGAGATGGCTCATCCATTAAGAGCATTTATTGCTGTCTCAGAAGACCCACAGGATAGCTAACAAACCTCTTTAACTTAAAATGCAGGTGGACTATGCCCTCACCTGGCCTCTGTGGGAATTGCATGTATGTGGTGGTAAAACACCCCTAAGTATAAAGAAAACACCACAAAATATCCCAGCGTGTCTTGCAGGAAATTATCTCTACTGATCTGGTATCACTCATGATATATTTCAAGAAAACCAGAGGCATATTGCTTTACATTTCCTGATTTCTTTTATACAATTTTAATGAACATTCTTATTTCCTGAGAGGCCTGGAGCAATATTTTTTTGTTTCCCTTAATTTGGTCTACATGATGATTTTGTGAACAAGTGTGTACAGTGTACCACATTTTACTGGTAGCTAAATATATGACCTCAAAGATACACTATGTCTAGTTTTTCTCTTATGTAGTTGGTATCCATGGAGTAGGCTATGCCATCCACATCCAAGGTGCCATCCCCCTGTGCAGTCCTGAGACTCATGAATGGGAAATCCTTGTGCAGCCCGAGCTTCCTAGAACGTGCTGAGATACATCCAAGCCTATGATTTCTGGGTTTACAGGAGTGTGAAACCTCACCTGACTAAAGAAGAGTCTCAGAGTGAAAAGTTTGAAATTGTATTTTATTCATAAAATACATTCATTTTACTCAATGGGGCCTTCAAAACAGTATCATTATATACAGTGTATAGCCTTAGCAAACTATTAAAACAATGACAAGAATAAAACTAATAACAAAAGTTAACAAAACCTTAAATGAAAATGAAGAAAACCAAAAACCAAAGCATAAATATCCCAAGATATAAAACAAAAATATTAAGGAAATTACAGTTTCCTTTGGAATTTCATTATGGAAGAGCAAAAGAGGTGAGGAACTGGCTTATTCTCTGTAGTGAATTATCTTCAGCTACACTTGCCCATGACATGCCGTCAGCTTCGGCACTGCAGTAGAGAAACTCTTGTGCTTTTGGTGTGTTCTGTCTAGATGGCAGTGTGACATAAACACAGTCTTCCTCGTCAGATTTCCCATCACATATGGAGTCAGGGTTCTTAATAATTTGTCTTGTGTTCTCTGTATTTTAGACTTATTTCTGACACAAAATTTTCTCCAGTGATAGTGAGCCCACTGATATGGATCAGATTGAGGCTGGATCACCTGATGGTAGGTTGATATTTGCCTCACTATTGAGTTCAAAGCTGAAAAGAGGTGGCATTTTCTGAGGAGGCCTTGAACCTGGAGTGTAGAATGTCATGCCTTCAAGGTGTTCCTGGCTTCATCCAGCCTTCTCAGTCTTCTTAAGAGGTGCTGTCAGGTAAAATCAGTAAAGAAAGTATGATTTAGAAACAGTTTTGCTGTGCCACTGGCATGAAAAATCAGGGCCTATTCATCCCTAGTAAACAAAAGTTAAGGAAGGAAACACACTCCATGATCCCTGGCTGCTGGGAATGGGTCTCAATGGTAACTTACTTGCCAGGTTCATAGTGTTTCTGCTTCAGCAGCTCCATCTGCAGGAGGTTCTCATCCTGGGCTGTGGTCTGCTCCAGTTCCTGCTGGAGGTTTTCAAACCTAGGGGAGGAAAACAGATGGGACACAAGCCTGGTGGGGACCTGCCATGTCAGCTTTTGAGCCCCCACCAGATCTACTCAGCTAGACAATCGAGCATTACCTTTCAGCTGAGTTCATTCCCAGCTTCCCCAAGGGAAAAGTGTCAGAGAGCTACTGGCAGGATTTTTCCTCAACTTTTAAAAACTGATAGAAGTTGATCTGGAAAATACACACTGTGCTGAATTAGAAAAAAACAGCCTATTTCTACAACAGTCCAAAGACATCATTTTGGAGAAATATCGGTGTGACAAGGTCTGAGGCACAGGTCATGGAAGATGTAGCTGGCCTTGATTAGATACCAGGTGAATGTGAACCTCCTAGAAAACTCTATGCCTGCCCTCTAGTGGAGCCTACACAGCAATGCAAAGAAGGCTCTGATGATTCCTACAGCCCAGACCCCTGCATGGGATTAACTTGTCAACTCCTACTCTGTTTGTGACCAGAGTAAATCTTCTCATGAGAAACTGATAAACAGTGAAGAGAGCCAGCAATCAGCAGTAGGCTGCTGTATGCAAATCTGCCAAAGTGTAGACACTTATCTCTAAACATAACATTCATGATGGAAAATAAAGTTGCAGGAGGACACACTTACCTTCACGATTGATGATCCCCCTCTAGGTTTCTGGCTACCATGTGAATATTTGTGAGGAGATCTAATCTAAGAGATGAGATACTCAGAGGATACTAGAGGTCTCAGAAGGGAAGAAGAGGACACAATCCCCATAAGACCAAGGAAAAAGCATATTGCTTCCAGGACAGAAGTTCCTGTTGACTGAGCCAGTAACGACACTCTGAGGTGTCCTTTCCCTGGCTGTGTCTGGGAGCTTTGCCAGTTGAACAGAAACTCAAAGAGGACAGAGATCCAGGTACAGCAGACCCACTTGGATCCACCTGCTTCTGGAATCCTAGGTTCCTACCTCATCTGGGACAAAGTGAAATGATGCTGCAGCTTTACTGCCAAGTCCCTTTGCTGGGTGAGCAGCTCCTCTGCTTCCTCAGGGACTGAAGATTTTCCTCGAGTCTTTGATGTTCCTGTTCGTTAGAGCATTGTGTATTTAGGAGAGGATTGTGTGCACCCCTTTAAATACACACATGTGCAAGCACACACACACACACACACACACACACACTCTTGAACACACACATGTGCATGGATGCACGCATACAAGCACACTACATTGCATCCATGTTTAGTTTCCCAGATAACACTATTGTAAGAAGAGATCATCTGGGATAGTATGGAGAAGAAAGTTACCTTTCATTAACCCACACCCTCTTTACCCATATTCCAGCCCAGAGTCATTTCCATTCTAGAATCAATGGTCCACCTAGAGTCTGTATTTCAACTTTCTGTATAATTGTACATAGCTTCTCTCAGGGCTGCACCATTTTACCTCATATCAGGCCTGGGTCCCCACATTCTACAACATGTAGGGACAGAGGTGCACATGGCCCCAAAATTATGGGCCCTTACTCTAGATTTCATTATGGTCCTGATCCTTGGAGTGGGCTACAGCATCATGTTCACCAGAGTTCCTTCCCTACCACAAAATGATGCCTTTAAGTATCTTCCATGTTTCCTAATACCCTTACCCTTCTCACCTCGGGGACGTTTCCTGATCCTCAACTCATGGTGGGCCCAGTCATTTCACCCATGCGGCATGACATTGAGCCGTGGACATGCACCATGGCTCAGGGCCAGCACTCTGTCTCTGAGAGCATGTAGTAGACCTGAGCTTTTGTTCTAGAGTTGATGGATAGTGGAATGTTATGAAACGTGTGTCAAAATGAAAGCAATAGGAGTCAAGCAGATGAATGGCAAATAGTGAGGGCTTTTGGATCATGTCCTCTCTGTGTGCCTTCATCAGTTCAGACATGAGGCTGCACGTTTCCTCCATGGAGAGACATGTGGTGCTTCTGACCTGCTTCAGGAAATTGTCAGGAAATCCTTTCTAGGTTTTATGAGCAGTTTCAGGGAAAGATCTGAGTCCTTCCTCACATTCATTCATCCACTCAAATACCTACCTATGTCAAGCCCCATGTTCTGAGATAGCTTATTCTGAAATAATAACAAGTATGAAATAAAGCCAAAGGTCTGGGCATAATTAATGTCTGTGTTCATATTTGATCCTGAAGTGCAACATTTATATAGATTTAAAGATAAATCTCAGTATATCATGTTCTGTGCATGTCATTTTGCATCAACTTTTCAGTAATTCTTGTTTTAAAAGTATCTAGAGTTTGAAACATACAAGGTAATTCATCTAATTGGAATGTTTTTTCACTAAGTCTTTGAGACATTAGTATTCTAAACCATGCAGTAACCACAAAGGCTACTTAAGTTCTGAAGTACCTTGGAAATTTTGATCCTTATAAGAATGTTATATTGGGATAAGTATGTGATGATTGTTGTAACTGGTTAAATGCTGAAACCTGAACTGTCCACAGTGGTCCCAGAGCACTAATGACTAATAGCCTTAGACCTGAGAAGTGCACGGGGCACATAGGACAGACTCTTAAAAGCACAATGCCAAGAAGGAACATGGCATTTCAATGACTCACCCTGGAACCTTCCTTGGTGCTTTTTCACTGGTTATTTCCAGTGAACTCACTGACCTGCATGGCAGAGTAACTTCACTTTTGCCTTTTCCTATGAATTACTCTGGAACAGCAGTTTCTTCAAGTTAGAGACACGGCAACCCTAATCCCATCAAGAAACCTTACCCAGGGGTGAAATTTTATTAAGAGTATCATTCATTTGAAACAAAATTCTGCACAAATTTTCACAATGCACTTTAAAATTAAAATATTCTCTTAAGTTTCAGAACCACAAGAAAACCCTCTAAGGCAGAAAGCCACGGGTTGATCATGAAAAGTACCAGGGAAGGGCCAATGAGATGCCTAGTTGGGTGGAAGGAAAGAACTTACTCCTCCTAATTTGTTCATTGACCTCTATATGAACAGAATGACAGAATGGCATGGTGTGTATTGTATGTTCATTCTCTATCATATGTATGTATGTATTTCCCCCTCTCTAAATAAGTGGATATATGTTATTATTTTAAAATCTGATCAGTCGATTTCCATACACTCATCATATGAAATAATTAATTTTTAAAATAATGAAAAAAATTGAATGCAGCTTACAACTGTTTGTAACTCCAGTTCCAAAGGATTTGACACCCTCACACAGGCATACATGAAGGCAAAACTCCAATGCACATACAATAATGAATAAACAATTAAATTTTTGTAGGAGCTAGTGGGGTCAAGAGCTCCACAAGCATCCCACAGAACAAACTAACCTAGGCTCATAGTGACTCAGAGCCTTAAACACAAATCACGGAGCAAGAGTGGGACTGACCTAGGACCTTTGGATATATTTTACAGTTGTATATCTTGGTTTTCTTGTGAGACTCCTAACAGTGGGAGCAGAGCTTGCCTCTAATGCCTGCTTTTGGGACCCATTCCTCCTACTGAATTGCTACATCTAGCCTTAATAGAAGAAGTCATGCCTAGTCCCACCACAACTTTATATAACATAGCAGGCAGATATCCAAAGGAGGCCTGCCCATTTCTGAAGAGAAAAACGAGAAGGAGGAATGGATGGGGATCAGGAAGAGTGGAGGTGGGTGGAGGGTTGAGAGGAGAGGATGGAGGTGAAATTTTGGTTAGGATGTAAAAATAAAAATAAACAAATAAATAAAAACATTCATTCCAAAAGAAGGGAGAATATCGATGGTTATCATATTTAAATTTGAGATACTAAAAGAATGTCCCTCATGAGACATTGCCACATATTCAAACTTTATAATATGTTTGCAGTTATACAGGGATAGTTAAATCATGCTAGGCATAATTTTGAGCTGGTCTAAATCATAATGTGTTTGCTTTGTACTTGGTATAATTTTATCATATTTGGGCATTATTATGACCTGGTTATTGTTTTACATTTGGAAATTAATCATGACATACAAAGATACAATTGTGTGTCAAGTTGACATGGGGTTCAGTTGTGATAGCTACTTTTAGTTGTCAAATTCATTACATCTGGAATTAACTAAAACCCAAAAATGGAGGGGCATACCAGTGAATTATTTTTGCTTAATTTGAAGAGAGAAAATCCACATGGAATCCACCTCTTTGCAGTAGGAAGACACTCCTTTAATCTGGATGTTGATGAGGAAAGAACCACCTTTAAATTGAATGTTTTGAGCCCCTAAACCCTACCTGTAATCAGCCAGGCCTTGTGCTGGAAGCCCATGTACAGAAATGGAGGAAGGGAGTTTTTGCTCTTCAGCTGTTTGCTCTCACCTTGCTAGCAAGTCCATACCTTCACTGGCATTGGAGCCAACTTCTTTGGGATTCCAGACTATACTACTGATGGGTTAGGATATCAAGCGTAGTGGACTGAGCAACTACTGGATTCTTGGACTTTGCCATCATAGCCAGCCAGTGATAAATTAGCTGGACCAAAGCCTCTAAGTCATTCTGAAAAATAGCCTTCTGTGTATATAGAAATGCATTCTATAAGTTGTTACCCCACAGAATCTTGACCAATACACCAGACATGTATAGAACTTTTAGAGTAGTTTGGGCCTCACAACAGCCTTATCTCAGTTATAAATTGCACAGAATCACTCTGCATCAGAGACATGTGGCCCCTGAATAAGCCTCCATCCACTCCACCTAGTCATAATCTCCTCCCAACATTGCTTATATGGACCATCAAGAGGGATTCCTCTTCCTACCTCCACCCCCAGGAGGGTCTTCTCAATTCTGCATTTCATCAGACAGGCTTAATAAGTGTTGTCAACCTAGAATAGATCTAGGAAATCTGTTCCATTCTGACAGTCAGTGAGACTGGGGCAGGATCCTGAACCTATGAGAGAGCCATGACTGGATGTGAGGCAGCCTAAGACAATTAGCATGCCTGTCCCTACAGTTTTCAAGAAACTTCAGTCTTTGGTGGGGAGTGATCCAATTCACCTAATACAGCACACAGGGATGGGAGGACAAGGTTCAATTGCAGGGACTGGAGAGATGTCTCATCCATTAAGAGCATTTATTGCTATCTCAGAAGACCCACAGGACAGCTAACAAACCTCTTTAAATTAAATTCTTGGTGGAATCTGCCCTCACCTGGCCTCTGTGGGAATTGCATGTACGCGGTGGCAAAACACCCATAGGTATAAAGAAAAGCATCACAAAAAAAAAGTCCCAACATGTTATGCAGGAAATGATCTCTGCTGTTCAGTTGCCACTCATGTTATATTTCAAGAAAACCAGAGGCAGAATGATTTTCATTTCCTGATTTTGTTTATACAATTTTAATGAATGTTCTCATTTCCAGAAAAGCCTGGAGCAAAATATTTTTGTTTCCCTTAATTTGGTCTACATGATGATTTCTTGAACATGTGTGTACAGTGTACCACAGTTTACTGGTAGCTAAATATACGACCTCAAATATACAATATATCTAGTTTTTCTATTATGTAGTGGGTGTCCATGGAGTAGGCTATGTCATCCACATCCAAGGGGCAATCCCCCTGTGTAGCCCTGAGACCCATGAATGGAAAATCCTTTTGCAGCCCGAGCTTCCTGGAACTTACTGAGATAAGTACAAGCCTGTGAGTTCTGGGTTTACAGGACTGTGAAACCTCATCTGACTAAAGAAGAGTCTTAGAGTGAAAAGTTTGAAATTGAATTTTATTCATAAAAATACATTCATTTTATTCAAAGTGGGCTTTCAAAACAGCATCAATATATACAGTGTATAGCCTTAGCAAACTATTAAAACAATGACAAGAATAAAAGAAATAACAAAAATTAACACAACCTTAAACAAAATGAAGAAAACACAAAACCAAAGCATAAATATCCCAAGAAATAAAACAAAAAAAAAAAAACAAATTTTAGTTTCCTTTGGAATTTCACTATGGAAGAGCAAATGAGGTGAGGAACTGGCTTATTCTCTGTAGTAAATTATCTTCAGCAACACTTGCCCATCACATATGGACTCAGGGTTCTTAGTAATTTGTGTTGTGTTCTCTGGATATTATACTTATTTCTGACACAAACTTTTCTCCAAGGATAGTGAGCCAACAGACGTGGATCATATTATGGCCGGATCACCTGATGGTAGACTGATATTTGCCTCACTATTGAGTTCAAAGCTGAAAAGAGGTGGCATTTTCTGAGGAGGCCTTGAACCTGGAGTGTAGAATGTCATGCCTTCAAGGTGTTTCTGGCTTCCTCCAGCCTTCTCAGTACTCTTAACAGGTGCTGTAGGGAAAATCAGTAAAAAAAAAAAAAATATGATTCAGAAACAGTTTTGCTGTGCCACTGGCAAGAAAATCAGGGCCTATTAATCTCTAGTAAACAAAAGTTAAGGAAGGAAACACACCCCATGAATACCCTGCTGTTGGGGATGGAGCTCAATGGTGGCTGACTTGCCTGGGACATAGTGTTTCTGCTTCAGCAGCTCCAACTGCTGGAGTCTCTCATCCTGGACTGTGGTCTGCTCCAGTTTCTGCCGGAGGTTTTCCAACCTAGGGAAGGAAGGCAGCTGAGAGACAAGCCTGGTCACGGTGGGGGGAACCTCCATGTCAGCTTTTAGCCTCCATCTGCTCTACTCATCTAGACAATCAGCATTACCTTCCAGCTGAGTTCATTCCCTGCTTCACCAATGGAAAAGGGTCAGAGAACACCTGGGCAGGATTTTTTTCCTCAACTTTTAAAAACTGCTAGAAGTTGAACTGGAAAATACACAATGTGCTGGATTAGAAAAGACAGCATGTTTCTTCAACAGTCTAAAGACATCATTTTGGAGAAATATCAGTGTGACAAGGTCTGAGGCACAGGTCAGGAAAGATGTAGCTGGCCTTGGTTAGATACCAGATGAATGTGAACCTCCTAGAAAACTCTATGCCTGCCCTCTAGTGGAGCCTACACAGCAATGCAGAGAAGGCTCTGATGATTCCTACAGCCCAGATCCCTGCATGGGATTAGCTTGTCAACTCCTACTCTGTTTATGACCAGAGTAAATCTTCTCATGAGAAACTGATAAACAGTGAAGAGAGCCTGCAATCAGCAGTAGGCTGCTGTATGCAAATCTGCCAAAGTGTAAACACTTATCTCTAAACTTGATGTTCCTGATGGAAAATAAATTTGCAGGAGGACACACTTTCCTTCATGATTGATGACCCTCTCTAGGTTTCTGGATACCATGTGAATATTTGTGAGGAGTTCTAATCTAAGAGATGAGATACTCAGAGGATACTATAGGTCTCAAAAGGGAAGAAGGGGACACAATCCCCATAAGACCAAGGAGAAACCATATTGCTTACTGGACATAAGTTCCTGTTGACTGAGCCAGTAACAACAAGGTGTTCTTTCCTTGGCTGTGGCTGTGAGCATTGCCAATCAAACAGAAACTCAAAGAGGACAGAGATCCAGGTACAGTGGACCCACTTGGATCTACCTGCTTCTGGAAGCCTAGGCTCCTACCTCATCTGGTACACAGTGAAGTGATGCTGCAGTTTTACTGCCAAGTCCATTTGCCGGGTGAGCAGCTCCTTCTGCTTCATCAGGGACTGAAGATTTTCCTCAAGTCTTTGATGTTCCTGTTCATTAGAAGATTGTGTTTTTAGGAGAGGGTTTCCTGTACCCCTGAACATACACACACATGCACATACACAAACAAACACCACACACGCACAATTGAGCACACACATGTATGTGGATGCATACATATAGGCATACTACATTACATCTATGTTTAGTTTCCCAGATAACACTAAGGTAAGAAGAGACAACCTGGTACACTATGGAGAAGTTAACTTTCCTTAACCCACACTCCCTCTACCCATATTCCAGCCGAGAGTCAGGAAAACAGAGGATGCTCTGAGCACAGGGATGTGGAGAAGATTGTGTACTTTTACTCTGTTTTGATAATTTTTCATTTCATTTTTACTTTAAATGTGGAGGTGTTCTACCTGCCTGTGTGTCTGTATAACACATGCATGCCTGGTGATCTGGAAGAACTCAGTGTGCAGATCAGTCAATGTAGTGCTTGCCTTATAAACCTGTACACAGACAGGTGAACCCCAGGGTTCCTTGACCAGTAATTCAAGCTCTCCTAGCAAGTTCCCCGTCTGTGCATTGAAGGCTTAGTTCCTCAGCACAGGACCACTGGATGGCGGTGGACCAGCCCCTTGCTCTCTCTCAGTGCTACCCAGTGCCTCCAAGGAGGGCAGCTTTCTCCTATGAAAGTTCTCTATACCACAGGTTACCTCAATTTAGGCCCAAAGCAACATGCTCAGAAAACTAGAAAACCTCTAAAATCAGGAGTCTATGTTAACATTTCTTCCAAGTAAGATGATTGTGTCAGGGATTTCTTTATGTAACAGAAGGTTGACTAACTCAGCCAAATGATTGCATGTATTATTCCATGCTTAACTATATTCCATGGACCACATTGCATGTTTTCACTCATCAACGATGGGCATCGGAATAGTTTCTAGTTGGGAGTGCCGTGATGAGTCCTTCTGTAACCCTATTGTCCGCTATTCTCTGTGGACACCTACTTTCCATTCTGGAATCAATGGACCACTGGAGTCTGCATTCAACATTCTGAATAATTATATATAGCTTCTCACAGGGCTGCACCATCTTACACTACTAGCAATGTCTGAGAGTTCTCATTTCTCTCAACCCTCCATCAGGCCGATTTTAACTCAGTATGAAGAAGATTGGAATAAAAGCAGTTTCTGAGTGCTGCAGACACAACATGGAGTGGGTGCTTTAGAGTATGAGGAGCCTAAGGGGTGCACTGAGACAGCCTCTCCTCACACCTCAGCATAGCTGTGGGACATCTGCTGGGCTGAGATGCAGCCACAAGCACCTCTGCAGTGCAGAATTTCTCAGAGAGTAAAGTCCAGGCCAAGCTCCATGGTCAAGATTAGCTGAACCAAGGTTAGGCAATGGTGAAAGGAAAATGGTGGCAGGTGATGAGGAGAAGAACAAAACAGGATGCAGGGAAGTCATCAGTGGTCAGCCACCATTCACCCAGAGCAGAGAAGGACACAAACCCTCAGGCAGCCTTTCCTGCCTCTCAGTAGCCTCTTTCTCACCTTCATGTAGCCCATTACTTTGTTTTTCTCCAGAGGATTTCTTTGCAGATAAATAATTCTGCCTCTACAAAGACCTGAAAAACTTTTACCTTGCATCAATTTTCTGTCTTTTGTTGTTGTTAGCTTTATGGGTATGCCAAATGATGAGCTGCTCCGTCAGTTCTTTGACTGAGGCAAAGTAGTACTAAACAAGTTAGGCACAGTGCTGTCACATTGATGTCTGTCTCCATCATTCTTAAAGATGTTCCATTGTTCCATGAGTGAGTGAACATACACATAGAGGCTCAAACACATATTCCCATACCCACATAGATACACATAAAGACAACACACAGACACACACACACACACACACACACACACACACACACACACACACCCCTTTCTTGAACCCAGAAGAGCAAGGCAGAAGACTAGAATGTTACAGCACCTTTTCTACTCTAGGGGGTGGTAGTGGGTCCTCCCTGCTATCTACAAGACTCAGACCCATCCAGGCTCTTCTGCCCTGGCCTGAACTTATTTCCCCTCCTAGGGAAGTTTTTATCACCAGACTCACTGATTGTACAGAAAAGTAACAACCTCTGCACAACTGAGTTTGACCACACAAAACCAAATGCCCATGGATGATGGCTGCACAGGAAGCCTTCGGACAGATCCAAGTTGACCCATCATAGACTCCTCACTAAACCTACCCAGACTCCTCCACAGAAGACAGTGATAGACCAGAGAATGGAAGTCACCCATTATCATTACCCAATAACTTTTAACCAGATTACAGTGCATATTATATGAAAACAGTCCCAAGGAAGTCACTAGGAGGCTACTTAGGTCACCTACAGCACTTTTCTGAAATGCGCACTCTATACAACTATGAGGAGGAGTTTCTCCTAAGACACAGTCATATACATGATAGAGTGAGCATCAAAATATCAGGTTCCATATTGTGTAGCCAGTAAGACAAACTAGAAATGACCTGGGATGTTACCTCTATGCTGTGAAAGAAAAATCTCTGTTGATTTTTCAAATAGCTCCATTGTTTGATTTTTGCTATTTATTACAAAATGCATTAATTTCAAAGTAATAAAAATGTATAAAAATGAAGAGAAACCAACAAGTCAGTTCTTTTTCTGACCAAATGAATCATTTAGCAATGAGATGAGACAGAAAAAGACATGAAGCTTCAGTGTGAGGAGACAGGAGACTCAAAGATCTGTGGCTATCCAGCTTAGGCAGAAGAGAAAATTTCAGGTTCAGTGAGAGACCCAGGCTAAAGGGAATAAGAGAGAAAGCAACAGAGGTCACTTGATGTGGCCTTCCAACAAACTCACTAATGTGTGCACCCTCAAGCATGCATACAACACACACACACACACACACACACACACACACACACACACACACCTCAAATCATAAGTGAACAGAACACAATGAGGAGGACATCCACTGAATGAGGATGACATTACCAGTTGAATAGGACTCCTCACACTAGCTGTTTCAAGTGAGACCCACAGTTCTGCATTCCATCATTTTGAGACTAAACATGCCTGGGGAAGCATGCTGTGCTTCTGCATGCTATGTTGGTGCAGTTGGAAAAATAATTTTCTTAAAATCTCAAATCTGCCACCTTGACGCCCATCCGTCATAAGCCCTTGCCACATCCCTGGTCATCCAGTGAGCTTCTGAGTGTAAGATCCAGGATGGGAGAATTGGCCAATGCTAGTCACAGGAAACAGTATTGAGAAACTGTTACTTAAGTTTCTGTCAGTGTGAACCAAGAGGTTGACCAGGTAAAGAAAATACCATGGCAGTCTGGGAACCAGAGGGTAAAATGCCATATGACACCCAAAAAGATGTCATTTGGATGTTGTAGGGGACGTTCCTCCTTCCATACTGTTTCTGCCTCTGATCTCATATGACCTGTGCAAAGCAAGTGAGAACAAGACCCTTGACCTCACTCACTCAGATCTCTGTGCTACTCCCTGAGTGGCTCCCATCATAGCACCGCTCCTTCCATACTAACATATTGGTGAGTGACATGTGATTTACCCATCTCCCTTGATGGACTGCAGCTTCTAGCAGAGCAGTGGGGTTTTCTTGCCAGTGATGCAGTGCCTTCCAAGAGGCTAACTCCCCAGAAAGACTTGTGAATGATCACAGAAATGAACAATTAGATGGGATGGGTCATCTGGATAAGTGAGTAGATGGTTGCATGGGTGTGTGTGTATGTGTGTGTATGGTTAGACAAGTGGGGGCTTGGCCCTGCTGCTTCAACCTACCTGCTGCTGCTTTGTCCAGAGATCATAGATCTTCCCATGGGCCTCCTCACAGAGCCTCCTCGCCTCCTTGCAGGACTCTTGTAGTAAAATCTGTTCCCCCTGCAGCTTTCTGTTTTCCTCTTTCAACATGCTCACTTTTTCCTCAAGCTGAGTCCATTCCCTCAGGAGCTGACTGTAGAGGGTGCTGACATATCACCACAAATGATGAGCTCTACCTCCATCTGCCACTCCTGCCTCCTAATACCATCCTTCCTGCAAGGTCCCATGTCCCCATCCCCATGAACCCTGGGTAGGAACCCACATTAGCCATGCCAGCATCACTCAGGTGCAGGCCAAAGCCAGAGAATAGCCAAATTACAGAAAGATTCAAACTACTTCTGAATACCCTGACAGCAAATGGATTCATGTAACTCTGAAAACTGGATCCCCTACCTCTCCACTGCACACCCTGGTGCTTACCTGTTCACAGTATTGGGGAAACATGAGCAGGTAGAGGGAAACCATGCTCTGAGGGGGACAGAAGACCCAATGGGAATACATTTCATGTTTCCCATAGAAACCAGCTCTGTAAGCTCCTGCCAGAGCCACAGAAAACATTCATGGTGCAAACCATGTTTTCTCTCTAGAAGCTCCAGAAGCTGACAGGAAAATGTTGGGAGGGGCTCTCAGACTCTTCACTCTTAGGAGAACTCAGTTTCAGAGGCACAAGTCCAAGAGCTATCAGACAGGCTGCTTGCTAAGAGGTAAACAGGCTAAAACTACAGCCCAACTTTGTTCAAAGGTGAAGAAGGGGAGAAGCTGCTGTGGAATGTCTTTCTGTATGCTGTGAATATGTATTGCTCCCATTGGTTAATATATAAGCTGCTTTGGCCTATGGCAAAGCAGGATGGAGCCAGGCAGAAAAATCCAGGAGAGTCAGAGAAGAAAGTCAGATGTGGAGGGGATGCCAGCTGCCACCCAGGAAAGGCTGAGTGTCAAAAGGGAAGGAGACAGGGCTACATGAGCTCCCTCAGTACACCTAGAGGGGCAGACTAGCTGGCTAAGAGGATCTGAGGAGTCTGTGCCACAGATTGGGGTCTATCTGAAATCTGCAATGACATTCCCACTGTCTTGAGAACAGAGATTCTTTCTACTTACAAGATACCCAGAACTCATAATCAGTATTTCTATGGAGGAGGCACTACATGAGGATGGCTTTATAAACACCCAAGGGGATTCCAATGAGGGACCAGGATGAGCACAAAGGCTGAGAGCAGTGATGCTCAATGTGGGACTCCCTGGCCTCAGCACCTACATCACCTGAAATCTTGAGACATGTGAATATTCAGGCCTACTATCAAGCTCTGTCTCTCAGGATCAGGAAGGACACACACACACACACACACACACACACACACACACACACTGTAAGTGAGCCTCTCAGAGACAGTACAGAACACACTCAGACACACAATCCTCAGCACAAGGAGATTTATTAACCCAGCAGGGCAAGCATAGTTTGGGAGCCTGTCTCTTGATCAGGCGAAGGAAACAGCAAGCAGCAGGCTTTTTTAACAGTGGGGTTTTAAGTAGAAAAGGTTAAGTCTGTGCTGGGTAAATTGTTGAGCTCTGAAGGGACAGGTCAGCCAGTGTAACCAGGTAATGAATTTCAATTGTTGGACTTTGGTGTTTAGCTTCAAGAATGAGTCAGAGTCCACAAAAGGAAATGGACTTTGGGTACTAAATTTGGAATGTAATCTAATGGTTTATCAAGGGAGAGGGAAGTGAAAAGGGTAAAACCTGCCACTGCCATGTTTGCAACGTTTGGGCCCCTTAGAGAGCAGTTCACAAACATAATTCCACACACAGTTAGGATGTCAGAGAAATGCAGGTAGGGGGCATTGTCTCATAGTAAAAGGAACAAGACTAGAAAGGAGCAGGGATGAAATCCAGGCCTTCCAGACACATCGATGGACCGAGTAGGACCACAAGGCCTTTCAGGCTGTTCCCAGAGCAAAAAGCAATAAAGTAAAAAATAAAAAATAAAAATAAAAATAAAAAAATAAATACTCAAATATAAACACTCAACCCAGAGTACCAAGCATCTCCTAAAAGCCAATGTCTGTCAAGGCCTCTTGAAATGCATGTTGTGATCTTACACCCTACTGCCCCTCTGTAGATTGTGATTCAGGCCACAAGCTCTGGTTTTCATTTGGAGGAATCAGAACTTTGTCCTATCTCACTCCTAGAGGCTTCAGTTCTGCCTCTCAGATGCACTCAGGACACAGTAGGGCCAATACAGTCACCAGAGAACAGGGTGAGATGAATACCTGTTGTTCAACTCATTGTTGTTATAAAGAGCCAGGAATTCAAGCAGTTCAATCCTCTCATTGGTCATCATCTGTAGCTGAAGGGTCAGTTTATCCTCCTGGTTCAGCTGTTGCTGATTGGTGAACTCTATACGCAGTTAATGAATGCCTCAAGGGCAGTTGGCATGGCCACAACACTGGTGATTTCACAAAAGATGCCAAGGACTCTCCAGGATACAACAGAATTTCCAGAGAAGGGACTGTTAGGGTCACTGCCAACAGCCTTCACCTATCTTATAACAAGCTCTTCCCCAATTCACCAAAAGCCAAGCTGCCCTTTCCAGGAGCCTTCCCTGAGACACAGGGGAAGGCCTTCAGCACCTCCTCCTTCCAATCCAGAGATCTCTCTGATTCATTAGAATCTAGTATATTCTAATTCAATAGTTCATCATGTATGGAGGGCAAGACTCATTTTCCAAACTGTGCCAGGAATGGCTGTTCTCATCATGATGATCTCTAACTAACAAGATGAGAAAAAAGGATGCTAAGAACTTAACTCAGTATAATATGGAAGCACAACGGATGTGCTTGCTATCAGTTCCATGAGGTGAATAAGCACATCAGAGAAGATCCACAGGGTAGTTACAATATGAGGATAGTGGAGGATTATGTGGTTCCTGTCAGAATAATGATAAGTAAAATAGGTAAAGATGAAACTTTTACCAAAAGCTTAAGAAGAATACATTCCATCCATCATGATGTTAGCAAAGTTGTTATCAACCATTGAAAGTGTGACTGAAAATACCTATGAACTGGGCATCCACAGGTGAGCCCTCTGACACCAAGAACAAATACTTACAGGAAGAGTGATGTCCCAGTCCTGCACTCAAGGTAGAGGGAAGATGACTGGCGAGTGAGAGGCAGAAACTCAGAAACCTTAGGGATCACTGACATGCAGCAATACTTGGTGGCTCCTGCCCTGCTAGTGGGTTGTTATTTAAGTGTGAGAACCTCTAGCTCTGGCCAGGGGACTTTACTCTCCTTGTTATTAATGACACACACCAAAAGACATCCAGTGTGGGTGAAGTGCATGGCTGGTACTGAAACCTCTTTAGTCCCTCTGTGCTTCCTTCCCACTCAGAGGGAAAGCAGAGGGCCCTCAACAGAACAGCTGCAGCCTTGACCATCCCTGGCTCTCTGCCAAACTAACCTTGAAAAATCCTCAACTTTGTTCTGTTCTTGAAGAACTCAGAGGACTAGGATAGGCCCATGGCTTCTCAGAAACTCTCACCCCCTTAGCCCCACTCCTAGAAGGATCAGCTGAAGCCTTCCTCCTTCAGGAAGCTCCCCATCCCTTTCCCAGGACTCACTGCGCTTTCCCCAGAAACATTTATTTCTTGATGTGTGACATGGAGACTGAAGGGCATCTTCCTTCTGCCTCCCTTTGGTCTCCATGTGCTCGCCATCCTGTCTCCCAAGAATCCTGTTCAGTCTAGTCAGCATGTATGTAGATGGAACACGAGACACTGCACAAATGCCCCAATGACAGTTGGTGTTGCCACAACACTGGTGACATCACATGGAATACCAGGGGACAGCTCCAGTCTGGAGAGCGACGGGATAAATTTCTTTACAATCAAATCTCTGCCTCACTGTCAGTCTCAGGAGTCAGATCTATCCCAGAGGAGCTTCACAAGAGTAAATCAGTCATTTGGAGGAACTTTCTCAATATAATCTGAGATCTGCTGTGATAAAAGAGAAGCGTCAGCCACCTCTCACCTTTTTAGTTTTGCACAGAATCACTCTGTACCAGAGACATGTGGCCTCTGATGCAGTCTCTATCCACTCCACCTAGTCATGAGGTTCCTCCCATCATTGCTTATCAGGACCGTCATGAGGGATTCCTCATCCTACCTACACCACCAGGAGGGTCTTCTCTATTCTGCATTTTATTAGACGGGCTTAATAGGTTTTGTCAACCTAGAAGAGATCTAGCAAATCTGTTCCAATCTGACAGTCAGTGAGACTGCGGCAGGATCCTGAACCTATGAGAGCCCTAAATGGATGTGTGGCAGCCTAAGACAATTAGCATACCTGTCCCTACAGGTTCCAAGAAACTTCAGTCTTTGGTTGGGAGTGAACCAATCAAACTAAAACAGCACACATGGCTGGGAGGACCAAGGTCAATTGCAGGGACTGTGGAGATGGCTCATCCATTAAGAGCATTTATTGCTATCTCAGAAGAGCCACAGGACACCTAACAAACCTTTTTAACTTAAATTCCAGGTGGACTCTGCCCTCACCTGGCCCCTGTGGGAATTGCATGTACATGGTGGCAAAACACCAGAAGTATAAAGAAAAGCACCACAAAATATCCCAACATGCATTAAAGGAATTATCTCTGCTGTTCGGATATCACTCATGTTATAGTTCAAGAAAACCAGAGGCAGAATGATTTTCATTTATTTATTTCTTTTATACAATTTTAATGAATATTCTTATTTCCAGAAATGCCTGGATCAATATACTTGTGTTTCCCTTTAATTTGGTGTACATTATGATTTCATGAACATGTGTGTATAGTGTACCACATTTTACTGGTAGCTAAATATATGACCTCAAGCATTCAATACATCTAGTTTTTCTCTATTATGTAGTGGGTATACATGGAGTAGGCTATGCCATCCACATCCAGGTGCAATCCTTCTGTGTATCCCTGAGGCTCATGAATGGAAAATCCTTCTGCAGCCTGAGCTTCCTGGAACTTACTGAGATAAGTACAAGCCTGTGAGTTCTGGGTTTACAGGAGTGTGAAACCTCATCTGACTAAAGAAGAGTCTTAGAGTGAACAGTTTGAAATTTATTTTATTCATAAAATACATTCATTTTACTCAATGGGGGCTTTCAAAACAGAATCATTATATACAGTGTATAGCCTTAGCAAACTATTAAAACAATGACAAGATAAAAGCAATAACAAAAATTAACACAACCTTAAATGAAAATGAAGAAAACCAAAAACCAAAGCATAAATATCCCAAGATATAAAACAAAACAAATTGAGGAAATTGGAACTCTCTTTGGAATTTCATTATGGAAGAGCAAAAGCGGTGAGGAACTGGCTTATTCTCTGTAGAGAATTATCTTCAGCAACACTTGCCCATGACATGGTGTCAGCTTCAGCACTGCATTAGAGAGGATCTTATGCTTTTGGTGTGGTCTGTCTGGATGGCAATGTGACATTAACACAGTCTTTCTTGTCAGATTTCCCATCACATATGGACTCAGGGTTTTTAGTAATTTATTTTGTGTTCTCTGTATCTTAGACTTATTTCTGACACAAACTTTTCTCTGGGGATAGTGAGCCAACAGATGTGGATCAGATTATGGCTGGATCCCCTGATGGTAGGTTGATATTTGCATCACTAGTGAGTTCAAAGCTGAAAAGAGGTGGCATTTTCTGAGGAGGCCTTGAACCTGGAGTGTAGAATGTCATGCCTTCAAGGTGTCCTGGCTGCTTCTTGCCTTCTCATTCTTCTTAACAGGTGCTGTTATGGAAAATCATTAGAAAAATATGATTCAGAAACAGTTTTGCTGTGCCATTGGCATGAAAAATCATGGCCTATTCATCCCTAGTAAACAAAAGTTAAGGAAGTAAACACACCCCATGAACACCCTGCTGTTGGAGATGGGGCTCAATGGTGAATTACTTGCCTGGGACATAGTGTTTCTGCTTCAGCAGCTCCATGTGCAGGAGGCTATTATCCTGGACTGTAGTCTGCTCCGTTCCTGCTGGAGGTTTTCAAACCTAAGGGAAGAAGGCAGCAAGAGCAGAAGTCCATGGGGGCGGTGGGGAACTGCCATGTCAGCTTTTGAGCCCCAACTAGATCTACTAAGCTAGACAATCAAGCAGTACCTTTCAGCTGAGTTAATTCCCTGGTTCCCCAAGGGAAAAGGGTCAGAGAGGTCCTGGGCAAGATTTTTTTCTCAAATTTTAAAAACTGCTAGAAGTTGAACTGGAAAATACACACCGTGCTGGATTAGAAAAAACAGCATATTTCTCCAACAGTCAAAGACATCATTTTGGAGAAATATAAGTATGAGAAGGTCTGAGGCACAGGTCAGGAGAGATGCAGCTGGCCTTGATTTGATACCAGGTGAATGTGAACTTCCTGGAAAACTCTATGCCTGCCTTCTAGTGGAGCCTATACAGCAATGCAGAATAGCCTTTGATTATTCCTAAAGCTCAGACCCCTGCATGGGATTAAATTGTCAACTCCTACTCTGTTTATGACCAGTGTAAATCTTGTCATGAGAAACTGATAAACAGTGCAGAGAGCCTGCAATCAGCAGTAGGCTGCTGTGTGCTATCTACCAAAGGGTAGAAACATCTCTGAAGTGATGTTCCTGATGAAAAATAAAGTTGCAAGAGAATGCACTTCCCTTCATGATTGATGATCCCCTCTAGGTTTCTGACTACCATGGAAATATTTGTGAAGAGATCTAAATTAAGAGATGAGATACTCAGAGCATACTAGAGGTCTCAAAATGGAAGAAGGGGACACAATCCACATAAGACAAAGGAGAAAGCATATTGTTTCCAGGACATAAGTTCCTGTTGACTGAGCCAGTAACGACACTCTGAGGTGTTCTTTCCCTGACTGTGGCTGGAAGCTTTGCCAATGGAACAGAAACTCAAAGAGGACAGAGATCCAGGTACAGTGAACCCACTTGGATCCACCTGCTTCTGGAAGCCTAGGCTCCTACCTCATCTGGTACACAGTGAAGTGATGCTGCAGCTTTACTGCCAAGTCCCTTTGCCAGGTGAGCAGCTCCTTCTGCTTCAGCAGGGACTGAAGATTTTCCTCAAGTCTTTGATGTTCCTGCTCATTAGAAGATTGTGTTTTTAGGAGAGGGTTTCCTGCACCCATGAACATACAGAAGCATGAAGACACACACACACACACACACACACACACACACACACACACGAGAACACATATATGTACATAGATGCATACATACAAGCACACTACATTGCAACCTTTTTTAGTTTCCTAGATAACACTAATGTAATAGGACATCACCTGGGATACTATGGAGAAGAAAGTGACCTTTCATTGACCCACAGACTCTCTACTCATATTCCAGCCCATAGGCAGGAAAACACAGGAAACTCTGAGCACAGGGATGTGGAGAAGATGGTGTTCTTTTACTCTGTTTTGATAATTTTCATTTTATTTTTAATTTATATGTGTAGGTGTTTTGCCTGCCTGTGTGTCAGATTAGCACATGGGAGAAAAACTCAGTGGACTGATAAGTCAATGTAGTGCTTGCCTTATAAACCTGTACACCGACAGGTGAACCCCAGGGTTCCTTGACCAGTAATCTAAGCTCTCCTAGCAAGTTCCCAAGTCTGTACATTGAAGGCTTAGTTCCCCAGCAAAGGACCACTGGATGGCAGTGGACCAGCCCCTTGCTCTCACTCAATGCTTCTCAGTGTATCCAAGGGCGGCAGCTTCCTCCTAAAAAAGCTCTCTAAACCACGGGTTGCCTCAATTTAGGCCCAAAGGAATGAGCTCAGAAAACAAAACAAAACAAAAATGTCTAAAGTCAGAAGTCTATATTAACCTTTTCTCCAAGTAATATGATTATGTCAGGAATTTCTTTGAGTAACAGAAGGTTGATTAACTCACATCCAAAGGATTGCATGTATTATTCCATGCTTCACAATATTCCATGGACCACATTGTATGTTTTTCCTAATGAAGGATGGGCATCTGAATAGTTTCTAGCTGGAGGTGTTCTGATGAGTCCTGCTGTAACCCTGTTGACCCTATTCTCTGAGGACACCTATTTTCCATTCTGGAATCAATGGACCACTGGAGTCTGCATTCAACATTCTGAATAATTATATATAGCTTCACACAGGGCTGCACCATCTTACACTACTAGCAATGTCTGAGAGTTCTCATTTCTCTCAACCCTCCATCAGGCCGATTTTAACTCAGTATGAAAAAGTTTGGAATAAAAGCAGGTTGTGAGTGCTGCACACAACATGGAGTGGGTGCTTTAGAGTATGGTGAGCCTAAGAGGTGCACTGAGACAGCCTCTCCTCACATCTCAGCATAGCTGTGGGACATCTGCTGGGCTGAGATGCAGCCACAAGCACCTCTGCAGTGCAGCATTTCTCAGGGAATAAAGTCCAGGCCAAGCTCCATGGTCAAGATTAGCTGAACCAAGGTTAGGCAATGGTGAAAGGAAAATGGCAGCAGGCGATGAGGAGAAGAACAAAACAGGATGCAGGGAAGTCATCAGTGGTCAGCCACCATTCACCCAGAGCAGAGAAGGACACAAACCCTCAGGCACCTTTCCTGCCTCTCAGTAACCTCTTTCTCACCTTCATGTACCCTATTACTTTGTTTTCTCCAGAGGATTTCTTTGCAGATAAATAATTCTGCCTCTACAAAGACCTGAAAAAATTTTTAGCTTGCATCAATTTTGTGGCCTTTTATTGTTGTTAACTGTGTGGACATGCAGAATGATGGGCAGCTCCATCTGTTCTTTGACTGATGAAAAGTGGTACTAACCAGGTTAGGCACAGTACTTTCTCATTAAGTCTCTCTCCATCATTCTTAAAGATGTTCCATTGTTCCATGAGTGAGTGAACATACACATAGAGGCTCAAACACATATTCTCATACCCCATAGAAACACATAAGACAACACATAGGCACACACACACACACACACACACACACACACACACACACACCTTTCTTGAACCCAGAAAGGCAAGGGAGAATACACGAATCTTGGAACACCTTTTGTACTACAGGGAGAGGGAGTGTGTCCTCCCTGTTGTCTACAAGCCTCTTAGACACAGCCAGGCTTTTCTGCCCTGGCCTGAGCTTGTTTCCCCTCCTAGGGAAGTTTTTATCGCCAGACTCACTGATTGTACAAATAAATAACAAGCTCTGCACAACTGAGTTTGACCACACAAGACCAAGTGCCCATGGAAGATGGCTGGACAGGAAGCCTCCCGATAGATCCAAGTTGACCCATCATAGACTCCTCCCAAAACCTACCCAGACTCCTCCACAGAAGGCAGTGATAGACCAGAGAATGGAAGTCACCCATTGTCATTACCCAACAACTTTTGACCAGATTATAGTGCATGTTATATTAAAACAGCCCAGGTCAGACAGTAGGAGGCTACCTATGTCACCCACAGCACTTTCCTGAACTACAGCACTCTATAAAACTATGAGAAGGAATCTTTCCTAAGAACACAGCCATATACATGTTAGAGTGAGCATCAAAATGTCAGGTTCCATGTGTGAAGCTAGTAAGACAGCCCAGACATTTCCTGGGAAGTTACTTCTATGCCGTGAAAGAAGAGAAGTCTACTTATTAATTTTAAAATAGATCCATTGTTTGGCTTTTGTAGGGGACGTTCCTCCTTCCATACTAATTCTGCCTCTGATCTCATATGACCTGTGCAAAGCAAGTGAGACCCAGACCCTTGACCTCACTCACTCAGATCTCTGTGCTACTCCCTATGTGGCTCACATCATAGCACTGCTCTTTCCATACTAGCATATCAGTGAGTGAAATGTGATTTACCCGTCTCCCTCGATGGACTGCAGCTTCTAGCAGAGCAGTAGGGTTTCCTTGGCAGTCATGCAATGCCTTCCAAGAGGCTAACTCCCCAGAAAGACTTGTGAATGATCACAGAAACGAACTGTTGGATGGGATGGGTCAGGTGGATAAGTGAGTAGATGGTTACATGGGTGTGTGTATATGTATGTGTATGGTTAGACAGGTGGGCAACTTGGCCCTCCTGCTTCAACCTACCTGCTTCTGCTTTGTCCAGAGGTCATAGGTCTTCCCATAGGCCTCCACATTGAGCATCCTCGCCTCGTCACAGGATTCTTGTAGTAAAATATGCTCCCCCTGCAGCTTTCTGTTGTTCTTTTTCAACATGCTCACTTTTTCCTTTAGCTGAGTCCATTCCCTCAGGAGCTGACTGTAAATATCACCAAAGATGATGAGTTCCACCTGCTTCTGCACTCCTGGCTCTAATACCATTATTCCTGCAAGGCCCCACATCCCCATCCCCATGACCCTGGGCAGGAACCCACATTAGCCATGCCAGCATCACTCAGGTGCAGGCCAAAGCCAGAGAATAGCCAAATTCCAGATAGATTCAAACTGCTTCTGAATACCCTGACAGCAAAAGGGATCCATGTACCTATGAAAACTGGATCCTCCACCTCCCCCCCCACACTCTGGTGTTTAACTGTTCACAGTATTGGGGAAACATGAGCAGGTAGAGTCAAACCATGCTCTAAGGCGGACAGAGGACCCAATGGGAATACATTCCATCCGCGCTTCCCATAGAAACCAACTCTGTAAGCTCCTGCCAGAGCCACAGAAAACATTCATGGTGAAAACCATGTTTTCTCTCTAGAAGCTCCAGACTTTGACAGGAAAATGTTGGGAGGGGCTCTAAGACTCTTCACTCTTAGGAGAACTCAGTTTAGGAGGCACAAGTCCATGAGCTATGAGGCAGGCTGCTTGCTAAGAGGTCAGACTAGAACCACAGCCCACCTTTGTTCAAAGGTGTAGAAGGGGAGAAGCTGCTGTGGGATGTCTTCTGTATGCTGTGAATATTTGTTTCTCGCATTGGTTAATAAATAAGCTGCTTTGGCCTATGGCAAGGCAGGATGGAACCAGGCAGAAAAATCCAGGAGAGACAGAAAAGGAAGTCAGAGGTGGAGGAGATACCAGCTGCCACCCAAGGAGCAACATGCCAGCAGCCTGGCCATGCAGCAGCCATGTGGCAAACATAGATTAACAGAAATGGGTTAATTTAAGATGATAGAGCTAACTAGCAAGAAACTTAAGCCATTGGTCATACAGTTTGTAAGTAATATAAACCTCTGTTTGTTTATTTGGGACTATTTGACTTCAGGAGGTGAGTAGGACAGATTCCTCCTGACAGCTGGGTCAGGCAGAACTGGAGAAACTTCAGACTAACAGAAGCAGTCCCTACCAATTTTTGGAGTCCCATCTAAGTTAGACACTCACCGGTAGGAGTTGGTCTGCTCACTCAGCTCCTTGCACTTGTACGAGGCCTCACAGATCTCCTTGGGGAATTTCTTCACATCTGACATCTCCTTCTCATGCTGTGTTTTCAGCATCTCAAGCTCAGATATCAGCCTGTGGTAGGGCATGGCCCCAGGAGCAAAGAACCCCATGAACACGGGTGTCAGGGACCACATGAATTAAGGTTCTGTTTGTATTACCCTAGCCCACTGGATTTCACACCCTGAATTCTATGTACTGGACCTCCTGATGTGCATTAGACTTGCCTCACTGTCCCAGGGCCAGGAAAGGCTGGGTGTCAATAGGAAAGGAGACAGGACTACATGAGCTCCCTCAGTAGGCCTGGAGGGGTAGACTAGCCAGCTAAGAGGGTCTGAGGAGTCTATGGCACAGATCGGGGTCTATTTGAAATCTGCAATGACATTTCCACTGTCTTGAGAACAGAGATTCTTTCTCCTTACAAGGATATCCAGAACTCAAAATTAATAGTGCCATGAAGGAGGCACTACATGAGGATGGTTTATAAACTCCCAAGGGGATTCCAATGAGGGACCAGGGTGAGCACAAAGCTGAGAGCAGTGATGCTCAATGTGGGGCTCCCTGGCCTCAGCACTTACATCACCAGAAATCTTGAGACATGTGAATATTCAGGCCTACTATCAAGCTCTGACTCACAGGATCTGGAAGGACACACACACACACACACACACACACACACACACACACACTGTAAGTAAGCCTCTCAAAGACAGTACCGAACATGCTCAGACACACAATCCTCAGCACAAAGAGATTTATTACCCCACAGGACAAGCATGGCATTGGGAGCATGTCTCTTGATCAGGCAATGGCAGACAGCAAGCAGCAGGCTTTTTTCAGCAGTGGGTTTTTAAGAAGAAAAGGTTAATCTGTGCTAGGGTGAGTTGTTGAGATCTGATTGGATCAGTTAGCCAGTGTAGCCAAGTAATGAATTTTGATTATTAGACTTTGGTGTTTAGTTTCAAGAATGAGTCAGTGTCCACTAAAGGGAATGGACTTTGGGGACTAAATTTAGGAATGTAATCTAATGGTTTATCAAGGGAGAGGGAAGTGAAAAGAGAAAAACCTGCCCCTGCCATGTTAGGGCCCCTTAGAGAGCACTTCACACACATAAACCCACACACAGTTAGGATGTCAGAGAAACGCAGGTAAGTGGCATTGTCTCATAGTATAAGGAACAAGCTGAGAGGAGAGGAGATGAATTCCAGGCCTTCTGGTGATACACAGATGGACTGAGTAGGCCTACCAGGCCATTCAAGCTGCTGCCATAGCAAAAAGCAAAATAAATATCAATTCAGAGCACTGAGAATCTCCTAAAAGCCAATGCCTGTCAGGGCCTCTTGAAATGCGTGTTGTGATCTTACACCCTACTGCCCCTCTCTGTAGATTGTGATTCAGGCCACAAGCTCTGGTTTTCATTGGGAGGATTCAGAACAGACTATGTCCTATCTCAATCATACAGGCTTCAGTTCTGCCTCTCAGATGCACTCAGGACACAGTAGGTTCAAGACAGTCACCAGAGAAAAGGGCATGTTGAGTACCTGTTGTTCAACTCATTGTTGTTATAAAGGGCCAGGAGTTCCAGCAGTTCATTCCTCTCATTGGTCATCATCTGTAGCTGAAGGGTCAGTTTATCCACCTGGTTCAGCTGTTGCTCCTGCTCAGTGAGGAAGAAGGGTGTTGATGATGCCTTCCTAGTAGTCCCTGTAGGTACATAAACACAAGTGAATTAGTCCAGATGAATGGCATAGGGCCAAGAGAGATCATGTGGAGTCCCAAGAGGAGTCCTGAGGAAGAGGAAATGCATGGCACCCAGTGAAGCCCTCAAAAATCGGAGCAGATATTCTTAAACTGGGGACCATAAGCCATGTGTCTATCTCCAATCTCTAGGGATAGATATATGCCTCAGACCCTACTTCAGCCCCACTGTCCCTGAAAGGCATAAGCAAGGCCAGCCATGTTGGTTTGGAATTCGCACCAGATACCTAATGTGATGCAAGAAAGTTCTGGACTGCCTGGTGCTTCTCATCTCTCAGCCCTGATAATCTGTGTGCAGGACTAAAAGCAACTGAATGTCTCAGACCTGGGTACATGGATGGAAAGTTTCCCTTCCTGGTATTTATATCAGATATCCATGAAATCTACAGAAATCCACTGAGAATAAAGTGTAGCAACATGCTACCCTGATACCTCATTAGTGTTTCTGGGCCTCCTTTAGCATTATTTGCCAATCATAATGAACTGGAAAAGGTCCCAGCATAGCAGCTGCATCCCTGACATTTCCTGGCCCTCTGCCCTCAGAAATCCTCCACTTTGGATCTGCTCTTTAGCAACCCAGGTAAGCTGCATAGGGCCATTGCTTCAAATGTTCACAGCTACTGCACCCCATTAAGTACCAATTGTGGCATCAACTCCTGCTTAGAAAACTAGTGCTTTCTATGTGAATCAGTGTGCTCAGTTTTGCCAACATGTCAATTGGTGAACCCTGTGAGCTCTTAATAAATGCCTCAAGGGCAGTTGGCATTGCCACAACACTGGTGATTTCACAGAAGATGCCAATGACTCTCCAGGATACAATAGAATTTCCAGAGAAGGGACTGTTAGGGTCACTGCTAATGTCATCACCTATCTGAGAACAAACTCTTCCCCAATTCACCAAAAGCCAAGCTCCTCTTTCCAGCAGCCTTCCCTGAGACAGAGCAGGGCCTTCAGCACCTCGTCATTTCAATCCAGAGATCTCACTGATTCGTTAGAATCTAGTTCATTCTAATTCAATAGTTCATCATGTAAGGAGGGCAAGACTCAATTTCCTAACACTGCCCAGGAATGGCTCTTCTCATCCTGAAGAATGCTAACTAATAAGATGAGAAATAGAGGATACTAAGAAATTAGCTCAGGATAATGAGGAAGGAAGATCAGTTCCACAATGTGAACAAGCACATTAGAGAAGATCCACGGGGCTGTTACAATGTATGCGGGTGGTGAAGGATTATGTGGGTTCTGTCAGAACAATGATAATCATATAGGTAATGATGAAACTTTTGCCAAAAGCTTAAGGAGAATACATTCCATCCATCATGATGTTAGCAAAGGAGTTATCAATTATTGAAAGGTATGACTGAAAATACCTAAGGACTGGGCATCCACAGGTGAGCCCTCTGACACCAAGAACAAAAACTTACAGGAAGAGTGATGTCCCAGTTTGCACTCAAGGTAGAGGGAAGACGACTGGCGAGTGAGAGGAAAGGAACTCAGAAACCTTAGTGATCACTGACATGCAGCAATACTTGGTGGCTCTTGCCCTGATAGTGGGTTGTTATTTAAATGTGAGAACCTCTAGCTCTGGCCAGGGGACTTTACTCTCCTTGTTATTAGTGACACACACCAAAAGGCATCCAGTGTGGGTGAAGTGCAGGGCTGGTACTGAAACCTCTTTAGTCCCTCTGTGCATCCTTCCCACTCAAAGGGAAAGCAGAGGGCCCTCAACAGAGGAACTGCAGCCTTGACCATCCCTGGCTCTCTGCCAAACTAACCTTGAACATACTCAACTTTGTTCTGCTCTTGAAGAACTCAGAGGACTGAAATAGGCCCATTGCTTCTCAGAAATTCTCACCCCCTTAGCCCCACTCATAGAAGGATCAGCTGAAGCCTTCCTCCTTCAGGAAGCTCTCCATCCCTTTCCCAGGACTCACTGCGCTTTCCCCAGAACCATTTATTTCTTGATCTGTGACATGGAGACTGATGGCTGTCTTCCTTCTGCCTCCCTTTGGTCTCCCTGTGCTCATCATCCTGTCTCCCAAGAATCCTGTTCAGTCTAGTCAGCATGTCTGTAGGTGGAACACAGGACACTGCACAAATGCCCCAATGACAGTTGGTGTTGCCACAACACTGGTGACATCACATGGAATGCCAGGGCTCTCCAGGATACAGTAGAATGTCCATGTACTGATGTCGCATGGTATAGCTGTTACATCCCTGTCTCATACCTCACCCAAAAGTGACTTGAAACCAAGGTGCCATTTTCAGGAGCCTCTGGGGTCACAATGGAAGCCATTAGTTATAATCCTCCTTTCAAAGCCAGAAATCTAGGCCTCTGCTTCATTAGAAACTTTATCTAAATGAAATTGAAAGCTCACTTTGCATGTACTGTCCAGGGTTGGATTTTCCCTCCTTAAGATTCATAATCAATAATTTGAGAAAGAAAGGATGCTTAGAAATTAGGTCAGGACAATGAGGAGTAGTAGGGATGAGACCTCTGAAGTGAACAATCACCCAGGGAAGATCCTCAGACTTGTAGAGATTGGTGGGCTCAAAGAAAAGTCACATTGTTAGTTATGAAGATTTCACCAGAGTGTCAGTAGAGCTAACTCAAGCTAGGAGTTTATGAGTGAAGATGTGACTAGCTCTGGACAGGTCTGGTTGGAGCCATTAAAACCAGGTGAGCTCTCAGATACTGAAAGCAAGCAATTCATGGAAAGAGTAGGATGACGCAATCCTTGAAATCATTGACTGAGGAAAATGTAGTGGCAAGTCAGAGTTCAGTGTTGGCTATGGAGAGGCATCATGAGTGAGACAACACACACACACACACACACACACACACACACACACACACACACACACAAACCAGGCATACAATCATACAATCATGGAGTAGAACATGATGTAGATCATTGCTGTGGTGCTTCAACCTGTAAACAAAGTCAAACGCCTAGTTTTGACGCCACCTGTTCCAATCCACATGCTCTTGAAGAGGTGGCACTGCTAGCTTTGGGTACAAGATCCATTAGGAGGACATGAGAAGGTCAGGCAAGGGGAGAGAATCAAGAGTTGTTGCATCATACAGCTTTGTTATACCCAAACCTCACATTTCTTATCATGACATCGCTATAAAGAGAAGCCAGGTCATGGTCAGCATGGAGTGCATGTTCTCCAACCAAATCTCTGGATTTTGTCCACCAAAGCGTTATCCTTGCAGCCTAGGACTTATGAAACTTTTGGGTGATCTGTGTCATTTCAGATTTTGAAGCTTTAAGCAAATAAATGTGATTGTCAACTTTATTTCTAAATAAAGTCTTGTGAAGACCAAAAAGTTGAGTACATCCTGGAATTTGGGAGCAAAGCATGTCCTCTAAACTGATATAAAAACTATTTTAAGAACATAGATGACAGTATTGGGGGTAAAGAAATCTGAGTAGAGAGGTGGTATAGAGAGAGGGGTGAGATACTCAGAGAGTGTGATTGCTCACATGAATCCAGAGATGAGGCAATAGATCTAGATGGAAAAGTATAAAAGATTGCCTGCAAATCCCAGTAATTAGAAAGAAGCCTGGAGTCAGCTGTATAGTTGAGACCTCAGACAGCTTGGTCTTTCTAACAATCAATTGTGAAACATCACACTTCCATGAACAGATACCCTGCCCAGGATATATAGTTATTTACCCAGCAAAGACAGAAATCCCTTCTGCATGGTCCTGCTTCTTATCTCACTGATGTCCCATCCAGAGGAGGGTTCATGTTCTTCCAAATGCCCTGAGATCAAGCTGACAGGGGACGGCACCTGCCTTTTACAATGTTCATCTCAGTCCACTCTTGGTAGTTGGATCATGTTCAGGAAATGAACTGGGAGATAAGACTTTGCCTAGCCGCTTCTCAAAGTTCAGGCTTGAGACTCCCCCTCTGTGAATGTCAACTTTCCTGTCTTCTACAGGGAGAGGAGTGTCTCAGGTGTCTGCTGGTTTCTTCTCCTTTTCACATGCTTCAGGTGACCCAAGAGACAGCCTCCTCAACCTTACTCAGAGCTGCACAAGACAAAGCCTGGCTTCAGACTCCCCAAATCTGGCCTCAGCAGCCATAAGAATGGTGGCACAGTTCACATGACTTTTTTGAGACACAGGCTCCCCTGGAACTTGCACTGCAGTCAGTCTTCCATTCTCCTCCTCATTCCCCAATTGGTTGAGATCATGGCATGCATCACTATGCCCAGTTTCTTTTTTTCTATTTCTAAATGTTCGAATGTCCAGAAACAACCAGTGAGGTCAAGATCATGATGGGGAAACCCACAGAGATAGCCTACCCAAGCTGGAAACTCTTGGACTCTGGCGGGAACAAGCACAGGACCAAACTAGGTCCTCTGACTGTGGGTGACAGTCTGGGTGATCACCTGCAGCTTCAAGTGACCATGTTCAGGACTGACTGTGAACATACCTATCTGTCCTGAACCAGACAGCTGGAAGAGGCAGCCTGCTGGTGGAAGACACAGCCTACTAAGCCTTTGTCTCAGTACAGAAAATAAAAAGGAAGCCAGAAGTTGGCTTTTTGTATTACTTATCAGTTCCTCTTTATCTGTCTGCCTCTCAGGGAAGACTGTGTAATTCTTTTTCCCTCAAATTAATGAGTTTATTGAGGTTATTACAGGAGCATAGGTGTGGTATTACTTATAGGAATATGAATAACTCTAATGTGTGGCATCACAAAGGCTCACATTAGAATGGGTGACTCATGAAGACTAGAACTCTGAATGTGTCCGCATGACTTGTTTGCAGCTGAATGAGACAGAGGGTCTCATTTCCTCAGTTCTCCTTAGTTACACCTATTTAACCTTGGGAGCGTAAGAGCCTTGTTAATCCTGAAAGTTTCAGCTTTCCCAGCCATGGTTTAATTGCTGAGTATTATGAACCTCCTCTGTCTTTCCACAGAACTTTCTGAGACTTAAGGAAATAGTCCTACTCAGGGAAGAGCACACCAGTTGGATACTCAATATTAAATGATCAGTCCTGAAAACATATATGCTAGTTATACAGAATGATTGGTTTACATTTAGGAATATATAACTATATGGATACACACACACACACACACACACACACACACACACACATATATCTTCTTCATGCACATATATATGTATATGAACATAGCAACAATTAATGAATATAGAGGTCATAAGTTAGAAACAGAGCAAGGAGAAGTGTAGTGAGGGTTTGGAAGGATGAAAAAGAAGAGAAAATAATGTAATTATTATCTCAAAAATAATAGAAAAGTATTTTATTTTATACAATGGAAAATTGTTACACAACATTTCACCCATTCCTTAAAATGTTAGTTGTTTGTATAAGTTCACATTCTCCCATGGAGCTCTGCAAAGACAATAAAGGCAAACACAAGTCCTGAAGTCTCTGATGAATCAACCATTTTATGTTTGACCTCTTCTGTAAGCACAGCCCAGTGCTCTATCATGCCCAGTGAATTGGCCGCAAGCACTGCTTCTCTCATATATATTTTATCAGGAAAACCCCATCCTTCCTTCATCATCTTCCAGTGTGTGGGAGACCTCTGCTTGTGATAACCAAGCATCCCCAATGCTTCCTGTGAGCCAGTCCATCAGGAAATAATTTCTCTCGGATTTCATTAGATTACATAGCCTGTATTTCAAGGAGGTTTTTGTAAGTGCCTCACCTACTTTCCCACTTCTATAGCACTCAGATTGATTTCATCTGTTCACATAGCCTACAATCCCATGAGCCAAGCTTTGACAGGAGGTTTCATTGATCTTTTGAAAGTCTTTTGTATCAAGTAGTTGAGAGACAGAATACTCCCTGACTAAGACAGGCTCTTTTGGCGGGCCATTTTAAGGCTATCAAATGCAAGTTCTAGCATGGATTTTCCTTTTCTCTGTATAAAAGGTTGTAACTATTGTAACTAAGTGGCATCTTCTATGACTTTTTTTTTAATTTTTATTTTGCAATACAATTCAGTTCTACATATCAGCCACAGATTCCTTTGTTCTCCCCCCTCCCGCCCCCCTCACCTTCCCCCCAGCCCGCCCCCCATTCCAATCTCCTCCAGGGCAAAGCCTTCCCCAGACTGAGATCAACCTGGTGGACTCAGTCCAGGTAGGTCCAGTCCCCTCCTCCCAGGCCGAGCCAAGCGACCCTGCATAGGCCCCAGGTTTCAAACAGCCGACTCATGCAATGAGCACAGGACCCGGTGCCACTGCCTGGATGCCTCCCAAACAGATCAGGCCAATCAACTGTCTCACCCACTCAGAGGGCCTGATCCAGTTGGTGACCCCTCAGCCATTGGTTCATATTTCATGTGTTTCCATTCGTTTGGCTATTTGTCTCTGTGATTTATCCAACCTTGGTCTCAACAATTCTCGCTCATATAAACCCTCCTCATTCTCGCTAAGTGGACTCCCAGAGATCCACCCGGGGCCTAGTCATGGATCTCTGCATCCAGATCCCTCAGTAGTTGGATGAGGTTTCTAGCATGACAATTAGGGTGTTTGGCCATCCCATCACCAGAGTAGGTCAGTTCGGACTGTCTCTCGACCATTGCCAGCAGTCTGTTGTGGGGGTATCTTTGTGGATTTCTGTGGGCCTCTCTAGCACTTTGCTTCTTCCTATTCTCATGTGGTCTTCATTTACCATGGTCTCCTATTCCTTGTTCTCCCTCTCTGTTGTTGATCCAGCTGGGATCTCCCGCTCCCCCAAGCTCTCTTTCCCTCGACCCTCGCCCTTCACTACCCCCACTCATGTCCAGGCTGTTCATGTAGATCTCATTCCATTTCTCTGTCATTGGGCGATCCCTGTGTCTTTCTTGGGGTCCTGCTTTCCAGGTAGCCTCCCTGGTGATGGGAAAAGATCTTCACCAACCCCACATCTGACAGAGGACTGATATCCAGAATATATAAGGAACTCAAGAAATTAGACATCAAAATGCCCAACAGTCCAATTAAGAAATGGGCTATAGAGCTAAACAGAGAATTCTCAACAGAGGAAACTCAAATGGCTGAAAGACATTTAACGAATTGCTCAACATCCCTAATCATCAGGGAAATGCAAATCAAAACAACTCTGAGATACCACCTTACGCCTGTCAGAATGGCTAAGATCAAAAACACTGAAGACACCCTATGCTGGAGAGGATGTGGAGCTAGGGGAACTCTCCTCCACTGCTGGTGGGAATGCAAGCTTGTACAACCACTTTGCAAATCAATATGGCACTTTCTTAGAAAATTGGGAATCAATCTCCCCCAAGATCCAGCTATACCACTCTTGGGCATATACCCAAGGAATGCTCAACCACACCACAAGAGTACTTGTTCAGCTATGTTCATATCAGCATTGTTTGTAATAGCCAGAACATGGAAACAACCTAGATGCCCTTCAACTGAAGAATGGATAAACAAAATGTGGTACATATACACAATGGAATACTACTCAGCAGAGAAAAACAATGACATCATGAGGTTTGCAGACAAATGGATGGATCTAGAAAAAATCATCCTGAGTGAGGTATCCCAGACTTAGAAAGACAAACATGGTATGTACTCACTCATAGCAGGATTCTTTTCTTTTTGTTGCATTTCATTTTGTTACTTTTCTTTCTCCTTTGGCCTTGGCTGGTCCATGTAATGGACTGGCCCAGGGATACCTCTGTTTTTCCTCTGGGTCAGAGCTTATTCAGCTTCAGGTTTTGGTGCAGGCCTCTTTTAGGTCAGGGTTTGGCAATTTTATTCTTAGGGTTGGTCCCTGGCCTTTCTGGATGAAGGAAAGCCATTGCTAAGTTAGGCTTTATTCCTGGTCTTCATCAGGTTCATCCTCAGGCCTTGGAATACTTTTGTCTTGACATCTTGGTTTGATGGTTAATCCTGGTCTACTTTCACTTTAGGTACTTAGTTTTTCAGGGCTTTCTCAGGGACCATGTTGGCCTGGGCTAATTTCAGGGTATAGTGGTATCCAGGCAGTTTTTGTGTTAGAGTTAAGCCTGCTTACATTGATATTCTGGGACTGTCTGGTACCTGTTTCTCTTTAGCATTGAAGCAGTGGACACATTTGAGTCCAGGATTGTCTGAATTTTCTTTGTAATTTGTAATTAGCCTTGAATTATACTCAGCCTTTCTGAAAAAATAACATGTGGATATTGATAGAGGACCGTGTTTACAGCCCTTCTCCTACATCTCAAGTATATTCTGAGGAACATTGGCTCTTTCCAAATGAAGTTGGCACAGACACCAGCACACACAGCAGAGACTCCAGATGAAATGATCTACATATTACACAAACAGAAAGGTGAAGTAGGGAGGAGACAGTGGTGCTTGGGAGAGTCCTGGGAGTTGCATTGGTGACTATGGCCATGGTAAAGAGGCACCATGGGCTCATGTGAAAAATTGTTGCTTCTCAGTAAAGATACCAAAATAGAGTCCCGACAAGGTCTCTGCTACCTTTCCTTCCTTCTGTGGTCTGCTCCCATGTAGGCATATCACAGGCAGTTAATATAACAGCAGAGGCTGGTCCTCCAGTGATCTAAGGCTGCCTTGTTAGGCAAATGACGGTTGTGCAGACCTTCTTGTTGCCTCTTGTGCAGTGTGGGCATGATGTCCGCTCCTGTATGTCATTCATGGTATGAACTATGAGGGTGCTTCTTTGGTCCTTGCTATGGAAACACTTCTCAATATGTCATTTGACTTCTGCCTTGAAAACCCTTGGAACAATGAACCATGCCTTAGTGATCCCTTTCAAGAAAGCTCCTTGTCATGTCCATTCACTGACGTGCGATCAGGTCATCCCACAAAGAATGTCTGCATTGACTTAACAGAAATTGATTCCTGCTCACATTATTACTGTTGTGAATCACAGGCCACTTTAATAGAGTGAGCTGCCAACCTGTCAAGGGCACACATGTAACCATGAAAGTGATTCCTTATGGAAAGTCACAGAGGCCAGGCCTGACTGTGCTCAGGGGAGCACCAAGGTGGTCAAGCTATGCAGATGTTTTTGGACTGGTAATTAGGGAAGGTGCCCGAAGGCCACAGTTATCATCATTGCTTGGGGACAACTTCCCATCCAATCATCCTCTTCTACTACAGAAGTTCACTGCTGAGAAGAGGAAGGTCATTGGGGATGGGGCAGACTCAGGCCATATGTTCACAGTTCAAATACTGGTCTATCATTTCTGACACTCAGTTTATCATCAAGATTCGCTTATCATGAGGCTTGTATTGTGCCATCTGCAGTAACTGGGGCTTGGGGAACAGAGCTGTTTGAAATTTGCCCTCCAGCCTGTCCCTTCACCATCATTAAACACAACTTGAAGTGGGATTGACCAGAAAGCATAGAGCCATGAGGCTTTCCCTACCTCCTCTCATCATGGTAATTGATGACTTCTGAGGCTGTCACTCACTGGATAGCAGTGTATCAGTAGTTCATCCTGTCCCATTTTGGAAAGTGGAGTCCTGGGACAGGTGCTGACTCTGCCTCAGCTGTTGTCACCTTTTCTAACAAATGCTAGTGGAGATTAGTAGTACAAAATAATGGACATATCTCACTTTGAGCAAACCCCTTCCCAATCTCCCATTGTCCTTTGCCTTCATGCCTCTCTCCTTCCCTGAAAGTTTATCTCTCACAGCTAGTCTCAGATTTCCTGCAATACTTCTAGCTCAGACTCCTTAGTGTTGGGTTTCCTTTTTATTTATTTATTTATTTATTTATTTATTTATTTATTTATTTATTGCCATGGATGCTTTTTTCTTGCCCTAATATGACATTTAAGGATAGTGGGAAGGAGGCATCTTAGAGATCTGAGGAGTTAGTCAAGGTATCACAGTGTTCCATTCCTCTATCTTATGAGGATGGAAACATACACTTAAGAATTGTAGCATGCAAAAAGAAAGAAAATAAAACTGAATTAACATGTTTTTCTACTGGTCCTCAACCAATAAAATCTCAGTTATAGCCGGGCAGTGGTGGTTTACGCCTTTAATCCCAGCACTTGGGAGGTAGAGGCGGGCGGATCTTTGTGAGTTCGAGGCTAGCCTGGTCTAAAAAGTGAGTTCCAGGAAAGGCGCAAAACTACACAGAGAAACCCTGTCTCAAAAAACCAAAAAAAAAAAAAAATCTCGGTTATAAAAGAAAAACTCTTGGGAATTTCTTCCTGTTATCTCTAGATGCAGCGTATGCATTGTGCTATCCTCAAAGCCAAACAGGGTTTAGGGAGGGTGGCCCAAATAAAACCAGGTATCTAATCACAGACTTGAAATGATTTTCCTGTCTGCAGCAGCAGAATCTGGAAGAAGAGAAGTTATACAGTTGCCCAGCAGAGATGCCTCTTTGCTGTCTCAGCCTGGAGGCCTGTGGTAACAGTTACAGTAGGAACATCCCACCTAAAGTCTTCCAGTGGACATCATTGTATCCTGGGAACTCACAATTTCCTGGTCTTCACCAAGTTCTGGATAGCCAGTAAGTGTTTTTAGTTTTACTTGATGGTGATGATTTACTATAATCTGAAAGTGCATTAGAAGAGGAAGGAGAAACTGGAAACTTACATGTGCTTGGTGTCAAATGTTGTCTGAAGGGCTTAATATGTGACATGGATTGTAGATATCCATCTAAGAAAGATCCTGAAACATCTACACATTGTTAGCAACATCTTAGACGACATCAGTATTCTAGAAGCATGGAAATTCCATGCACAAAATGCAGCATAATAAAGCATGCCCCACCCAAAAGTAATCGTGCCACTAGCCCATCATAAAGGATGAGGGCACCATCATTGTTGTGCCACAATACACACATGCTTTTTCACACACTATACTCACATATATGTGCCCACATTCATACATTTAGAAACATGTATTTGTCTACACATTTGCATGCACACACACACACATACACATACACACACACACACACACACACACACACACACGCAGACACATAGAAATATACATAAAATTAATTAGATGTACAATAATTTGGCATAACAAAATATAAAAAGAAACAAACAACCTTTGTGGTATTGGTAAGCATGTGTATGGTATGCATGTTGTACGCAGAGCTATGGGTATATTTATGTGCATGTTTTTATAAGTACCTATATGGTATACATAATATGTACAACCATATCTAACTGCATATACATGTGCATATAAATATTAAGATAAACTGAAATCCCAACTCCCAGACACCCGCCAAGGAGGCAGCAGAACTTTCCGAGTGGCCACCTTGCTGTGTTAACTCTTTTCTACCTTCAACTCTGAGTACCTGTTATGTTTGTTTGAAAGGCATAACTTTTTAATTCACAACAGAGACACTGTTTTGCCTTATTAGAAAATATGTAAAATGTAACTTTCAAAAAATAGAAACATGAGAAATAATCTTTGCTTTCAGTATCTAGAAATGAATATCAAAACTTCCTTCAACACTTTTTTCTATAACTGTATATCATTTCAATACTTTAATATTAATCTCATTGTTTTAATTTTTTCTCCCCTGAATAATGCAGTCTTCAATATATATAAGTCATGAGGTATCATTGTCCGTGATGGTAGTGGCCACTACTGTCTCTATCTAAAACATCCTCTAGTTGCCTAGAAGTCGAGTTGTTAATTCCTGCATGGACTAGTTTATATTTCTGTGTAGACTTAGGAAACATTTATTACACTAGGCTTTGAAGATACAGAGGTAACTAGGGTGAGTAGCATGGGAAGGGGATGGCTTGGGTGGGCTGACTGCATGTGTTGGGAAAGTTCTAGTTAAATGGGTGAAAAGTCATGTCTGAATTAATAGGAGGCAAAAAGGCAGAACACAGGAGAAAGATATTTCTGACTCTGCATGCTGCTACTCAGTGTAGAACAACAGATCAGCTCTTACCCACTGCATGACACATGGCTGCCCCAGATTTCTACTTAGCATGGTGAAATGATTGTCCTTGGCTTGCTCTACAGTGGTGTCTATAACGATGATACAGGTCTAAAATCATTTGTAACAAATACACCTAAATGTACAACCCCTTACAAGGTATTCTGCATCAGAGCTGGTTTATACCAAAGTCCATGCTCAAAGGGTCGTCCAGAAGTAGAATTCTTTCTTGAGTCCAGTGTTCTCTGTGATTATGTTGGATACCTACTGTCTTAGTGTTTCATTGCTGTAAAGGGACACAATGACTACAGCAACAATTATAAAGGAAAACATTTAATCAGGTGGCTTATGGTTTGAGAGGTTTAGTTCATTATGATCATGGCAGGACATGGAGGCATGCAGACAGACATGGTGCTGGAGAAGGAGAAAAATGTGGAGATGAAGCTACATCTTGATCCACAGGCAGCAAAAAGTGCTCTGAGACACTAGGCATGGCATGAGCATAAGAGATCTCAATCCTCCCCCACTGTAACATAATCCTCCAATAAGGCCGCACTCTCTCCAACAAAGCCACACCCCCTAATAGTGCCAATCCCTATGAGATTATTGGGGCTTATTGCATTCAAATTAACAAACCTCCAAGATATCCTTAGAAGGCATAATAAAACAGATTATGGTGGGGCTAATAGAAGATGTTTTTGAGAGGAGAGTACTTTTTTTTTAAAAGAGGAGAGTCTTATCATTTATTTCTACCCATCTTAGGTTCCTTTTTGGGGACTCCACAACAAAACAGAGATTACCAAAAGAAAAGCATATTCACTTACCTAGTGCAAACTTTCATAGCACAAGTCTTCATAAGGTAGAAAAAAACCCACCAAAATTGCTTAGACATGGGATGATTTTTTCAAGATTGTTTTCATCCAGAATTGTCATTCCATAGAATATCCTGTGCTTAAGAAGTTACCATTAAATGTGCATATTTTCACATAATATTAAGTAAATATTCTCATTTACAATTGAAAGAGTCAGGTACTTTAAATGTACATTAATAGCAACATTTTGACTTCACTTAATCAGTATCAAATTAATTAAATATAAAAGCATATAGTATTGATGCTCAGCCATTGAGTGAACAAGGGAGTTGGGAGAAGACAAACACAGCATCATCAGCTGCCATCCATCCCCACCTCACTGTCATTTGCCCTGGGGTGCCTCTAACCCTGAATCCTGGATCCCCGTGCACCCAGCCAGGCACCATACTCATTTGGAGAAGTCCCTCTTAGACCCAACTTAATGAGCTTCCAGCTATCAGGAAAAGGATGGAAAGAGTTATCTCTCACTGAAACTGTTTGATACGTGTGAAAGTATAAGAGCAACTGCTACCACTGTACATGCCTGCACTGTTTTGAACAGGTCTCATTCCCTGGTCTATGCCACCCCTAGTCAGGCTACCAAGCATGAAAGACAAGAGCAAAGCCTTTGACACCAACATCTCACTTGTGCCTGAAGTCTCAACAGGAAGAGCAAGCAAACAGAATTAATCCATCCCCAGAAGTCCCCATGCCTCATCCAAATGGCAGCCACCACAAGCTTCACAGACTCCTGCCAAAAACTGTCCCAAGTGACAGTCAGCAGCCCCAGAACACTCCTTAGTTTAGAAGTGGGATAACATCCCAAGCCCAGGTCAGAGTGACCCATGGAGCACATGGAGATGGTGAAAGGGCATCAATCCTGCTGTGGAGATCATCTCAAGAGGAATTACTGACCCTGCAGGCAGCTAGAAACCAGAACAAGGCTACCAAAGAAAGGGAGTCTTCCAAACACTCATCTGGTCTCATATCAGGCCTGGGTCCCCACATTCTACAACATGTAGGGACAGAGGTGCACATGGCCCCAAAATTATGGGCCCTTACTCTAGATTTCATTATGGTCCTGATCCTTGGAGTGGGCTACAGCATCATGTTCACCAGAGTTCCTTCCCTACCACAAAATAATGCCCTTAAGTATCTTCCATGTTTCCTAATACCCTTACCCTTCTCACCTCGGGGACGTTTCCTGATCCTCAACTCCTGGTGGGCCCAGTCATTTCACCCATGCGGCATGACATTGAGCCGTGGACATGCACCATGGCTCAGGGCCAGCACTGTGCCTTTTAGAGCATGTAGTAGACCTGAGAGTTTATTCTAGAGTTGATGGAAAGTGGAATGTTATGAAACGTGTGTCAAAATGAAAGCAATAGGAGTCAAGCAGATGAATGGCAAATAGTGAGGGCTTTTGGATCATGTCCTCTCTGTGTGCCTTCATCAGTCTTCAGATATGAGGCTGCACGTTTCCTCCATGGAGAGACATGTGGTGCTTCTGACCTGCTTCAGGAAATTGTCAGGAAATCCTTTCTAGGTTTTATGAGCAGTTTCAGGGGAAGATCTGAGTCCTTCCTCACATTCATTCATCCACTCAAATACCTACCTATGTCAAGCCCCATGTTTTGATATAGCATATTCTGAATGCCAACAAATATGCAATAAAGCAAAAGTCTGGGTATAATTAATGACTGTGTTTATATTTGATCCTGAAGTGTAACTTTTATATAAATTTAAAGATGAATCTCAGTATATCATGTTCTGTGCATGTCATTTTGCATCAACTTTTCAGGGATTCTTGTTTTAAAAGTATCTAGAGATTGAAATGTACAAGGTACTTCATCTAAGTGGAATGTTTTCACTGAGTCTTTGAGACATTAGTATTCTAAAACATGTAGTAACCACAAAGGCTATTTAAGTTCTGGAGTACCTTGGAAATTTTGATCCTTGTAAGAATGTTATATTGGGATAAGTATGTGATGATTGCTGTAACTGGTTAAATACTGAAACCTGAACTGTCCACAGGGGTCTCAGAGCACTAATGACTAATAGCCTTAGACCTGACAAGTGCATGGGGCACATAGGACAGACTCTCAAAGGCACAATGCCAAGAAGGAACATGGCATTTCAATGACTCACCCTGGAACCTTCCTTGGTGCTTTTTCACTGGTTATTTCCAGTGAACTCACTGACCTGTATGGCAGAGTAACTTCACTTTTGCTTTTTCCCATGAATTACTCTGGACAAGCAGTTTCTTCAAGCTAGACACACAGCAACCCTCATCCCATCAAGAATTCTTACCCCGAGGGTGAGCTTTTATTGAGAGTATCAATCATTTGAAACAAAATTCTGCACAAATTTTCCAAAGCACTTTAATATTAAAATATTCTCTTAAGTTTCAGAAACACAAGAATATCCTCTAAGGCAGAGAGCCATGAGTTGATCATGAAAAGTACCAGGGAAGGGCCAATGAGATGCCTAGTTGGGTGGGAGGAAAAAGCTTACTCCTCCGAGTTTGTTCATTCACCTCCATCTAAACAGAATGTCAAATTGGCATGGTGTGTATTGTATGTTCATTCTCTCTCTATCATATGTATGTATGTATGTATGTATGTATGTATGTATGTATGTATGTATTTCCCCCTCTCAAAATAAGTAAATGGATATACGTTATTATTTTAAATTCCAATCAGTAGATTTCCATACCCTATTCATATGAAATAATTAATTTTTAAAATAATGAAAGAAATCGATGCAGCTCACAACTGTTTGTAACTCCAGTTCCAGAGGATTTGACACCCTCACACAGGCATACATGACGGCAAAACACCAATGCATGTAAATTAGTGAATAAACAATTAAATTTTTGTAGGTAATAGTGGGGTCACGGGCCCCACAAGCATGCCACAGAACTAAATAAACTAGGCTTATAGTGACTCAGAGCCTGAACCACCAACCAGGGAACATGCATGGGACTGACCTAGGCCCTCTGCATATATTTTTCAGTTGTATAACTTGGTCTTCTTGTGAGACTCCTAACAGTGGGAGCAGGGGGCTTGTCTCTATTGCCTGCTTTTGGGACCCATTCCTCCTACTGAGTTGCTATATCTAGCCTTAATAGAATAAGTCATGCCTAGTCCCACCACAACTTGATATGACATGGCAGGCAGATATCCATAGGAGGCCTGCACATTTCTGAAGAGAAGAAAGAGGAGGAGGAATGGATGTGGATCAGGAAGAGTGGAGGTGGGCGGAGGGTTGAGAGGAGAGGATGGAGGTGAAATTTTGGTTAGGATGTAAAAACAAAAATAAACAAATAAATAAAATCATTCATTCTAAAAGAAGGGAAAATAATGATGTTTATCATATTTAAATTTGAGATTTAATAAATGTTTAGTAAATGTCCCTCAAGGGACATTACCACTTATTCTAACTTTTTATTGTGTTTGTAGTTGTACAGGGATAGTTAAATCATGTGAGGCATAATTTTGAGCTGGTCTAATACATAATGTGTTTGCTTTGTACTTGGAATAATTATATCATGTTTAGGCATTATTATGACCTGGTTATTGTTTTACATTTAGAAATTAATCATGATATAAAAAGATATAATTGTGTGTCAAGTTGACATGGGTTGAAGTTGTGATAGAGATTTTTAGTTCTCAATTTTATTACATCTGGAATTAACTAAGACCCAAAAATGGAGGGGCACACCTGTGAGATATTTTTGCTTAACTTGAAGAGAGAAAATCCACATAGAATCCAGTTCTTTGTGGTTGGAAGACATTATCTGGATGTTAATGAGGAAAGAAACACCTTTAACTCAGACGTTTTGAGCCCCAAAACCTCATCTGTAATCTGAGCCAGGCCTTGTGCTGGAAGCCCATATACAGAAATGGAGAAAGGGAGCTTTTGCTCTTTAGCTGCTTGCTCTCACCTTGCTAGCAAGTCCATTCCTTCACTGGCATTGGAGCCATCTTCTTTGGGATTCCAGACTATACTACTGATGGGCTGAGACATGAAGCATTGTGGACTGAACAACTACTGGATTCTTGGACTTTGCCATTATAGCCAGCCAATGTTCAATTAGCTGGACCACAGCCTCTAAGTCATTCTAAAAAATAGGCTTTTGCATGTATAGAAATGCATTCTATAAGTTGTTACCCCATAGAACCCTGACCAACACCAGACAGGGATAAAACTTTTAGAGTAGTTTGGGCCTCACAACAGCATTATCTCAGTTATGAATTGCACAGAATCACTGGGCAAGAAAGTAAAATAACACAAGTCTGAAATTTCTCAAAAGGAACACACAGTAATCAAATTAAATGAGTAATTATATGAGATGGACAGATTCTAGCTTAAGTGAGGAAAGAAAAACCAGATGTCTTAGATTCTGTGGGCCAAGACCTGGCAACACACACACACACACACACACACACACACACACACACACACACACTAAGATCAGAAGACAGTAGGAACTTTTTGCTCTTGATAGTGATAGTTCTAGCCTGGAGGCACACGGAATTATTTCCTTTACAGATTAAGTCTCTGCCTCACTCTCAGTCTCAGAACTCAGATCTATCCCAGAGGAGCTTCACCAGAGTAAATCAGTCATCTTGAAGAACTTTCTCGATATAATCGAGATCTGTTGTGGTAGCAGAGCAGCTTCACCCACTTCTCTCCTTTTTTAGTTTTGCCCAGAATCACTCTACACCAGAGACATGTGGCCCTGACGAAAGCTCTATCCACTCCCTCTAGTCATAATTTCCTCCCAACATTGCTTATCTGGACCATCAAGAGGGATTCCTCATCCTACCTCCACCCCCAGCAGGGTCTTCTCAATTTTGCATTTCATCAGACAGACTTAATAGGTGTTGTCAACCTAGAAGAGATCTAGCAAATCTGTTCCATTCTGACAGTCAGTGAGACTGGGGCAGGATCCTGAACCTATGAGAGCCCTGAATGGATGTGTGGCAGCCTAAGACAATTAGCATGCCTGTCCCTACAGTTTTCAAGAAACTTCAGTCTTTGGTTGGGAGTGATCCACCTAATACAGCACACGTCGCTGGGAGGACAAAGGTCAATTGCAGGGACCGGGGAGATGGCTCATCCATTAAGAGCATTTATTTCTGTCTCAGAAGACCCACAGGATAGCTAACAAACCTCTTTAACTTAAAATGCAGGTGGACTATGCCCTCACCTGGCCTCTGTGGGCATTGCATGTATGTGGTGGTAAAACACCCCTAAGTATAAAGAAAACACCACAAAATATCCCAGCGTGTCTTGCAGGAAATTATCTCTACTGATCTGTTATCACTCATGATATATTTCAAGAAAACCAGAGGCATATTGCTTTACATATCCTGATTTCTTTTATACAATTTTAATGAACATTCTTATTTCCTGAGAAGCCTGGAGCAATATATTTTTGTTTCCCTTAATTTGGTCTACATGTTAATTTTGTGAACATGTGTATACAGTGTACCACATTTTACTGGTAGCTAAATATATGACCTCAAAGATACACTATGTCTAGTTTTTCTCTTATGTAGTTGTTATCCATGGAGTAGGCTATGCCATCCACATCCAAGGTGCCATCCCCCTGTGTAGTCCTGAGACTCATGAATGGGAAATCCTTGTGCAGCCCGAGCTTCCTAGAACTTGCTGAGATACATCCAAGCATGTGATTTCTGGGTTTACAGGAGTGTGAAACCTCACCTGACTAAAGAAGAGTCTCAGAGTGAAAAGTTTGAAATTGTATTTTATTCATAAAATACATTCATTTTATTCAATGTGGGCTTTCAAAATAGCATCATTATATACAGTGTATAGCCTTAGCAAACTATTAAAACAATGACAAGAATAAAAGTAATAACAAAAATTAATACAATCTTAAACCAAAATGAAGAAAACCAAAAACCAAAGAATAAATATCCCAAGATATAAACAAAAAAAATATTAAGGAAATTACAGTTTCCTTTGGAATTTCATTGCAAAAGAGGTGAGGAACTGGCTTATTCTCTGTAGTAAATTATCTTCAGCAACACTTGCCCATGACATGGCGTCAGCTTCTGCACTGCATTAGAGAGAATCTTATGCTTTTGGTGTGGTCTGTCTGGATGGCAGTGTGACATTAACACCGTCTTCCTTGCCAGATTTCCCATCACATATGGAGTCAGGGTTCTTAGTAATTTGTGTTGTGTTCTCTGAATCTCAGACTATTTTTCATATAATCTTTTGTTGGGAATAATGAGCCAGCAAATGTGGATCAGATATTGGCTGGATCGCCTGATGGTAGGTTGATATTTGCATCACTAGTGAGTTCAAAGCTGAAAAGAGGTGGCATTTTCTGAGGAGGTCTTGAACCTGGAGTATAGAATGTCATGCCATCAAGGTGTCTCTGGCTTCTTCCAGCCTTCTCAGTCTTCTTAACAGGTGCTGTTATGGAAAATAATTTAAAAAATATGATGCAGAAACCGTTTTGCTCTGCCACAGGCAAGAAAATCAAGGCCTATTCATCCCTAGTAAACAAAAGTTAATGAAGGAAACACACTCCATGAACACCCTGCTGTTGGGGATGGGGCTCAATGGTGGATTATTTGCCTGGGACACTGTTTCTGCTTCAGTAGCTCCATCTGCAGGAGGCTCTCATCCTGGGATGTGGTCTGCTCCATTTCCCGCCAGAGGTTTTCAGACCTAGGGGAAGAAGGCAGCTGGAGCAGAAGCCTGGTGGGGACCTGCCATGTCAGCTTTTGAGCCGCCACCAGATCTACTAAGCTAGACAATCAAGCAGTACCTTTCAGCTGAGTTCATTCCCTGCTTCCCCAGGGGAAAAGGGTCAGAGAGCACCTGGGCAGGATTTTTTTCTCAAATTTTAAAAACTGCTAGAAGTTGAACTGGAAAATACACACTCTGCTGGATTAGAAAAAACAGTATATTTCTCCAGCAGTCCAAAGACATCATTTTGGAGAAATATCAGTATGACAAGGTCTGAGGCACAGGTCAGGAGAGATGCAGCTGGCCTTGATTAGATACCAGGTGAATGTGAACTTCCTGGAAAACTCTATGCCTGCCCTCTAGTGGAGCCTATACAGCAATGCAGAATAGGCTTTGATTATTCCTACAGCCCAGACCCCTGCATGGGATTAACTTGTCAACTCCTACTCTGTTTATGACCAGTGTAAATCTTGTCATGAGAAACTGATAAACACTGCAGAGAGCCAGCAATCAGCAGTAGGCTGCTGTGTGCTATCTGCCAAAGGGTAGAAACTTATCTCTGAAGTGATGTTCCTGATGAAAAATAAAGTTGCAAGAGGATGCACTTCCCTTCATGATTGATGGTTCCCTCTAGATTTCTGGCTACCATGGAAATATTTGTGGGGAGATCTAACTTAAGAGATGAGATACTCAGAGCATACTAGAGGTCTCAAAATGGAAGAAGGGGACACAATCCTCATTAGACAAAGGAGAAAGCATGTTGTTTCCTGGACATAAGTTCCTGTTGACTGAGTAAGCAATGACACTCTGAGGTGTTCTTTCCCTGGCTGTGGCTGGGAGCTTTGCCAATTGAACAGAAACTCAAAATGGACAGAGATCCAGGTACAGTGGACCCACTTGGATTCACCTGCTTCTGGAAGCCTAGGCTCCTACCTCATCTGGGACACATTTAAGTGATGCTGCAGCTTTACTGCCAAGTCCCTTTGCCTGCTTCAGCAGGGACTGAAGATTTTCCTCAAGTCTTTGATGTTCCTGCTCATTAGAAGCTTGCGTTTTTAGGGGAGGGTGATCTGCACCCCTGTACATACATATGCTTGCAAGCACACACACACACACATACACACACACACACACACATACACATACACACACATATGTACATGTATGCACACATGCAAGCACACTACATTGCATCCGTTTTTAGTTTCCTAGATAACACTGATGTAATAGGAGATCACCTGGGATACTGTGGAGAAGAAAGTGACCTTTCATTAACTCACAGCCTCTCTACTCATATTCCAGCCCAGTGGCAGAAAACACAGGAAACTCTGAGCACAGGGATGTGGAGAAAATTGTGTACTTTTACTCTGTTTTGATAATTTTTATTTTATTTTTAATTTATATGTGCAGGTGTTTTGCCTGCCTATGTGTCAGATTAACACATGGGAGAAGAACTCAGTGGACAGATAAGTCAATGTAGTGCTTGCCTTATAAACCTGTACACAGATAGGTGAACCCCAGGGTTCCTTGACCAGTAATCTAAGCTCGCCTAGCAAGTTCCCAAGTGTGTACATTGAAGGCTTAGTTCCCCAGCAAAGGACCACTGGATGGCAGTGGACCAGCACCTTGCTTTCACTCAATGCTTCTCAGTGTCTCCAAGGGCGGCAGCTTCTTCCTAAAGAAGCTCTCTAAACCACAGGTTGCCTCAATTTAGGCCCAAAGAAATGAGCTCAGAAAACAAAACAAGACAAAATCTCTAAAGTCAGTCTATATTAACCTTTCCTCCAAGTAAGATGATTGTGTCAGGAATTTCTTTGAGTAACAGAAGGTTGAGTAACTCCCATCCAAATGATTGCATGTATTATTCCATGCTTCACAATATTCCATGGACCACATTGTATGTTTTCCCTAATCAAGGATGGGCATCTGAATAGTTTCTAGCTGGAGGTGTTCTGATGAGTCCTGCTGTAACCCTGTTGACCCTATTCTCTGAGGACACCTACTTTACATTCTGGAACCAATGGACCACTGGAGTCTGCATTCAACATTCTGAATAATTATATATAGCTTCTCACAGGGCTGCACCATCTTACACTACTAGCAATGTCTGAGAGTTTTCATTTCTGCCAACCCTCCATCAGGCAGATTTTAACTCAGTATGAAGAAGTTTGGAATAAAAGCAGGTTCTGAGTGCTTCAGACACAACATGGAGTGGGTGCTTTAGAGTATGAGGAGCCTAAGGGGTGCACTGAGACAGCTTCTCCTCACACCTCAGCATAGCTGTGGGACTTCTGCTGGGCTGAGATGCAGCCACAAGCACCTCTGCAGTGCAGAATTTCTCAAAGAATAAAGTCCATGCCAAGCTTCAAGGACAAGGTTAACTGAACCAAGGTTAGGCAAAGGTGAAAGGAAAATGGCGGCAGGCGATGAGGAGAAAAACAAAACAGGATGCAAGGAAGTCATCAGTGGTCAGCCACAATTCACCCAGAGCAGAGAAGGACACACACCCTCAGGCAGCCTTTCATACCTCTCAGTAGCCTCTTTCTCACCTTCATGGACCCCATTACTTTGTTTTCTCCAGAGGATTTATTTGCAGATAAATAATTCTGCCTCTAAAAAGACCTGAAAAACCTTTAGCCTGTATCAATTTTCTGTCATTTGTTGTAGTTAGCTGTGTGGACATGCAGAGTGATGGGCAGCTCCATCTGTTCTTTGACTGATGCAAAGTGGTACTAACTAGATTAGGCATAGTACTTTCTCACTGAAGTCTCTCTCCATCATTGTTAAAGATGTTCCATTGTTCAATGAGTGAGTGAACATACACATAGAGGCTCAAACTCATATTCTCATACCCCATAGAAACACAAGACAACACATAGACACACACACACACACACAACACACACACACACACACACACACACACACACACACACACCTTTCTTGAACCCAGAAAGGTAAGGGAGAATACGCGAATCTTGCAACACCTTTTGTCCTACAGGGAGAGGTAGTGTGTCCTCCCTGTTGTCTATAAGCCAGTTAGACTCAGCCAGGCTTTTCTGCCCTGTCCTGAACTTTTTTCCCCTCCTAGGGAAGTTTTTATCGCCAGACTCATTGATTGTACAGATAAGTAACAACCTCTGCACAACTGAGTTTGACCACATAAGACCAGGTGCTCATGGGAGATGGCTGGACAGGAAGCCTCCTGATAGGTCCAAGTTGACCCATCATAGTCTCCTCCCTAAACCTAACCAGACTCCTCCACAGAAGGCAGTGCTAGACCAGAGAATGGAAGTTACCCATTGTCATTACTCAACAACTTTTGACCAGATTATAGTGTATGTTATATTAAAACAGCCCAGGTCAGACAGTAGGATGCTACTTAGGTCACCCACAGCACTTTCTTGAAAGGCAGCACTGTATAAAACTATGAGGAGGAATCTTTCCTAAGAACACAGCCATATACATGTTAGAGTGAGCATCAAAATGTCAGGTTCCATGTGTGAAGCCAGTAAGACAAACCAGACATTTCCTGGGAAGTTACTTCTATGCCGAGAAAGAAAAGAAGTCTACTTATTAATTTTAAAATGGATCCATTGTTTGATTCTTGTAGAGGACGTTCCTCCTTCCATGCTGTTTCGGCTTCTGATCTCATATGACCCCTGCCAAGTAAATGAGACCCAGAGCCTTGACCCCACTCACTCAGACCTCTCTGCTACTCCCTAAGTGGCTCCCATCATAGCACCGCTCCTTCCATACTAACATATCGGTGAGTGACATTGATTTACTCGTCTCCATCAATGGACTGCAGCTTCTAGCAGAGCAGTAGGGTTTGCTTGCCCGTCATGCAGTGCCTTTCAAGAGGACAAATCCCCAGAAAGACTTGTGAATGATCACAGAAATGAACTGTTGGATGGGATGGGTCAGTTGGATAAATGAGTAGATGGTTACATGGGTGTGTGTATATGTGTGTGTATGGTTAGACAAGTGGGCAGTTTGGCCCTGCTGCTTAAACCTACCTTCTGTTGCCTTGTCCAGAGGTCGTAGATCTTCTCATGGGCCTCCTCACAGAGCCTCCTCGCCTCCTCGCAGGACTCTTGTAGTAAAATCTGCTCCCCATGCAGCTTTCTGTTGTTCTTTTTCAACATGCTCACTTTTTCCTTTAGCTGAGTCCATTCACTCAGGAGCTGACTGTAGAGGGTGCTGAAATATCACTAAAAATGATGAGCTCTACATCCATCTGCCACTCCTGCCTCCTAATACCATCCTTCCTGCAAGGTCCCATGTCCCCATCCCCATGAACCCTGGGTAGGAACCCACATTAGCCATGCCAGCATCACTCAGGTGGAGGCCAAAGCCAGAGAATAGCCAAATTACAGAAAGATTCAAACTACTTCTGAATACCCTGACAGCAAAAGGGATTCATGTACCTATGAAAACTGGATCCCCCACCTACCCCACACACACCCTGGTGTTTAACTGTTCACAGTATTGGGGAAACATGAGCAGGTAGAGTCAAACCATGCTCTAAGGGGGACAGAACACCCAATGGGAATACATTTCATGTTTCCCATAGAAACCAGCTCTGTAAGCTCCTGCCAGAGCCACAGAAAACATTCATGGTACAAACCATGTTTTCTCGCTAGAAGCTCCAGAAGTTGACAGGAAAATGTTGGGAGGGGCTCTCAGACTCTTCACTCTTAGGAGAACTCAGTTTCAGAGGCACAAGTCCAAGAGCTATCAGACAGGCTGCTTGCTAAGAGGTAAACAGGCTAAAACTACAGCCCAACTTTGTTCAAAGGTGAAGAAGGGGAGAAGCTGCTGTGGGATGTCTTTCTGTATGCTGTGAATATGTATTGTTCTTATTGGTTAATAAGTAAGCTGCTTTGGCCTATGGCAAGGCAGGATGGAACCAGGCAGAAAAATCCAGAAGAGACAGAGAAGGAAGTCAGAGGTGGAGGAGATAACAGCTGCCACCCAAGGAGCAACATGCCAGCAGCCTGGCCATGCAACAGCCATGTGGCAAACACAAATTAATAGAAATGGGTTAATTTAAGGTGATAGATCTAACTAGCAAGAAACTTAAGCCATTGGCCATACAGTTTGTAAGTAATATAAGCCTTTGTGTGTTTATTTGGGACCATTTGGCTTCAGGAGGTGAGTGGGACAGATTCCTCCTGACAGCTGGGTCAGGCAGGACTGGAAAAACTTCAGACTGCCAGAAGCAGTCCCTACCAATTTTTGGAGTCCCATCTAAATTAGGCACTCACCAGTAGGAGTTGGTCTGCTCACTCAGCTTCTTGCACTTGTACGAGGCCTCACAAATCTCCTTGGGGAATTTCTTTACATCCGACATCTCCTTCTTATGCTGTGTTTTCAGCATCTCAAGTTCAGAATTCAGCCTGTGGTAGGGCATGGCCCCAGGAGCAAAGAACCACATGAACACAGGCCTCAGGGACCACATGAATTAAGGTTCTGTTTTGTACTACCCTAGCCCCCTGGATGTCACACTCTGAATTCTATACTGGACCTCCTGATGTGCATTAGACTTGCCTCACTGTCCCAGGGCCAGGAAAGGCTGGGTGTCAATAGGGAAGGAGACAGGACTACATGATCTCCCTCAGTAGACCTATAGGGGCAGACTAGCCAGCTAAGAGGGTCTGAGGAGTCTGTGCCACAGATCGGGGTCTATTTGAAATCTGTGATGACATTCCCACTGTCTTGAGAACAGAGATTCTTTCTCCTTACAAGGATACCCAGAACTCATAATCAGTATTTCCATGGAGGAGGCACTACATGAGGATGGCTTTATAAACTCCCAAGAGGATTCCAATGAGGCACCAGGGTGAGCACAAAGCTGAGAGCAGTGATGCTCAATGTGGGGCTCCATGACCTCAGCACTTACATCACCTGAAATCTTTGAGACATGTGAATATTCAGGCCTGCTATCAATCTCTGACTCGGAGAATCAGGAAAGACACACACACACACACACACACACACACACACACACACACACACTGTAAGGGAGCTTCTCAGAGACAGTACATAACACACGCAGACACACAATCCTCAGCACAAAGAGATGTATTACCCCAGCAGGGCAAGCATAGTTTGGGAAACTGCCTCTGGATCAGGCAAAGGCAGACAGCAAGAAGCAAGCATTTTTTAGCAGTGGGTTTTTAAGTAGAAAAGGTTAATCTGTGCTAGGGTGAGTTGTTGAGATCTGATTGGATTGGTTAGCCAGTGTAGCCAAGTAATAAATTTTGATTATTAGACTTTGGTGTTGAGTCTCAAGAATGAGTCAGTGTCCACTAAAGGGAATGACTTTGGGGACTAAATTTAGGAATGTAATTTAATGGTTTATCAAGGGAGAGGGAAGTGAAAAGGGTAAAACTTGCCACTGCCATGTTTGCAACGTTTGGACCCCTTAGAGAGCACTTCACACACATAATTCCACACACAGTTAGGATGTCAGAGAAATGCAGGTAAGTGGCATTGTCTCATAGTATAAGGAACAAGCTGAGAGGAGCGGAGATGAATTCAGGCCTTCCGGTCACACACGGATGGACTGAGTAGGCCCACCAGGCCATTCAAGCTGCTGCCATAGCAAAAAGCAAAAATAAATATCAATTCAGAGCACTGAGCATCTCCTAAAAGCCAATGCGTGTCAGGGCCTCTTGAAATGCATGTTGTGATCTTACACACTACTGCCCCTCTCTGTAGATTGTGATTCAGGCCACAAGCTCTGGTTTTCATTTGGAGGAATCAGAACAGCCTGTGTCATATCTCACTCATACATCTCACTCCTCCAAGCTTCAGTTCTGCCTCTCAGATGCACTCAGGACACAGTAGGTTCAAGACAGTCACCAGAGAAAAGGGCATGATGAGTACCTGTTGTTCAACTCATTGTTGTTATAAAGGGCCAGGAGTTCCAGCAGTTCATTCCTCTCATTGGTCATCATCTGTAGCTGAAGGGTCAGTTTATCCACCTGGTTCAGCTGCTGATCCTGCTCAGTGAGGAAGAAGGGTGTGGATGATGCCTTCCTAGTAGTTCCTGTAGGTACATAAACACAAATGAATTTGTCCAGATGAATGGCATAGGGCCAAGAGAGATCACGTGGAGTCCCAAGAGGAGTCCTGAGGAAGAGGAAATGCATGACACCCAGTGAAGCCCTCAAAATTCCGAGCAGATATCCTTAAACTGGGGACCATAAGCCATGTGTCTATCTCCAATCTCTAGGGATAGATATATGCCTCAGGCGCTACTTCAGCCCCACTGTCCCTGAAAGGCATAAGTAAGGCCAGCCATGTTGGTTTGGAATTCTCAACAAATACCTGATGTGATACGAGAAAGTCCTGGACTGCCTGGTGCTTCGCACCTCTCAGCCCTGATATCCTGTGTGCAGGACTAAAACAACTGAATGTCTCAGACCTGGGTACATGGATGGAAAGTTTCCCTTCCTGGTATTTATATCAGATATCCATGAAATCTACAGAAATCCACTGAGAATAAAGTGCAGCAACATCCTACCCTGATACCTCATTAGTGGTTCTGGGCCTCCTTTAGCATTCTTTGCCAATCATAATGAACTGAAAAAGGTCCCAGCACAGCAGCTGCCTCCCTGACATTTCCTGGCCCTCTGCCCTCAGAAAATCCTCCACTTTGGATCTGCTCTTTAGCAACCCAGGTAAGCTGCATAGGCCCATTGCTTCAGATGTTCACAGCTACTGCACCCCATTAAGAGAAGGACCAATTGTGGCATCAACTCCTGCTTAGAAAACCATTGCTTTCTATGCCAATCAGTGTGCTTAGTTTTGCCAACATGTTGATTGGTGAACCCTGTGAGCTCTTAATAAATGCCTCAAGGGCAGTTGGCATTGCCACAACACTGGTGATTTCACAGAAGATGCCAAGGGCTCTCCAGGATACAATAGAATTTCCAGAGTAGGGACTGTTAGGGTCACTGCTAATGTTGTCACCTATCTGATAACAAACTCTTCCCCAATTCACCAAAAGCCAAGCTCCTCTTTCCAGCAGCCTTCCCTGAGACAGAGCAGGGCCTTCAGCACCTCGTCATTTCAATCCAGAGATCTCAATGATTCATTAGAATCTAGTTCATTCTAATTCAATATTTCATCATGTATGGAGGGCAAGACTCAATTTCCTAACACTGCCCAGGAATGGCTCTTCTCATCCTGAAGAATGCTAACTTAATAAGATGAGAAATAAAGGATACTAAGAAAATAGCTCAGGATAATGAGGAAGGAAGATCAGTTCCACAAGGTGAACAAGCACATTAGAGAAGATCCACGGGGCTGTTACAATGTATGGGGGTGGGGAAGGATTATGTGGGTCCTGTCAGAACAATGATAATCATATAGGTAATGATGAAACTTTTGCCAAAAGCTTCAGCAGAATACATTCTAACCATCATGATGTTAGCAAAGGAGTTATCAATTATTGAAAGGTATGACTGAAAATACCTAAGGACTGGGCATCCACAGGTGAGCCCTCTGACACCAAGAACAAAAACTTACAGGAAGAGTGATGTCCCAGTTTGCACTCAAGGTAGAGGGAAGAAGACTGGCGAGTGAGAGGAAAGGAACTCAGAAACCTTAGGGGTCACTGACATGCAGCAATACTTGGTGGCTCTTGCCCTGATAGTGGGTTGTTATTTAAAGAGTGAGAACCTCTAGCTCTGGCCAGAGGACTTTACTCTCCTTGTTATTAGTGATACACACCAAAAGACATCCAGTGTGGGTGAAGTGCAGGGCTGGTACTGAAACCTCTTTAGTCCCTCTGTGCTTCCTTCCCACTCAGAGGGAAAGCAGAGGGCCCTCAACAGAGCAGCTGCAGCCTTGACCATCCCTGGCTCTCTGCCAAACTAACCTTGAAAAATCCTCAACTTTGTTCTGCTCTTGAAGAACTCAGAGGACTAGGATAGGCCCATGGCTTCTCAGAAACTCTCACCCCCTTAGCCCCACTCCTAGAAGGATCAGCTGAGGCCTTCCTCCTTCAGTAAGCTCTCCATCCCTTTCCCAGGACTCACTGCACTTTCCCCAGAACCATTTATTTCTTGATGTGTGACATGAAGGCTGTCTTCCTTCTGCCTCCCTTTGGTCTCCCTGTGCTCATCATCCTGTCTCCCAAGAATCCTGTTCAGTCTAGTCAGCATGTCTGTAGGTGGAACACAAGACACTGCACAAATGCCCCAATGACAGTTGGTGTTGCCACAACACTGGTGACATCACATGGAACGCCAGGGCTCTCCAGGGTACAGTAGAATGTCCATGTACTGATGTCACATGGTATAGCTGTTACATCCCTGTCTCATACCTCACCCAAAAGTGACTTGAAACCAAGGTGCCATTTGCAGGAGCCTCTGGGGTCACAATGAAAGCCATTAGTTATAATCCTCCTTTCAAAGCCAGAAATCTAGGCCTCTGCTTCATTAGAAACTTTATCTAAGTGAAGTTGAAAGCTCACTTTGCATGTCCTGTCCAGGGTTGGATTTTTCCTCCTTAAGATTCATAATCAATAATTTGAGAAAGAAAGGATGCTTAGAAGTTAGGTCAAGACAATGAGGAGTAGTAGGGATGAGACCTCTGAAGTGAACAATCACCCAGGGAAGATCCTCAGACTTGTAGAGATTGGTGGGCTCAAAGAAAAGTCACATTGTTAGTTATGAAGATTTCACCAGAGTGTCAGTAGAGATAACTCAAGCCATGAGTTTATGAGTGAAGATGTGACTAGCTCTGGACAGGTCTGGTTGGAGCCACTAAGACCAGGTGAGCTCTCAGATATTGAAAGCAAGCCAATTCATGGAAAGAGTAGGATGACCCAATCCTTGAAATCATTGACTGAGGAAAATGTAGTGGCAAGTCAGAGTTCAGTGTTGGCTATGGAGAGGCAATATGAGTGAGACCACACACACACACACACACACACACACACACACACACACACACAAACCAGGCATACAATCATGGAGTAGAACATGATGTAGATCACTGCTGTGGTGCTTCAACCAGTAAACAAAGCCAAACGCCTAGTTTTGGCGCCACCTGTTCCAATCCACATGCTCTTGAAGAGGTGGCACTGCAGGCTTGGGTTCAAGATCCATTAGGAGGATATGAGAAGGGCAGGCAAGGGGAGAGAATCAAGAGTTGTTGCATCATACAGCTTTGTTATACCCAAACCTCACATTTCTTATCATGACATCGCTATAAAGAGAAGCCAGGTCATGGTCAGCATGGAGTGCATGTTCTCCAAACAAATCTCTGGATTTTGTCCACCAAAGCGTTATCCTTGCAGCCTAGGACTTATGAAACTTTTGGGTGATCTGTGTCATTTCAGATTTTGAAGCTTTAAGCAAATAAATGTGATTGTCAACTTTATTTCTAAATAGTCTTGTGAAGACCAAAAAGTGGAGTACATTCTGGAATTTGGGAGCAAGGCATGTCCTCTAAACTGATATAAAAACTATTTTAAGAACATAGATGACAGTATTGGGGGTAAAGAAATCTGAGTAGAGAGGTGGTATAGAGAGAGGGGTGAGATACTCAGAGAGTGTGATTGCTCACATGAATCCAGAGATGAGGCAGTAGATCTAGATGGAAAAGTATAAAGGATTGCCTGCAAATCCCAGTAATTAGAAAGAGGCCTGGAGTCAGCTGTATAGTTGAGACCTCAGACAGCTTGGTCTTTCTAAAAATCAATTGTGAAACATCACACTTCCATGAACAGATACCCTGCCCAGGATATATAGTCATTTACCCAGCAAAGACAGAAATCCCTTCTGCATGGTCCTGCTTCTTATCTCACTGATGTCCCATCCAGAGGAGGGTTCATGTTCTGCCAAATGCCCTGAGATCAAGCTGACAGAGGATGGCACCTGCCTTTTACAATGTTCATCTCAGCCCACTCTTGGTAGTTGGATCATGTTCAGGAAATGAACTGGGAGATAAGACTTTGCCTAGCCGCTTCTCAAAGTTCAGGCTTGAGACTCCCCCTCTGTGAATGTCAACTTTCCTGTCTTCTACAGGGAGAGGAGTGTCTCAGGTGTCTGCTGGTTTCTTCTCCTTTTCACATGCTTCAGGTTACCCAAGGGACAGCCTCCTCAACCTTACTCAGAGCTGCACAAGACAAAGCCTGGCTTCAGACTCCCCAAATCTGGCCTCAGCAGCCATAAGAATGGTGGCACAGTTCACATGACTTTTTTGAGACACAGGATCTCCTGGAACTTGCACTACAGTCAGTCTTCCGTTCTCCTCCTCATTTCCCAATTGGTTGAGATCATGGCATGCATCACTATGCCCAGTTTCTTTTTTTCTATTTCTAAATGTTCGAACATCCAGAAACAACCAGTGAGGTCAAGATCATGATGGGGAAAACAACAGAGATAGCCTACCCAAGCTGGAAACTCTTGGACTCTGGTGGGAACAATCACAGGACCAAACTAGGTCCTCTGACTGTGGGTGACAGTCTAGGTGATCACCTGCAGCTTCAAGTGACCATGTTCAGGACTGACTGTGAACATACCTATCTGTCCTGAACCAGACAGCTGGAAGAGGCAGCCTGCTGGTGGAAGACACAGCCTACTAAGCCTTTGTCTCAGTATAGAAAATAAAAAGGAAGCCAGAAGTTGGCTTTTTGTATTACTTATCAGTTCCTCTTTATCTGTCTGCCTCTCAGGGAAGACTGTGTAATTCTTTTTCCCTCAAATTAATGAGTTTATTGAGGTTATTACAGGAGTATAGGTGTGGTATTACTTATAGGAATATGAATAACTCTAATGTGTGGCATCACAAAGGCTCACATTAGAATGGGTGACTCATGAAGACTAGAACTCTGAATGTGTCTGCATGACTTGTTTGCAGCTGAATGAGACAGAGGGTCTCATTTCCTCAGTTCTCCTTAGTTACACCTATTTAACCTTGGGAGCGTAAGGGCCTTGTTAATCCTGTAAATTTCAGCTTTCCCAACCATGGTTTAATTGCTGAGTATTATGAACCTCCTCTCTCTTTCCACAGAACTTTCTGAGACTTAAGGAAATAGTCCTACTCAGGGACTAGCACACCAGTTGGATACTCAATATTAAATGATCAGTCCTGAAAACATATATGCTAGCTATACAGAATGATTGGTTTACATTTAGGAATATATAACTATATGGATACACACACACACACACACACACACAGAAACACACACACACACATATCTTCATGCACATATATATATGTATATGAACATAGCAACAATTAATGAATATAGAGGTCATAAATTAGAAACAGAGCAAGGAGAAGTGTAGTGAGGGTTTGGAAGGATGAAAAAGAAGAGAAAATAATGTAATTATTACCTCAAAAATAATAGAAAAGTATTTCATGTTATTCAAAGGAAAATTGTTACACAACCTTTCACCCATTCCTTAAAATGTTAGTTGTTTGTATAAGTTCACATTCTCCCATGGAGCTCTGCAAAGGCACTAAAGGCAAACACAAGTCCTGAAGTCCCTGGTGAATCAACCATTTTATGTTTGACCTCTTCTGTAAGCACAGCCCAGTGCTCTATCATGCCCAGTGAATTGGCCGCAAAGCACTGCTTCTCTCATATATATTTTATCAGGAAAACCCCATCCTTCCTTCATCATCTTCCAGTGTGTGGGAGACCTCTGCTTGTGGTAACCAAGCATCCCCAATGCTTCCTGTGAGCCTATCCATCAGGAAATAATTTCTCTCAGATTTCATTAGATTTCATAGCCTGTATTTCAAGGAGGTTTTTGTAAGTGGCTCACCTACTTTCCCACTTCTATTGCACTCAGATTGATCTCATCTGTTCACATAGCCTACAATCCCATGAGCCAAGCTTTGACAGGAGGTTTCACTGATCTTTTGAAAGTCTTTTGTATCAAGTAGTTGAGAGACAGAATACTCCCTGACTAAGTCAGGCTCTTTTTGCAGGCCATTTATGGCTATCAAATGCAAGTTCTAGCATGGATTTTCCTTTTCTCTGTATAAAAGGTTGAAACTAAGTGGCATCTTCTATCACTTTTATTTTAAACAGAGAATTACACTCTAATTGTATACAAGTGTAATGAATTTTGTCCTAAGGAATTTTAATAAATACAGCAGTTTCATATATGATCTTGATTTTTTTCTCTTCCATAAAATTTCTGACTTATGACTTTTCTGGGTTTGAGTACAACTTTCCATTTCCATTTAGAAAACTCTACAGATTTTACCTCTTGACAAGAATTTATTTAGTCATAAAATATTTTTGTAAACTTCATGGTAGAGAACTAATAAACACTGAATATTTCAACTCAATGAATTCATTGTATGTAAATTACATTTGTCATATAAAGAAACAAACTAAGATAATGTGTTTGCAAGTTATTAAAGTATCAAATTGTTGGATGTAGGTTTTGGGCTCGTTTTAAGCACAACTTGCATTTTTTAACAAGCACTCCTTTACACAATATTTTTAGTGTCACAGTGTCAGAGATCTAAAGAACCTCATATTTTAGCAAGTACCAGGAAAGATAGGGATTATAAAGATTTTGGGTGGAAAAATATGGAGAATAAAACCTACAGAGAAAAGTTTTTTTTAAATTTTTTATGATGTAATTAGCATTTTCTAAAGCCCTGTAAAAATTCAGGGAGGCAAATTGGTTATAATACCCGGGATGAATAAGGGAAGATCAAGAAGAAGGAGAAATAAAAGAGGAAGAGTAGTTGTAGGAGAAGATGGATGGATGGATGGATGGATGGATAGAGATAGGTGATGAAATAGATAGATAGATAGATAGATAGATAGATAGATAGATAGATAGATAGATAGATAGAGATAGGTGATGAAATAGATAAATAGATAGATAGATAGATAGATAGATAGATAGATAGATAGATAGATAGATAGGCAGAGAGACAGACAGAGAGAAACACAGAGAGACAGTTAGGAGTATATACAGTTTTCAGGCTATACACTATAGTGTTTATTGGGTTCACCAAAGGCAGGATGGACTCAGAACATTTGTCCTTCTTCCCCATATTGGTCAGAGAACTAGGTATGGTTGAAGAACTCAGAATTTTTCTTTTAGTATCTGTAGCCCTTTAATTCTGGACAATCCTAGGATTTGTGGTTCCCAAAAATAGCCCTCAAATTTAGTTCCATTCCAGTTGTCTCTCAGTGGTCCCACTTTTTCTCTGTGTTGATATGTGAGGTGAGGTGGGACAAATACTAGTTATCCAGGGGGCCCTGGCATTCTAGGCCCCCAAGAATCTTTTTAAATGAATGCTCCAGGGTTTGTATAGAACTCTAGAAAAGGAATAAGGAATCCTTGTTGCAGCAGATGATACAGAGAGGTTGAGACAAAACAGATTGGGTTCTAGCATGGATTATTACAATGGAGAGGCAAGAGTTTCTGGTCCAGAAATATTAACAGGCTAGATACTCTGAAGATTACATTTAGATCACTTTTTTCTCAGAGCTGAGGACCAAGCCCAAGGCCTTGTGCTTGCTAGGCAAGCACTCTACCACTGAGCTAAATCCCCATTGCCAAATTTTTAAGGACATATTTTAGAGAAAAGTCAGAAGGAAATGGAGGATTTAAGACTACCAATTTCTGATGCCATCTCACAGATTTTCCAGAATGTGATGGGCTGATCGTGTTTGCCTTTGGGGATGTTATTTTTATAAAGACAGCAAACTTAGTAGGGGGTTTCTAGCATTAAGCTCAGCAGCACAAGGACACCCCATTAAATAACTAGTCTGGAATCCTTTAAGTAAAGAGGAGATGCAGCAAATTGATGAAATGAAATGTAGAAGTGCCTGCAGTTGAAAGGTCGGGATGAGATGGGTCACTCCAGAATGTTAATCAAGAAAAGTCAGAATAAGGAATATTAAATATAGGAGGAAGTCTGACAGTGTGTGGGAAAAGTCTTTATTTGCTAATGCTTTGGTGATTGGTATTACACATCATCCTCGGAGTATAAAAATAATACAATGGGGATCCTTCTTTGAGAAAACATGTCCACATTTGATATGATATTGTATATTAAGTTCAAGTCTCTGAAATCTTGTAAGAAAAAATGGAACATCATGGACCATGTTTCTGGAAAAAGAAATAGAGAAGAATTACTGAAGCAGATTTTGGTTGGAAATATGTTAAACATATATATGTACCCATAAATGTATATACATACAAAATCACGAGAAACAAAATCAGTAAAACAATCCAGACAGGAGTCCAATGGGGTCTGAATATTGATAAACACAATTATCTTGATGCCTACACTATCCACTTAATTCAAAATTCAGGCTGTCGACAAGGACAATGCTGTTCTGATGAGGATGACATCAGGGCTCCCTTTCTAGCCTTATTCATTGGGCTGTAGATGGCAGCATTCAGCACTGGAGTGAACACACTGTTTACATCACCAAACCTACTGTAATTCTCCATGTTAATGTGTAAGAGAAGAACTGAGGTAAACTGACAGTCATGTCCTAAATATCAGGCAGACCAGCTTTCAAGCACCAAATGCAAATCATGGTTATCTGAAATATCAAGAGTATGAATATAGCCTCAGTGCAGTTTCCAGTGGTCTTTTGTCACCTTCAGCTTCTGACTCTGCATTTTAGAAGTTATGTAGACAGAAGAAATTACCTCAATAATTTTCACATATAAAAAGCAACAGTCAGATTCATGATACAGTACTGCCTTGATTCATTTAATTATAACTCACATGGGAATGTTATCAGTCAAATAAGAACACTAACATTTTCTTCAGAATTCCTCCTAACACATAATCATATTTTATATAAAACTTGATATCTCTGAAATGTTTGTAGCATATTACAACACTTGAAATAAAATAGAATCTTCTGGGCAGGACAGGACTACTGCACTCATGAACTCCAAGGTCAAGCCATGGACATTCTAGTATGGAAGAGAAAGGGGTTCACTGGCCCAAACCCCTAACTGAGAAGCTGGTGGCACTGGGTGGCTTTTGGAGGAGGAAGAGTCAGTTTACTTTAGGGTGCTGATGCCAGGTAGTTTGAGCAAACTCAGTGATGGCTCTAACACATGAGCACATGGGCATGCAGTGTTGCCATAGGTAGATGGTTTAAAACAAAACAAAAGGCATGGATTTAGTAATGTTGGGATTAGCAGAGTGGATCAGGGCCCATTTGTGAGGAATGAGTGGTAATATGATCAAAATACACTGTATGCATAGATGAAATTCTCAAAGAATTTTAAAACTGAATTATTTAAAAGTTTGCAGTTCAATAGCATTAAAATCTGATACAAATTTTATCTTTTTATGTTATAATTTAATTTAATTTTACATATCAGCTACGGATTCCCCTGTCCTCCCTCCCCCCCACCCTCCCTCCAATTCACCCCCCATTCCCATCTCCTCCAGGGCAAGGACTCCCCTGGGGCTTCAGCTCAGCCTGGTAGATTCAGTCAAGAAAGGTCCAGTTCTCTCCTCCCTTCACCCAGGCTAAGCAAAGTGTCCCATCATAGACCCCAGGCTCCAGAAAGCCAGCTCATGCACTAAGGACAGGTCCAGGTCCCACTGCCTGGATGCCTCCCAAACAGATCAAGCTAATCGACTGTCTCACTTATCCAAAGGGCCTGATCCAGTTGGGGTCTCCTCAGCTATTGGTTCATAGTGCACGTGTTTCCCCTAGTTTAGCTATTTGTCCCTGTGCTTTTTCCAACCATGGTCTCAACATCCCTCGCTCATACAATTCCTCCTCTTTCTTGCTAATTAGACTCCCAGAGCTCCACCTGGGGTTTGGCCGTGGATCTCTGCATCTGGTTCCATCAGTCATTGGATGAGAGATCTACCATGACAGTTAGGATGTTTGGCCATCCGATCACCAGAGTAGGTCAGTTCAGGCTTTCTCTTGACCATTGCCAGTAGTCTATTGTGGAGGTATCTTTGTGGATTTCTGGGGACCAATCTAGCACTTTGCTTCTTCCTATTCCCATGGGGTCTTCATTTGTCATGCTCTCTCTTTCCTTGTTCTGCCTCTCTGTTCTTGATCCAGCTGGTATCTCCCACTCCTCTACTCTCTTTCCCCGATCCTTGCCCTTCATTACCACCCCACGTCCACTTTGCTCATGTATATCATCCATTTCTCTGTCATTGAGCGATCGCTGTGTCTTTCTTATGGTCCTCCTTACTAGGTAGCCTCCCTGAAGTTGTGAGTAGCAGTCTAGTCATCCTTTGTTTTACATCTAGTATCTGCCTATAAGTTAGTGCATACCATGTTTGTCTTTCTAAGCCTGGATTACCTCACTCAGGATGATTTTTTTCTAGATCCATCCATTTGCCTGCAAACCACACAATGTGATTGTTTTTCTCTGCTGAGTAGTACTCCATTGTGTATATATACCACATTTTATTTATCCATTCTTCAGTTGAAGGTCATCTAGGTTGTTTCCAGGTTCTGACTACCACAAATAATGCTGCCGTGAACATAGCTGAGCATTTGCCCATGTGGTATGATTGAACATTCCTTGGGAATATGCCCAAGAGTAGTATAGTTGGGTCTTGGGGGAGATTGATTCCCAATTTTATAAGAAAGCTCCATATTGATTTCCAAAGTGGCTGTACAAGCTTGCACTCCAACCAACAGTGGAGGAGAGTTCCCCTTGCTCCACATCCTCTCCAACATAAGCTGTCTTTAGTGTTTTTGATCTTAGCCGTTCTGACACGTGTAAGGTGGTATCTCAGAGTTGTTTTGATTTGCATTTCCCTGATGATTAGGGATGTTGAGCAATTCCTTAAATGTCTTTCACCATTTGAGCTTCTTCTGTTGAGAATTCTCTGTTTCGCTCTATAGCCCATTTCTTAATTGAACTGTTGGCCATTTTGATGTCTAATTTCTTGAGTTCTTTATATACTCTAGATATCAGCCCTCTGTCAGATGTGGTGTTGGTAAAGACCTTTATCGATTCTGTAAGCTGTCACTTGTCTTGTTGACCATGTCCTTTGCTCTACAAAAACTTCTAAGTTTCAAGAGGTCCCATTGATTAATTGTTTCTCTCAGTGTCTGTGCTACTGGTGTTATATTTAGGAAGTGATCTCCTGTGCCAATGCATTCAAAACTACTTCCTACTTTCTCTTCTATCAGATTCAGAGTAACTGGATTTATGTTGAGGTGTTAATCCACTAGGACTTAAGTTTTGTGCACGGTGACAGATATGGATCTATTTGTAGCCTTCTACATGATGACATCCAGTTATGCCAGCACCAATTGGTGAAGATGCTTTCTTTTTTCCATGGTACAGTTTTCGTTTCTTTGTCAAAAATTATATGTTCATAGGTGTGCAGATTAATGTCAGGGTCTTCAATTCAATTTCATTGGTCCACATGTCAGTTTTTATGCCAGTACCAAGCTGTTTTTATTACTGTGGCTCTATAGTAGAGCTTTAATTCAGGGATCGTGATGCCCCCAGAGGTTGTTTTATTGTACAAGATTCTTTTGGCTATCATGGGTTTTTGTTTTTCCATATGAAGTTGAGTATTGTTCTTTCTAGGTCTGTGAAGAATTGTGTTGGTATTTTGATGGGTATTGCATTGAATCTGTATATTGCTTTTGGTAGATTGCCATTTTGCTATGTTAATCCTGCCTATCCATGAGCATGGGAGATCTTTCCATTTTCTGACATCTTCTTCAATTTCTTTTTTCAGGGACTTAAAGTTCTTGTCATACAGGTCCTTCACTTGGTCAGTTAGAGTTACCCCAAGGTATTTTATGTCATTTGTGGATATTGTAAAGGGTGATGTATCCAGTTTCTGACATCTTCTTAAATTTCTTTTTTCAGGGACTTAAAGTTTTTGTCATACAGGTTAGAGTTGCTCCAAGGTATTTTATATCATTTTTGGCTATTGTAAAGGGTGATGTATCTCTGATTTCCTTCCCAGCCTGTTTGTCACTTGCTCAGTTAGAGTTACTCCAAGGTATTTTATATCATTTTTGGCTATTGTAAAGGGTGATGTATCTCTGATTTCCTTCCCAGCCTGTTTGTCAATTTTATATAGGAGGGCTAATGATTTTTTTTAGTTAATCTTGTATCCTGCTATGTTGCTGAAGGTGTTTATAAGCTGTATGATTTCCTTGGTCAAATTTTTGGGGTCACTCATGTATACTATCATGTCATCTGCAAATAGGGAAATTTTGACTTCTTCCTTTCAAATTTGTATCCCCTTTGATCTCCTTATGTTGTCTTATTGCTCTGGCTAGAACTTCAAGTACTGTATTGAATAAGTATGGGGAGAGCGGACAGCCTTGCCTTGTTCCTGATTTTAGTGGAATCACTTTGAGTTTCTCTCCATTTACTTTGATGTTGGTTGTTGGCTTGCTGTAAATTGCCTTTATTATGTTTAGGTGTGTTCCCTGTATTCCAAGACCTTTATCATGAAGGGGTGTTGGATGTTGTCAAATGCCTTTTCTGCATCTAGTGAAATGATCATGTGTTTTTTTTCTTTGAGTTTGTTTACATTGACAGACTTTCATATGTTGAACCACCCTTGCATCCCTGGGATGAAGCCTACTTGATCATGGTGGAAAATTGTTTTGATGTGTTCTTGGAGACTGTTTGCCAGTATTTTATTGAGTATTTTTGCATCAATGTTCATGAGGGAGATTGGTCTATAGTTCTCTTTCTTTGTTGCATCTTTGTTTGGCTTGGGAATCAGGGTAATTGTAGCCTCATAGAAGGAGTTTGGTAATGTTCCTTCTGTTTCTATTATGGGAAACAATTTAAAGAGTATTGGTATTAACTCTATTTTGAAGATCTGGTAGAATTCTGCACCAAAACCATCTGATCCTGGGCTTTTTTTCGTTGGGAGACTTTTAATGACTGATTCTATTTCCTTAGGAGTTATTGGTCTTTTTAAATAGTTTATCTGGTCTTGATTTGACTTAGGTATGTGGCACCTATCCAGAAAATTATCCATTTCTTTTAGATTTTTCCAGTTTTGTGGAGTAGAGGTTTTTGAATTATGACCTGATGATTCTCTGGATTTCCTCAGTGTTAGTTGTTATGTCTCCCTTTTCATTTCTGACTTTGTTAATTTGGATGCTCTCTCTCTCTGCCTTTTTGTTAGTTTGGATAAGGGCTTGTCTATCTTCTTGATTTTCTCAAAGAACCAACTCTTTGTTTCATTAATTTTTTGTATTGTTGTCTTTGTTTCTATTTTATTGATTTCAGCTGTCAATTTGATTATTTCCTGGCGTCTGTTTTTCTTGGGTGACTTTGCTTCTTCTTGTTCTAGAGCTTTCAGGTGTGCTGTTAAGTCACTAGTGTGAGATTTCTCCAACTTCTTTATGTGGACATTTATTGCTATGAATTTCCCTCTTAGCACTGCTTTCATAGTGTCCCATAAGTTTGGGTATGTGGTATATTCATTTTCATTGATCTCTAGGAAGTCTTCAATTTCTTTCTTTATTTCTTTCTTAACCAATTGGTGATTCAATTGAGCATTATTTAGTTTCCATGAGATTATAGGCTTTCTGTAGTTTTTGTTGTTGTTGAAATCTAACTTTAAACTGTGGTGGTCTGATAGAACACAAGAGGTTATTCCAATTGTTTTGTATTTGTTGAAATTTGCTTTGTGGCCAAGTATGTGGTTGATTTTAGAGAAGGTTCCATGAGGTGCTGAGAAGAAGGTATATTCTTTTTTGTTAGGATGGAATATCTGTAGATATCGATTAAGTCCATTTGAATCATAACATCAATTAAGACCTTTATTTCTCTGTTAAGTTTAGATTTGGCAGGTCTGTACAGTGGTGTGAGTGAGGTGTTGAAGTCTCCCACTATTAATGTGTGGGGTTTTATATATGATTTAAGCTTTAGTAATGTTTCTTTTACATATGTGGGTATCCTTGTGTTTGGGGCATAAATGTTCAGTATTGAAACTTCATCTTGGTGGATCTTTCCTGTGATGAGTATATAATGCCCTTCTTGATCTCTTTTGATTGATTTTAGTTTGAAGTCTATTTTGCTGGATATTAGGATGGCTACACCTGCTTGCTCCTTAAGACCATTTGATTGGAAAGACTTTTCCCAACCTTTTATTCTTAGATAGTGTCTATCTGCTGTGGGATGGTCTGTATGTCAAATGTGTTGTTGATTGGTCAATAAATAAATCACTGATTGGCCAGTGGCCAGGCAGGAAGTATAGGCGGGACTAACAGAGACGAGAATTGAGAGAACAGGAAGCTGGGTGAGGGAGACACTGCCAGCTGCCACCATGACAAGCCGCATGTGAAGATGCCGGTAAGCCAAAAGCCATGTGGCAAGGTATAGATTAATAGAAATGGAATAATTTAAGCTGTAAGAATAGTTAGCAAGAAGCCTGCCACGGCCATACAGTTTGTAACCAATATAAGTCTCTGTGTTTACTTGGTTGGGTCTGAGTGACTGATGGACTGGCGGGTGAGAGAGATTTGCCCTGACCGTGGACCAGGCAGGAAAACTCCAGCTATATCTATCTTTGAATTTGAGGTGTGTTTCTTGTATGCAGCAGAAAGATGGGTCCTGCTTTCATATCCATTCTGTTAGCCTTTGTCTGTTTATAGGTGAATTAAGTCCATTGATGTTAAGGGATATTAATGACCAGTGATTGTTCATTCCTGTTATTTTTTGGTGGTAGTGTGTATGTACTTCTCTTCTTTGGGGTTTACTGCTGTGGTGTTTTTCTATTGCCTGTGTTTTTGTGGGTGTATCTGACTTCCTTAGGTTGGAATTTTCCTTCTAGTGCTTTCTGTAGGGCTGGGTTTATGGATAAGTATTGTTTAAATCTGGCTTTGTCTTGGAATGTCTTGTTCACTCCGTCTATGATGATTGAAAATTTTGCTGGGTATATTAGTCTAAGCTGGCATCCATGGTCTCTTAGTGTCTGCATTGTATCTGTCCAGGTCCTTCTGGTTTTCAAAGTCTCCATTGAGAAATTGGGTGTTATTCTGATGGGTTTGCCTTTATAAGTCACTTGGCCTTTTTCCTTTGTTGCTCTTAATATTTTTTTCTTTATTCTCTACGTTTAGTCATTGAATTATTATGTGGCGAGGGGACTTTTTTGAGCGGGTCTAGTCTGTTTGGTGTTCTATAGGCTTCTTGTATCTTCATAGGCATTTCCTTCTTTAAGTTGGGAAAATTTTCTTCTATGATCTTGTTGAATATATTTTCTGTGCCTTTGAGTTGGTATTCTTTTCCTTCCTCTATCCCTATTATTCATAGGTTTGGTCTTTTCATGGTGTCCCAGAGTTCTTGGACATTTTGTGTTATGATTTTTTTGGCATCGGTATTTTCTTTGACTGATGAATCCATTTCCTCTATTGTATCCTCTACACCAGAGATCCTCTCTTCCATCTCTTGTATTCTGTTGGTTATGCTTGCATCTGTGTTTCCTGTTCATTTACTCAGATTTTCTATTTCCAGCATTCCCTCTGTTTATGTCTTCTTCATTGTTTCTATTTCCCTTTTCAGATTTTGGATTGTTTCCCTCACCTGTTTCATTGCTTTCTCATGGCTTTCTTTAAAGGATTTATAGTTTTCTTCTGCTTTATTTGTCCTTTCCTCTAGTTTTTTATAGAGTTCTTCCCATTTTTTGTTTGACTTTTCATTTTCTTTATTGATTTCCTCCACTTTTTTGTTTATCTCTTTCTCAATATCATTTTTGATTTTTTCTTTAAAGGCCTCTAGCATCTTAATGATGCTATTCTTAAGGTTACTTTCTTCTCCTTCTTCTACTTTGTGATGTTCAGGTATTGCTGTTGGAGGAGGGCTAGATTCTGGTGTTGCTGTATTGCTCTTTATGTTGTTGTATGTACTTCTGCCTTGACATCTGCCCATCTCCTCGTGGATTCATTCTTGGTCTTATCAGGGCTCTTGGTCCAGTCAGAGCTGACAGATTTGGCATTTCAGGAAGCCTCTCTTGTGTAGATGTAACCATCTTTTTGAATAAGAAACACAGAGTGGATTCAGACATGAAAGCCAAGAGGTCAGAGCAATAGCTAAGAGCTGAGATTAAAAACCTTACCCTTCACTGCCGCTGCTGTCCTACCTCTCCTCAAGAGAGCTACTTCCTGTGTGTTTGTGCTTTTTATTGACTTTCTATTCTGCCTTCTCATTGGTTGTAAATCCAACCACATGACCTCCTCATCACTGCCCATCTGTACAGACCTCCAGGTCTTCTATGGTTGGTATTGAGATTACAGGCATGTGTCTCCATACTGACTGTATCCTTGAACGCGCAGACATCGGCCTAGCTTTGCCTCCCAAGAGCTAGGATTAAAGTCGTGCACCACCACTGCCCAGCTTCTGCCATGGCTTGCTATTAGCTCTGACCCCCAGGCAACTTTATTTATTAACATACAAATAAAATCACATTTCAGTACAATTAAAATATCACCATTGTGGGAGCCCGTTCTCGGGTTCCTCGTGGCTTTACCCAGCAGGTCCACATAGAGGATGATTAGACCACGGGCCTGAGTGCAGGTGTCTGAGATGGTCTGCACTTGCCTGTGCTGGGGGAGGAGGTCTTTTGCTCCACCCCTTGGTGTCTCTATAAAAACCCTGGGGCAGAGACAGTCGGGGCCCGTTGGAATAGGTTCCAGGCCCTCTCGAGGCTATCCTTTATTTTCTATCTGTTTATCTCCGCGATATTCTCCGCAATAAATCCTTCTATCTAATATTTCCTGCTGCTCGCACTCAAGAAAACTCTGGGGAACTGTGGGGGTGGTTGGGTAAACGCCCCACAGAATGGCGCCATGAACAGGGACTAAAGAAAAAAGAAAAAAAAAGGGACTAAAGAAAAAAGGGGGGACTAAAAAAGGGACTAAAGACAAATGAACAGGGACTAAAGACAAAGTAATAGGGACTAAAGATAAAGGAAAATAATAGTTTCATTACAGAGTTTTTGGCGAAAGTGCTGAGTTCAGCCCTGCCAGTGGATGAGGCATGCCAGTGTTATGGAAAATATATATTTTTTATATATATTGAGAGGCAGGGGTTTTATCCTCGAGAGAAAAGGAAAGCGGACTGGAAGGATGTCCGATGCTGCAGCGAAATTCTCTTCTGTCAAAATTTTCTATCTTCTATCCCTTTCTCAATTTCTATCTGTGAAAAATAAGTATAAGGCATAGGGTAGTAAAATAGTGTAGGAAAAACTTAGAAGTGTAAGATTGTGTAGGAAAAAATAAGGCAACTAGACAGAAAAACTCTTCAATTTTCTAACTTGGGGGCTCTGAATGCAAACTGGGGGAAAAAATCTTTCTTTGGGCTATTTGGGTAGTAAAAAAGCTCTTCTTCGAGCTTATGGGGAAGAATAAGTTTCCTATGGAAGCTTTTGACCTGGGGCAGCTGAAATGCTAAGTCCAAGCGGCAGGAGAAAGTGATTTCTCCCTGAGGCAAAAATGGGGATGTAAAAAGCCAAAAAGTTTAAAGTTGGGAAGTTTTGGGAAAAGTTGGTCTTTCTCTTGGGGGAAAAAAAACTCTTAAACTAAAAGCTTTTCTTGGAAAATTTTGGGGAAAAAAATCTCTAAAAAGCCTTAATCTTTCTCAAAAGCTCTTAAACTTAAAAACTAAAGCCTTTAACTTTCTCAAAAGGGCAAAAATTAGAATCACCTGAAGATTTTAGTATGGGGACCACCTGTGATTAGCTCAAAGGGAAAAACAACAAACCTGTTAAGATAGCAAAACCTCTCTAAGTTCTTTCAAGCTTTAAAAATCCTCCCTGCAATGCAGGAGGCAGGGACAAGTTCCTAAAAAACCTCTAAGCTCTGTCTCTTCAAGCCAGTAAAAGACAGTGGGTCAGAGTACCCTGAGGGAAACGCTTGGGAGAGTGTGGGTAAAGAGCTACAGAGAGCCCAAAAGGGCCAGAAACTTTACCTGAGAAAAGCAAAAAAAGCCAAGCTTTTCAGTTACAACCGAGCTGAGGCATCAAGGGTTTTGTTTCTGAGTTGAGCATTTCAGAATGAAAAGGTCTCCTAATCGTCCTAATGCAAAGATCCCCTGAAGCATGCAAACTGTTAGCATTGTATCCTTGCTTCTGACCAAAAACCCAGAGGCGACTGGCCAGCATCTCTGAGTTGGGGTGAATTTTGGGGATACTAGGGTTCCTGCAGTGATAAACTTCCTGGAGCACAGAGCTGAGGCAGGAAGGTGCAGGACCCAGGGGAAGATTGCTAATGAACAACCAAAACTAAAACCAGTGGGAACAGCACAGTTGTCCACTTTCCTACAAGTCCCGGGTTGGTAGGTCCATAGCTGCAAAAAGAAATCTGAGAAAAGCTTTCCTATCAGAATAAGGACCTTTCTGGGAAAACAGTAAAGCTGAACTGTGTCTGAAGCAGTTGTGCTGCTGAGTCAGAACGCTGTCTGGGGAAAGAGCCCAGCCAAGGCAGAACAGAACTATCCAGGAGTAAAGCTTTCTTTTCTGTCAGAAAGCACCTCTTAGAGAAAAGCTTTGTTTCGACTGACTCCCATGAGATGAGGGAGTGTAGCCCTGAGGGGTGATTGCCTCTGGAATAAGCTCTGTCCTTGAGCACCCAGACAAGCAAATGCAACCCACTGGGGGACTGGGCCAGGTGAAGGTCTGATGAAACAAAACGCCTGTCCTAATGGGAGTTTAGAAATGGCAAAAACCTCCCTTGTTAGATTTTCAGTCTGTACGCAAACCACACAGACCCTGAAAGAAACGGACAAAAAAAACCCTACCTTCAGTAGCAGGGAAAGCCGCCACTGTAGTGTCGGAAACTGTTTCTGGGGTAGAGGGGATAAACTGAGACCAAACTGGGAACTGTCTGGGAGAAAGACTCTGAAGAAACAGAAGGGACCGATTCCTCCCCAGAAAAAATAAGACCTGAAAAAGCTGCTAGAATTTGAGGCAGATTCGGGGGGGAGAAAAAAAAGCCCCTACTTCCAAGGGCAGCTAGCAGAGGAACAGAGCCGCAGATACTTGAAGCTCTGCATCTGGGGAAGGAAGGAACAAGCAAAATGAGATAGATCAGTGGGAGAAAATCTCTCTGAAAGAGCTATGAAAAAACTCTGTTGTGAATGTTTTTCACTGACTGGCTAAGACAAACACAAGCCCCGAGGAAAGTTGCTATCAGAAATTGCCCACCTCAATGCGCGCTAACGAGGCAGGTGCAGTTCTGATTTGGGGGCCAGTGTCAATTAAAGGAGAGACACCTGTTAAAGCCAGCTGAGGAGAGACCAGAAACCTCCCAATGTCCCATAATTGAAAATGTAAAATGCCTGTTCAAATCTCCCGTTGCAAAAGCAAAAAACTTTGTTCAAACCTCCCGGGCAAGAATTTGTAAGCAAGTCTGGTAAAAAAGAACTTAAAAGTTGACTCTCAGACCCAAAAAGAACTATGGGAAATGACTGATATAAGGGAAATGATATAAAGGACTGATTTAAGGGACTGATACTATTATGGACTGATATAAGGGAAATGCATTCTGGGAAAGGTAGTTTTTCTGCTAAAGATGGCGACATTGCCCTGAAACACTTTTGTCAGCTCGAAAATACGTTCATGGTAAACTTTAAAATACAGCTTTTAAAAGAATAAGGAGGAAAATCATCTAAGAGTTTGTGTCAGTTCCAATGAAACATTGAAAGGATATGGAACTAGGCACTTCGCGGTTTGGGGGTTGGTAAAATGACTTATTTACCCTAATAGCTGTGCAGTTTTAACGGTAGTTGGATGACAGAAAGCTACCTATAAGATCAAACAAGCCACTTTAAAATCCTTAAAGCAAGAGAGCAGTTTATACACTGAACGTTGTCTTAGATATGAAGGAAACTTATGCTATCTACAAAAGAAAGCTGCCATGCTTTGTGGGCCATATTAGAGCTCACGCCAATCTTCCTGGTCCTTTAGCTGAGGGTAATGAGAAATAGAAAGATCCCTGCTCGGGATTGTGGAAGGGTACTAGTCCTGTGTTAATATGGGGTCTAGGACATGTTTGTGTTTTTTCACAAGAGGAGAATGAAGCTCGGTGTTTACCGGAGCGTCTGGTAAGAAGCGTGGAACTAAGGAAAAGTCAGCTCCAATGACGTTCCTATAAAGGAACCAGAATGAAAGTGGCTCGATTAGTGTTTCTGAGGTTTTGTCACTGGTTGATGCAAACAGTGAGGAAATAGAGTTCGGAGCTGTGCCACTTTTGGCTTTACTAGCTCCTTTGGAAAAATACTTTATATCACCTAATAGCTGTGCGGTATTTGGCAAAGACCTTACAGCAGCTAAATATGGTAATTTCACCCTCAGTATGAAATGAAGTTTTTTCAGTAAAACAAACCAAGAGTACTGCTATAATAGAAATGTTTGTCTGAATTGAAGTACTTAGGGGAACTATTATGAGTTTGGGTGAAGGGACAGCCTCTAGTTAAAAACCGTCTACCGCTGACAGTGCATCTCTGCCGGTCCGGAACGGCTGAGAGAACTGGCAACTTTGGAGTGTGGCGTCATCCTGGGAAGGTTACAGTCCCCTAGCAACAACTATCACAATTCTATAACAACAACACTCACTAAATCCCAGTGCTTTATAACAAAGCTGACTATAAACTCTAAACTTTAGAAATGATGTACATACTTCCTGTCTAGTTAAGAGAATCTGTCTAATAGAGATAGTACTAATAATTAAGAGTAAGAAATAGAAAAAGATGAAGATATGTGAGTTTGTAAAAATTATCTTGTTAGATCTGTGTTAAAAAATCTTTAGGTGTTTGCTAAGTTAAATATATGCTAATGGTAGCCCTATATAAGTTTGTAAAATAGATCTATAGATCCTTTAAGAATATAAGCTTGCAAGAAGTATCTAAGGTAGTCTTAAGACATGTAGTGATAAGCTTGTAAGAAGTAAAGATGTTAGCTGTAAATGTAAGTTTAAATAAGAATAAGATGGAATGAATATAAGAAATATATAAGTAATAAGAAATATATTTGCTAAAGTAGTTCTATAGTTTCCTTAAGGAGTATAAATAAGTAGATGTTAATACGTTATGTGAGTTTGTAAAATGTAGATGTTGAATGTGAGTCTAAATGCTTTGCAAGGCAAAAGGTTATATGTGAGTTTGTGAAAAAGTGTAAATGCTAAGTGAGTCTATGCTTAATGTATATGATGAAAAAACCTGAGATACAGAGTTAGTGTCCTAGGAGACTGCAAAGCAGGCAGTCTGAGTGGTTTTTCAAAAGCTCCAGAAGCCACTAAGAAGCTAAGAACGGCGGACGCCAGAACTAGCACAAGGCATCCGCAGTTGAGATTCATGGAAAATCAACGCAACACAGAAAAACCTGAGCTAACATAAAAAACGGTGCAGTTTAGACTACTACTGTACCTAAAAAGGTCGGTCTGTGAGAACCAAAGTTGCAGAGACGCTTGTTTGAACTAAAATTGTTAACTGCAAAAAGTTTTGGTTGTAAAAAGTCTCTTCATATTTGGAAGTGAAAGCCTGATACTAGAATTTATTTCTTGTTTGAACTTTTTGAACTTAAAATGAGATAAAACTACAAAAAGATTTTGGTTATGGATTTCTTCATATTTGGAAGACTCGTACCAGAATTTATCATTTGAATTTTGGGACTTAAGAAATGAAATGAACAGTAGAGATTTCATTGCAATGGGACAATTTTGAGTTTACTTACAGTAATGACCTAGGAACTGTTTTCTGGAATTGGGTTAAAAATGGAACTGTTTAAATGAAGAAATTTATTTCTACCTAGAATCAAGATGCAGTTTTGTGTATGCATATATGCTTTATTAACTGGTGATTCATGAATTGTTTGGAACTGTTTATGTAAAATGGAATTACTTATGGAACTGGTTTGTGTTACAAACGGAACTGTTTAAACAGAAGTTTGGGTTTTCTAACTAGGCTTGAGATTTTGCTTAAATTATAAAGAAAAGGGGGAGAGTTAATATTCCTTAGTCTAATTTCAAAAGTTGTTTGAGTGGATTAATGTCATGTTTTTGTTAGTAAGAAATGCAAATGGGGTATATTAAGAGACTGCTTTTAAAGTGTAAAGAGTTTTATTAAGAAACTGCTTTTGGATGTTTTGCTAAGTTTTCAAAGTGTTAATGGTTAGATTGAGAAGATTGCTTTTCAATATGGGTTTGTAGGAATTGTATGAGTTTCTTCTAACTAGGTTTGAGGTTTTCTTTAAAAAATTATAAAGAAAAGGAGGAGCTATGAGATTGAATTATGTTTACAGAACCCTATTGATATTAATGCACCCTGGTTTTGTGGAGTTAAGGAAATATTTAAGTTTGATGTGAATACATCGAAGTTTTTCCTATGTTCTGTTAGCAAGAAAATTCAAATGATTGAGTTAAAGTTGTAAGGCGGAGAAAATTGTTAACTATATTTAGCACCATATATGCTAATTCAAATGGTTCTGTTAAGAGTTTGCTTTGTGTTATAAGATTGAGAGAATTGTGACTATGTATAGCAATATTTATGTTAACCTGTTAATGGTAATGATGAAGCTAAGGGATTCTTTAAGTTTGTAGTCGCCTTAAGAGTTTTTGGCTTAGAAAGGGTTTGAGGCAGCTAAGACTGCTGTAGTCACCTTGGACCTAATTCAAAAGAGAAATGCCATCTATATCATCCTCTACTCCCATACTGGGAGGTGTAACAGCTATGGAGATTGCTGTAAGCCATTATAGTTACTTTTTTTATATATTAAGAAAAGGGGACCTGTGGGAGCCCGTTCTCGGGTTCCTCGTGGCTTTACCCAGCAGGTCCACATAGAGGATGATTAGACCACGGGCCTGAGTGCAGGTGTCTGAGATGGTCTGCACTTGCCTGTGCTGGGGGAGGAGGTCTTTTGCTCCACCCCTTGGTGTCTCTATAAAAACCCTGGGGCAGAGACAGTCGGGGCCCGTTGGAATAGGTTCCAGGCCCTCTCGAGGCTATCCTTTATTTTCTATCTGTTTATCTCCGCGATATTCTCCGCAATAAATCCTTCTATCTAATATTTCCTGCTGCTCGCACTCAAGAAAACTCTGGGGAACTGTGGGGGTGGTTGGGTAAACGCCCCACAGACCATATTTCCCCTTTTCTATTTTAATAGTGCTGTGGGATGTTCTGTATGGCAAATATGTTAATAAATGAAACACTGATTGGCCAGTGGCCAGACAGGAAGTATAGGCGACACTAACAGAAAAGAGAATTAAGGGAACAGGAAAGGAAGGAGGACACTGCCAGCTGCCGCCAGCACAAGCAGCATGTGAAGATGCCGGTAAGCCACAAGCCACGTGGCAAGGTATAGATTTATAGAAATGGGTTAATTTAAGATATAAGAACAGTTAGCAAGAAGCCTGCCATGGCCATACAGTTTGTAAATAATGTAAGTGTCTGTGTGTTTATTTTATAAGTGGGCTGTCAGACTGCCAGGGCTTGGCAGAACCCAGAGAGAAAACTCCAGCTACAGTCTTGGTCCAATGAGAGGTGGTGGATTCTACTTCTCAGAAAGCCACTCTTGGTCTAATCAGGGCTGGCAGATTCCCTGTCTCCTGATGTTACTCTTAGTCCAATGACAACTCTTTGTCCAATGAGAGCTCTCTCTTCCTCTGGGCCAGATTGGAGCTCCCTGGGCTAGATGGGAGCTCTCTGGGCCCGATGAGAACTCTCTGGGCCAAATGGGAGCTCTCTGGGTCAGATGGGAGCTTTTTTGCCCAGACGGGAGCTCTCTGGGACAAATGGGAGCTCTGGGCCAGATGGGACCTGGGGGCTGGTCTCTAAGTCTCAGGAAGTGGTTAGGGTCTCTGGTAGATGGGTGTGGGGGCAGGGCATGTAGATTGCATGGTCCATTGGGGAGTCTTAGAGAAGGAGAACCTTCCCAGGGGAGCCCTGCCTGCTGGCCATCAACTAGGGCCCAGTTGGGCAGGTCTTCCCCCAGGAATGGCTGGGCCCAGGAATGGGACCTAGGGGCAGGCCTCCCTGGGTATGATCCCAGAGTCTCACCTCTGGTCCAGATGGGAGCTCTGGGCAGGATCCCTTTATATTTTCAAAGAAAAGTGTGAGACAGTCACTGTCACCACAATTCAGATTTTTGACTTTGGACTAGAAGATGTTTTTCTGCAGGCACGGATGGTCAGCCTGGCTCAGTTCATTCACTTATGCTTTTAACTATCTTCCTTTTACCTTCCTTAGGAAGAATTTCATAATGCCTGTGATTATTATTGAGCATTTCCACAAATGTTTACATCATATTCAGGAAAAGGTAATCTTAAGTGGCATTTCATTATCTTTCTTTGGTGAATAAATATTTGACTGTGAAGTACCCTGGAACCTAACTGAAACATGAACAATTAGGAAGTTGTGTGACTTCATTACTTAAGTTTTGTTTTGTTTTGTTTTGTTTTAAGACAAGATTTATTTGTATAACTTTGGAGTCTATCCTGGAACTCACTCTGTAGACCAGGCTGGCATTGAATCATTTAATTAATTTTAAGAAGAATCAATTACTGTTTATTTATTCCCTGTGGGCTCTGTAATTATTTTGGATACCTTCTGTCTTAATTAGGGTTTGTATTATTGTGATGAGACACCATAACCACAGCAACTTTTATAAAGGAAAACCTTTAATCAGCTGTGGCTTCCAGTTTCAGAGGTTTAGTCCATTGTCATCATGGCAGGACATGGAGGCATGCAGGACATGGCAGGACATGGAGAAGGAGCTGGGAGTGGAGAAGGAGCTACATCTGTACCCCACAGGCAACAAAAGTGCTCTGAAACACCAGGAGTGCCTTTAGCATAAGAGGCCTCAAAGCCCTCCCCCACAGTGACATACAACCTCCAACAAGGCCACACTTACTCCAACAAAGCCCCACCTCCTAATAATGCCACTCCATATGAGCTGATGAGGGCCTGTTCCATTCAAATTCCCATTCCTCCAAGGTATCCTTAGAAGGGAGAATAAAACAGTTTTATTTGTTGGCTCTAATAGAAGACGTTTTTTGAAGAAGAGAGAACTTTTTTTAAAAAATGAGAGTGTTATCATTTGGTTGACAAATAAGAGTTTTGGAAGAAAAATAGTGAATGCAGGAGGAAAAATACTTTTTCCTTCTACCCACATTTAGTCCCTTGTTGGGGACTCCATAACAAAGCAGAGACAGAGAGGAGAAAAGCATGGAGACTTACCTAGTACAAACTTTCACAACACCAGATCCTTCCCAAGGAAGGAAAGCCCTCAACAAGTGCTGAGACCTGAGATTTTATACTGGAGTTGATGGCAAGTGGAATGTTATAGAGTGTGTGACAAAATAAAACCATTATGAGCCAAGCAGGTGAATGGCAAATAGTGAGGGCTTTTGGCTCCTGTCCCCTGTGTGTGCCTTCATCAGTCTGTAGCTATGAGGCTGCTCCTTTCTTTCCTCCATGGAGGGACATGTGGTGCTTCTGACCTGTTTCAGGAAATGTCAGGAAGCCCTTTCTAGGTTTTATGAGCAGCTTCAGGGTAAAAGCAGAGTCCTTCCTCACATTCATTCTTCTGCTCAAACGCTTCCTATGACTAGTCACCATGTTTTGAGATAGCATATTCTGAGCACCATCAAATATGAAATGAAGCCAAACGTCTGGGTATAATTTCTGAGTGAGTAGTTGCATTCATATAGGTCCTGAAATACAACATTTAGAGCGATTATGAATTTAAACATTAACATTAGTATATCCTGTTCTGTGCACATTATTTTGCATCATCTTTTTAGTAATTGTTGTTTAAAAAGGATTGAGAGACTAAAATGTATACGTTAATACATCTAATTGGAATGTTTTTCATTAAGTCTTTGAGACTTTAGGATTTAGAAGGTTAACTTCTGAAGTACCTTAGAAATTTTATTTTGACACTTGTAATATTATATTTAGATGTGTGTGAACACTACTATAACTGATTAAATGCTAGAACCTGGACTGTCCACAGGGCCATACATAGCACTAGTAACCCATAGTTTTACAACAGAAAAATGCACGAGAGACACAAGATAGATTCTCAGAGGCACAATGCCAAGAAGGAACATGCCATTTCATTAACTCACCCTGGAATCTTGCTTGGTGATTTTTAGTATTCAGTGGTGGTTTTCATTATGAACTCACTCACCTGCATGGCAGAGTAACTTCACTTTTGCCTTTTCCTGTCTATTACTCTGGGCAAGCAGTTTCTTCCAGCTAGACAGATAACAGTCCTTCCATCAAGAATCTTACCCCCAGGGTTAGCTTTAATTAAGAGCATCCATCATTTGAAACAAATGTCTGCACAAATCATTCACAGTGCACTTTGATATACATTGTTCTCTAAATTTCAGAACCATAAAAATCCCTCTAAGACAAATCCTCAAGTTGATCATGAAAAGTACCAGGGAAGGGACACTGAGATGACAAGGTAGGTGAAAAGAGAGAATTTCCTCCTCCCAGTTTGTTCCTTTGTCTCCACATGATCAGAATGACAGAATAGTATGGCATGTATTGTTTGTCACCTGTCTGTCTATCTATCTATCTATCTATCTATCTATCTATCTATCTATCTATCTATCTATCTATCATCTTCCCCTTCTCTCTAAATAAATACATTGTTTTTAAAGTACCCATCAGTAGATTTCCATGTATTCATCATATGAATGTTTATTTTTAAAATGACTGAATAAACAAATACTGTTTAAAATCATGGGAAAATCACCTTTGCTAGGAGATAATAGTTTTTAACCATAGCCAAAACAGAATCTGCCCCTTAACTTTGTGGATATGAAACTCTCAATCCTTCCCTCATAAAAGGTGTGAATTTCTACTTTGTTTTAAAGGATCTATCATTTAATTTTCCCAGGTCCATCTGTTAGTTTGGTAGAACCATTGGCTTTGTGCCAGTGGTGGTTTGGATCCGCTGTGCCTGTGAGAAGAAGATGGCACTGTGGTGTGAGGCTAGTGTTTGTACTCATGTCATAAAGATGTTGACAATCTAACTTAGATGGAAAATCACTCCAGGCTCAAAATTGTTGTAAATAGAGAGGGAGGAGGGAACTAATGTGAGAAAAGTGGCAAATTTTCATATCCCTTTCTCCTAGTTTGTTTGTCTTCTGTTTCTGGAGAAATAAAAGAGGTGTTGTCTTATTGGGTAGGACGGTTTCCCAATGCTTACACCAATGCTATCAATCTTGGTAGGCACACCTGCAAACCCAGAGCTAAGAAGCAAGGGAAGAAGTATCTTGAGTTGATGGAACCCTTACCTGTCCCTCATTACTCCATTTTCTCAGCACAAGAGATGATTATATACACACGCTCATTGGTCAATGCCAAGACATGCTAAGCATGTGTCAGTTAATGGCATCAGCTAAAAGAAATGTTTTCATCACAGTGATTTAACTACTTAGTAAAGAAGTAGCATTCCCTCTTCATTATGCAATTTGTGTTTCCTATATCCTCACAGGTCTAAATTTGAAGTTTCCTATCTTGGATCATCCACATGATGAGTACTGCAATGATGAGTCTCTTTATTGGAAGGTAATGTACAGGATTCTAAAAAGTGGAGTAAATCATTGTTCTATGAACGTTCAGATGGCCAAGGACCCATTTTCTATAACAGACCAAAACCATAGGTAGACAAGGAGAAACTCTTCAAATGCTGTTCTTTGGCAACTTCTGCTGTTTTCCCTGTTGGGGAGCATCGGTAGGGACAGTGACTAGGCAAGGACAATGACAAGTGGTTTCTTCTAGTGTTATATTTCTCCTGAGGCCCAATGGATCAGGAATTTTATGGGATTTATCACACACGTGCCCATACCCAGTGTTACTGATTTCATCCTGGGTTATAAGACTCTTGTTCTAGGAGACATGATCATGCATTTGAACTCTTATGATACCCAGAGTTTTAGGTCCCCTTCTCTGGCTGCTCATAGACTTCTTTTTCTTTAGTCTTACCCCTGTTTTCTGTTCATTTCTTTCCATTTCTGATGGCTGTCACCTTCTTTTTGCCCTTGCTGTTCTTGAAAGATTCAAGGGTTTTTGCAGCTGAGATCCTCTCTCAACCCTATTACTGCCATTGGGAGTAATACCCAGAATGCTCTCCTCAGTCATTTTATTTCTGGTATCAGCTTGGGACATTCAGTACACCAGGAACAAAGTAGGCCTCTTGGAAGTATTTCACATGTGGGGAACCAAGTGCTTGTTTTCCAAACACTGCCCAGGAATGTCTCATTGCTTCATTAAAAGCCCCTTTTTATCATATTGAGAAATAAAATACTACTGGGAAATGACATAGTTTGAATGGGAAGGAGGAAGGATCACCTGGCTTAAATACAGGAGCATGGAAACACACCTGGGAAGATCCTGCAGGGCTGGTTACAATGTTGGAATTGGGTTGGGGGTACACTCAGAGAAGCCACATGCCTAGCTGTTGAAAACTTCCTCAGAGGTGCCTCAGCAGATAGACAATATACCTGTGAGGATGCTGTAATGAACTGCTGGCAGAGGTAACTTGAACAGTGCAACCCCCAGGAGAAAAATCCCTCAGGTTGAGTGTGGTTCCCCACATTCTGCACTTAAGAGACCAAAACGAGATAGATTGCATGCCTCTGTGAGATACACATTGAGATTAACTGTTGAAAAAAGAAAAAGCAGTCAGGCAGTGGTGGTGCATGCCATTAATCCCAGCATGTGGGAAGCAGAGGCAGGTGGATTTCTGTAAGTTCGAGGTTAGCTTGGTCTACAAAGCAAGTTCCAGAACAGCCATAGCTGTTACACAGAGAAACTCTGTCTCAAAAAAAATCAAAAAAAGAAAAAGAAAAAGAAAAGGCAAAGGGGGAAAAGACAATAGCTGTGGACATGACTCAGTTGGCAGAATGATTCCTACCATGTAGGAAGCTCGGGGTTCAATCACCACCCACACTCGGCAAGTTCCCACTTCTTTAGTCCACACAGGAGGGACTGGAGAGTCCAGAGTTTGTTCAGCCAGGATATTTCTTCTAATCATAGAGCAGTTTCTATGCCTAGAGAGGTGAGTAGGTTTGGGTGCATCCTCTGGTACACTGTGATTTTCATTAATTACTTGATGTCTCACAAAGCAAGTTTACATTTTTGTTGAGTTCCTGTCTCTGTCTATGAACAAGGAAGGATGTGGGGCTTTTCATTTCACCAGCATCCTGACAGTCTAGAGTTCAAGCCCAAGCTTTTGCTCCTCATTTGTTTTTGAATTCAATTCCTAAGTGTTTAAGGCTCTGTCATTTCAGTATTAGAGGAAGTTGAGGTTCCCAGCAGCAGCCATGCTCACAGAGTCCACACAGAAGTGTCTCTGTGAGAAACATGACCTCCTCCTGAACATCACTACTTCTTGAGTATACTGAACAAACTGCCTGATAGTGCTGAACACAATCAAATCAGAATAATATAAAATATACTTCTATTCCACCTGGTAAGATAGAAAACCAAGTCTGAACTTAGGTTAATGTACAGGAATCTCTGGGATACTTGTGGAAATGAGGGATTACTTCCCTGTCGCTGTGAGAGTCTGAATTGGGAACTGGAATCTACATAACAGTTCATATGAAAATAGAAGGTTTAACTACATTAAGTCCATAGTACTGAAATTCTTTCCTATGAATGTATTCTTTCTCCTCCATATATTAAAAACACATCAAAAATCATGCCATACATGCTAATTTGTGCCTTAAATTCCAGGACTCAGAAAGCATAGACAGGTAGACCTCTGTGAGTTCAAAGTCATCCTAGTCTACAGAGTGAAATTTAGGATAGTCTTGGCTGTAGAGTGAGATCCTGTCTCAAAAGACAAAACAAAAACAATAAAAAGAAGTTACCCAAAAAAGGTGGGGCATAGTGATGTACACTTGTAATCCCAACACAATGGATGCAGAGGCATTTGGATGTCTGTAGGCCAGCACAGGCTACATGATGAGTTTCAGGACTACATACAGAGACCCTGTCTCAAACATCATCAACAATAAGAATGTTACCAGAAACTGCATAACACATGAACCTACACATGAGAATAGTTTGTGAATGTTTCAGTAAGGATCTAAGATCCAGGACACTAAAAATCTCCCTTCATTTTCATTTTATGTGTATGGGTGTTTTGCCTGAATGTATGTCTCTGCAGCACATCATTGCAGTGCCCAAAGAGGTTGGAAGAGGGCAAAATGTCTTCTGGAACTGGAGTTAGAGAGGGCTGTGAACTACCTTTAGTGAGTGGACTGCAACCTGGGTACTCTACAAGAGCAATCATACAGTGAAATTTGTATTAATGCATCTGAGTGGTAGGTCCCCGTAATTCATACTTTGAATTACAACTTGCAGAATATTCCAAGGTCAGTATTTGTTGCTTTGTACATCAGCAGAGGTTACCATTTCTTTTTATTTATTTTTATTTTTTTTTGGTCTTTCGAGACAGGGTTTCTCTGTGTAGCTTTGTGCCTTTCCTGGATGAGGTTACCATTTCTAATGGGAGCAGTGCATTCAGTAACTACTTAATAAATTAACATGTACATTTTGTGCGCATGCACTTTCCAGGTATTTCTGGTTCCTACCTATGTGGAAAGATGCTGATGTCTATGTACCATCATTAATACAAGGCTAACATTTTTATTTTAAATATAGTGTTAATTTAGTTTTATATTCATATTTTTATTTTAAGTTCTTTGAGACAATTCTATTCCTGAAAGTGTGTCCTAAGTTCAGCCCAAGGCAAGGGCTGCAAGCATCAAGCATGAAGAATTTGCACAGACTTAATGGTAAATAGTCATAGATCCCTTAAGGACCCATCTGTTAGAATATCTGTAAGTAAGATCTCTGAAATATTTTTAGAATATAAATGTGAAGGTAACATAAAGGGCTGTAGTTGTTAGGGCACCTCACTCAATAATGTTAAAGCAAAGGGATGATGGCTGCATTAGCCCATTCTCTGATGATTTAGCCAAATTCCCGATGGTGTGTACTATACAAAGAAGGGAAATGTTAAGCAATAGAAGACACAAGTTGCATTTTACTAAAGAGTACACACTTAGAAAAAAACTCTGTTAGAGCCAGAGACATCAGAAGTCATCAGTTTTCTTTTCTAGGAAAATGTCTAAGCAGAGATAATACATTTACATACCTCACAATATTAAGGGCTTTAAGAGGCAGTGAACAAAAACAGAACCTGTGTCTTTCCTGCAAGCTTTGAGTGTCCTGGGATGATATTAGAGAAGATGGCTTGCTTAGTATGGTGGCTATGTGCTGTCCCTGCATCTCACTTCCAGCATCAGCAAGGTTCTAGAGTGATCAGGCAGATGACCTGGTCATCTCCATCCACATGAGTGTTTGTGAACTGTGCCAATTTTCTCTTGGCTTCTGAGGTCAGACTTGAGGGTTGTGAAACTAAGCTGTATCCTGTGCCACTCTAAATGAGCTTGAGGAGGCTGTCCCCTGGTTACCTGAAGGATGTAAAAGGAAGGAAAAAAGCTAGCTGACCAATGAGACTCTCTTTTCTGTAGAGTGATGGGTTAGGGTTGTCATCCAGGGACTGATAGTCTCAAGACTACATTTTGAGAATCTGCTAGGCAAAGTCTTATCTCCCTAAAAGCAAGGCAGGAATAGTATGTTCAAGACTTTCCTGGGTAAGCTCAGAAGAAGCAGCATTCCTGGGAGAAGGCATAAATGATTCATAAGGAATTTTCCATCAACCCAATATCCTCAAATTGTACAAATATTAAAAGTGCCCCAAGTATGTAACAGGTGGAGATGTAAACCAAAGGTGGCATGGCAGCCATGATGTGGCTCAGTTTTGCTGGATCTTTGTCAAGCAGCTGTGCTGGCTTTATAACTTCTGCCATTCCATTCAGATATTGTTGTGCCAGCTAATCACATCTTCACTCACAGCCTCATAGCTTGAGTGAGCTCTGTTTACTCTCAAGGGGAAATGTTTATTACTACCTATGTGACTTCTCTTTGTTTTGAACTCATGAATCTCTAAAAGTCTGAGGATCTTCCCCCATGCTGTTTACTTCAGAGGACTCATCGCTCCTACTCCCCATCATCCTGACCCAATTTCTTAGCATCATTTATTTCTCATCATACTGAGTATGGATCTGAAGCAGGGGAAGAGCCATTCCTGTACAGTGTTTTGAAAGTGAGCCTTCAACTCCCCATAGATAGTTTCTGATGAAGCAGAGAGCTAGATCTCTGACTTTGGAAGGAGGGTGTGCCACAGAAGTTTCTGTGTGACCTCCCAGGGAGGTTTCTGATCTGGCACCTTGGTTTCAGATTAGTTTGGAGTGCAGTAGTTATCAGGGAAATAAAGGCTGTACTATGGACATCAGCCGACTCCTCCCTGGACATTCTACTGTATCCTGGAGAGCCCTGGCATTCTATGTGATGTCACCAGTGTTGTGGTAACACCAACTGCCATTGGGGCATCTGTTCATTGCCTAAAGGTTTCACTTGCAGCCATGTTGGCAAGACTGAGCAGGCTCCTTGGGAGACGGAAGGGAGAACATAATGAGACTAGAGAGAGGCAGAAGGAAGCTGGCCTTCATTCTCAGTGCCATACATCAAGGAATAAATGGTTCCGGGGAAAGCACAGTGAGTCCTGAACCAAGGGATGGGGAGCTTCCTGAAGGAGGAAGGCTTCAACTGGGTTTTTCAGATGGGACTCAAGATCTTGGAGCATTTTGGAAGTAATGGACCTATTACGCTTCTCTGAGTTCCTAAAAAGCAGACCTGGAGTTGAGGATTTCTGGTGGATAGTTTGGCAGAGAGCCAGGAATGGTCAAGCCTGCAGCTGCTCTGCTCAGGGCCCTCTGCTTTCACTTTGAGTGGGAAGGAAGCATAGAAGGGAGAATGAGGCTTCAGTTACAGCACTGAACTTCACCCTCAGTGGACATTGTTTGGTTGAGTAATACTTATAACAGGCAGAGTAAAGTCCCTTGGCCAAAGTTGGAGGTTCTCACATTTTACCTCATAGCCACTTGCACCAAGCATTGTTGCATTTCAGTGACCCCTAAGGTTCCTGAGTTCCTGCCCACGCACTAGCCAGTCATCTTTTCTCTAACTTGGGTGCAGGATGGGCCATCACTCTTCCTGCAAGTGTTTGTTCTTGGTGTCTGAGTGCTCACCTGAGGATGTGCAGTCCTTAGGTATCTCCAGCCTGTCCTGTCACTAGGTGGTCACACCTTTGCTAACATCATGATGGATGGACTGTATTCTGCTGAAGTTTTGGAGAAATTTTCATCATTACCTATGTGACTTATTTTTGGTCTGACAAGACACTCATAATCTCCCACCACTCACCCACAGTGTAACATCCCTGTTCATCTTTCCTGATATATTCATTCACTTCATGGAACTTATCTTCCTCCCCCATCATCCTGGGCTGATTTCTTAGTATCCATTACTTCTCATCTTATGAATTAGAGATCTTAAGGAAGGGAAGAGCCCATTCCTGGAGAGTGTTTGGAAAGAGAGTCTTCACCTCCACAGGTTGAACTAGAGAAAAGTTTCTAATGAATCAGAGATCTTTTGATGCTGAAGGTGCTGAAGGCCTTCCCCTATGTCTCAAGGAAGGTTATTGGAAAGGGAAGCTTGGCTTTTTAGTGAATTGAGGAAGAGATAGTTATCAAACAAGTGATGACAGTTGGCAGTGACTCTAACAGTCCCTCCTCTGAACATTCTATTGTCTCCTGGAGAGCCCTTGACAAGATCTGTGAATTCACCATGGTTGTGATAACACCAACTGTCCTAGGGGCATACATTAAGTGCTTATAGGGTTCACCAGAAGACATGTTGGCAAGATTGAGCACACTGATTGACAGAGATGCCTTGCTTTCTAAGGAGGAGGTGAGTCTTGGGGTGGACCTTCCAAAAATAGGGTTCAGTAGCTGGGTTCTTAAAAAGAGATAAGTCTATGCTGCTTCTCTGGATTCCTGAAAGGGTAGACTCAGAGTCAAGGATTCCTGATGGTTAGTTGGCAGAGAGCCAGGAGTTGTCAAGGCTGCAGCTGCTGTTCTGGGAGTTCCTTAATTTCATTTTGAGTGGCAAAGAAGGCCAGCAGGAGTCACAGACTAAGGAGGTGTCAGGGTAGGGTGTTCCTACAGTTCATTGTCAGTGGATTCCTTTAGGTTCCATGGATATTTGATGTTACTACCAAGGAGGGAAACTCCCTATCCATGCACCAAGGTCTTAGACATTCAGTTACTTTTAGTCCTGGACACAGGTGAAAAGGGATTGGTGGTGCTAAGCACTAGGGACTTCAGGACTTTCCTGTCTCACATCAGATATGAGCTGATATTTCCAGAGCTGCATGGCTGGGTAACATATGCCTTCCAGGGACAGTGGAGCTGCAGTAGGGGCTGGTGCACATATCTAGCCATAGTCACTGGAGACAGAGACATGGCTTATGAGCCCCAACTTGAGGACAGCTGTCCTGCTCTTTGGGTCTTCACTGGGTTCCATGCATTCCCTCTTTCTCAGGCCTCTTCTTGGGACTCAACATGATCTCTCCTGGCCCTGTGCCATACAGCCGTACAAATTCACTTATGTTTATCTTTATACAGGGACTACTGGAAAGGCATCAACTCCAACCTTCCTCACTGAGCAAGAACAGCAGATGAACAAGGTGGATAAACTGACCCTTCAGCTACAGATGATGACCAATGAAAGGAATGAACTCTCTATAATGCTGGCCAATTTCACCAACAATGATTTGAACAACAGGTAGTCATTATGTCGAGTTCTATGGTGACTATCTTGATCCTACTGAGTCAACCCCAGCAATCCTCAGGTCATTGGAGGCTGTGCCTTCAGGGTATCCTCATGCCCAAGCTAATTTTTCTGAGTGCATCTGAGAGGCAGAACAGAAGCCTAGTTGGGAGTGAGATGGGGATACAGGCTGCACTGCTTCTTCCAAATGAAAAGCAGAGCTTGTGGCCTGAATCACAGTCTGGGGATAAGGGCAGTAGTGTGTGAGCTCTCACATGCATTTCAAGAGTCTTTGACAGGTGTTGGCTTATGGGAGACGCTATGTGCTGTGAGTTTATGGTGACTCTTTGTTCTGACCAGCAGGTGCTTGGGTGCTGGTGGCTTTTGGAAGCAGCAGGAGGGGCCAGGTGCTACTTGGTCCATCTCAGTGTGTGCTTGAAGGCTGAACTTCATCACTGCTCCTCTCTGGTCTTGATCCTTATACTCTGAGACAATGCTACCACCCTATATTTATTTGGCACCCTCAGTGTGTGTGTGTGTGTGTGTGTGTATGTGTGTGCGTGTGTACCCAGTCCTGGCAGTTGGAGGTCTCTGGCAAGGCATGTGGTTCTTCCTGTGTCAGGAAGTTTCCAGGCAATGTCAGTAACTCACTGTGAGCAACACTGTTCTTGGCCTGTGTGCTCATGTTGGCAGCCCATTGGAATCCACTGGAGACTTATAAATTTATCCTTAAGTTGGGTCTATTCCCTGAAAATACTGATTATGTGATCTGGGCATCCATGTAGCAATAGGAACCTGGGATCAAAAATCCCCATTCTGAAGACACGAACAACAATATCATAGATTTCTGGTGGGCCCAGACTTGTGACATAGACTCCTGAGGACTTCTTAGAGGAGCTAACCAATTCCTGCAGTCCCAGTGGTGGCACTCATGCAGCCCTGGCTCACTCTCTTAGCACCACCTGACTGCTGGTCTGAGGCCAGGACAGTGAGTTTAATAAACACCACATTGTATTACTTTATAGGTACCATAATGTGACATCAACTGTGCTGGGGTAGTTGAGGGCACTGCCTGAATTCATATGGGTCCTGTGTTCATGGGGTTCTTTGTTCCTGGGCCATGCCCTACCACAGGCTGAATTTTGAGCTGGAGATGCTGAATATGGAGCATAAAAAAGTGATGGTGGACCTGGAGAAATTCCCTAAAGAGATTAGTGAGGCCTTGAACAAGTGCAAGGAGTTGACCGAGGAAACTCTCTCCTGCAGGTGAGTAACTGACTTCACTGCAACCCCATTACTTGGGAGTGACTGCTTTTTACCATGTTTTTGTCTTTGAACCAAAGTCAGGCCTTTTGTTCTAGCCTGTGTGCCCCATAGCAACCAGTCTGCCTTGTACTCTTGACTTGGGCCTCTTGGACCAGTTTTGCTAAGAGTGAAGTGTCTGTGAGCCACTCCCATCATTGTCCTGCCAGCCTCAGAGGCCTCTAGATAGAAAAACTATTAGCACCATGATGGGGTATCAGGCATTTGTGTGTCTCTGGGGCTCTGGCAGGGGCTTACAGAGCTGGTTCCCATGGACCCATAGATGGAATATATTCCCATTGGATCTTCTGTCCACCATCAAGAATGTTTACCCTCTACCTGCTGTTGTTTTCCCAATACCATGAACAGTTAAGCGCATGTTGGGGGAGGCAAACCCTGCTCTCAGAAGTACATGGATCCCTTTCAGTTTCAGGGTTTTCAGAAACAGTCTGAGTCTTTCTGGAATTTGGCTCTTCTCTGGCTTTTCCCAGCTACTAGGTTATGCATGGCTACAGTGGACTCTAGTGTGGGCATGGGACCTTGCATGGGTGATGTGGGAGTGGCATATGGAGGCTGGATGGGGCTCACCTTGTTCTTTGTGGTGGTTCAGCATCCTTCACAGCCAGCTCCTGAGTGAGTGGACTCATCTGAAGGAAAAAGTGAGCATCTTGAGAGAGGAGAACCGAAAGCTGAGGGGGGAGCAGATTTCACTACAAGAGTCGTGTGAGGAGCTGAGGAGGCTCTGTGGGGAGGCCCATGAGAAGATCTATGACCTCTGGGCCAAGGAAAAGCAGGTAGGCTGAGGTATTGTGTGCAGGCTGCCCACCATCTTTAATCATACAGATGTGCATTCACACACACACACACACACACACACACACACACACACACACACACACACTCACTCATGGGACCATCCACCCATTTATGCATCAGATCACCAACATCTCATCCAATTGTTGGTTTCTGTGATCATTCCTAAGTCTTTCTGGAGAGTTAGCCTCTTGTGAGATCACAGGTTGGAAACAGCTTGAAGGAGCAGTGCCCTGTGAAAATGCCAAAGGAGTGGTTCTCATTGTCACCCTTTTTGTCTTCTCTCATATGTTACATCTCAACATCAGTTCCCCCTCCACCTCTCCTCCCACTCCTTCACCCCCAGATCCCTCCTACCCCAGGTCCACTCCTCCTTAATTTCCCTTCAAAAAGTAGCAGGCCTCCCATGCTTTTATTTAATTATTAAAATAATATTGAACCCCTGGCTTTGCAAATGCTTGTTACATATTCTAACAGTGAGCTATATCCCCAGTCTTTTAAAATCTTAATTAATGGTCACACCGAGTTGCACAGATTAACTTTGAACTCACAGCATAGTTCAGACTAGCCTTTAATATTCAGTTCTTCTGTCTCAGCCTCTGAGTAGCTAGGATGACAGGTGTGCATCACAAGCTCAAACCTAGTCTAAATACTTCAATTAAAACTAATACTTAAACCAAATGTCAAAGGTCAATGGATTACAAATATGTATTTTTAAGACATAGGTGCTAAATTATGAGTGATCTCAAAAACATCAGTGAAAATATAATTTAGATGTGTCATCATTAATAGACAGGTATCTTTAAAAAGAATAACATAATGGTTGCTTTTCAAGAATATTTCTTGGCAGTCACATAAATGCCAGGAAGTAAGATTTACCTGGAACAAACAGATAAGATGTCTGTCCTGAAGGAACTGAGGAAGTTATTACCTTTTATCCGTCTCGTGCATTACAGCTGCTTTTTGCTCTGGGCAACCAACCCTCCAGCTCTTCTTGTGTCTGAGACCTCCAATAGAAGAGGATTTTCCTGCAGGAGGCAGCATCCAAACCCTCCTATTGATTTGTCCCCGAAATTCAGTCTCCACAGGAAAGGCAATCTTACCTCCTGCCCATTATTCACAGCCTGCAACTCACTGCTATATATGAAAATGATTATATGCCATCAAATCATAGGAATTTCAGCACCTTGTTAATATTTTAGTGGAAGGAAATTTTAAGCTTTCCCTTGGGTAGATACTACATAGTTAATAACTATTTTAGAGTTTTATAACTATTAAACAATTTATTTTTATTTTTATTGAGTGAATATTTTATTTCTTTTTTACTGAAAATAGATCATTCTCTCATACAATAGTTCCCAACCATAGTTCCCCCTCCCTCCACTCCTCCCAGTGCCCACAAAACCTCCCCTCTTCCTCAGATCTGCTCCCCCTTGGCTTCTTTTCAGAAAAGAACAGGCCTCCAAGAGATAACAGCCAAACATGACAAAACAAGATAAGACAAAACAAAAATAAGACAAGACAAAAGCCATCATACAGACTGGACAAAGCAATCCAATAGGAGGAAAAATGTCAGAGAGGAGGCAAAAGTGTCAGAGACAAACCCACTCCTACTTTTAGGAGTCCCATCAAAACTCCAACATATACGCAGAGAAGCTGGTGCAGACACATGCACGCTCCATGTTTGCTGCATCAGTCTGTGTGAGTTCATGTGAGCTCTGCTTAGATGATTCACTGGGCCATGTGACCTGATAGAGAGTTTCAATTTAGACTCCCACTTCCACACAATGACTGGCTGTGGGTCTCTGCACTCATCTGCTGCTAGAAGAAGCCTCTCTAGCAGATGACAACTGGCAAGACACCAATCTATGAGTATAGCAGAATATCATTAAGAATATTAGCAATCACTTTATTGATTTTTTTCTAGTTACATTTGGTTCTACCCTAGGTCTGTGGGCTATTTGGTCTCCAGTTCCTGACCATGCTGGCAGTGTAGGGCATGGACTGCTTTTCCTTCCATGGGCCTCAAGTTAAACCAGGCATTGTATGGCCACTCTCTCAAGTTCTGTGCCAACACAGCCCCAGAACATCTTGCAGGGAGGACAGACTATATGTTGAGGTTTTTGTGGCTTGGTTGGTGTCCATGTTTCTCTTTCTGTAGCCTGCAGAGTACCTTTCCAGGCCAAACAGAATAGAAGACAGGGGTGAGAGCTCCATGAAGGCAACAGCTTGATCTCTCTATGTTCAATGAACTGTGTAGATGTTGCCCACAACAATGGTACCCCACTGTCAGTTTTCAGAGAGGAGCACTTTGTCCTAGCACCAATATGGGTTGTTTAGGGATCTCCACAAAATCCCCTTCCCAACAGTTCAACTGACTGCAATCCAGTCTCACCTGTAGCCTTGACTGGCTACAGAAGATGGTCAGTTCAGACTCTGTATGCTCCATTACTAGGAATACTCACTAGGATCACCCATGTAGGTTGCAGGAAGTTTTCTCTGCACTAGCTTTCCACAACACGCTCTAAAGGCCCCCAACTCCAGCTGTCTCTCCCCATACTCCCTCAATCTATCCCTTCCCCCTAATACATGATCCCTTCTAATCCTGCCCCCACTAACCCCAAGTCCCCCTGAAAAATATATTCAATTTTTTTTCCCCAGGGAGAACCATGTGTTTTCTCTAGAGACATCTCTTCATCTAACTACTTTGTATCTGTGGAATGTAGCTTGATTATCCTTTACCTAACAACTAATAATAGAATTACAAGTGAATACAAATTATACTTGTCTTTCTGGGTCTAGGTTATCTCCCATAGGATGTTTATTTCTAGTTCCACCCATTTGCTTGCAATGCCAGTTGGATGTCATTTTTTAAACACCTGGGTAATACTCCCTTGTGTAAATGTACTACATGTTCTTTATTCATTCGTCCATTGAGGGACATCTAGGTCGTTTCCAGTTTGAAGTTATTATGAATAAAGCCACAATGAACATATTTGAGCAAGTGTCCTTGTGGTAGGATAGAGCATCCTTTGGTTACATGTCCAAGAATGGTATACCTGGGTCTTGAGGTTGATCAAATCCCAATTTTCTGAGGAGCCACCATATTGATTCCACCGAGGCTGTACAAGTTTGTAGTCCCACCAGAAATGGAGGAGTGTTCCCCACTGAGAAAGCTTTATTCTCAGTCTCATTGCCTGCTACCATTTTCTTTCCACCTTGGCCTCACCATTGCTGAGTTGACCTTGGCCTTGAAGCTTGGCCTGAATTTTATTCCCTGAGAGATTCAGAATTGCAGGGGTGCTTGTGGTTGCATCTCAGCAGAGCAGAAGTCCCATAGCCATGCTGAGGTTTGAAAATAGGGCTGTCTCAGTGCACCCCACTTACGTTCATTATAGTCTAAAGCACTCACCTTCTGCTGTGTCTGCAGCATTCAATAACTGATTTTATTCCAAAGTTGTTAAGTCTGAGTTAAAATGGGCCTTATGGAGGTTTAGGAGAAATAAAGAGTCTCAGACATTGCTGGTGTTGTAAAATGGTGTAGCCCCGTGAGAAGCTATGTACAATTTTTCAGAAAGTTGAACTGCAGTCCCCAAGTAACCCAGTGATTCTGGAATGGGAAATAAGTTGTTCACAGAGAAACTAGCTGACACCAGGGTTGTAGCAGTCATCTTCAGAGCAGCCCTGAAGTCAAAACTATTCAGATACCCATCATCTGTGAGTGTAAAAGTACAATGTGGTCCGGGATTTCCATGGAATCTTGTTTAGTAAGAAATAATACATGCGATCATTTGTCTGTGACTTAGTCAACCTTCTCTTACTCAAACAAATCCCTGACACAATCACCTTACATGGAGGAAAGGATTATATTGGCACCTGGTTGAGGATTTTCTAGTTTCCTGGGCTCATTGCTTTGTGTCTGAAGTGAGGCAGCCTGTGGTTTAGAGAGCTCCTTTTGGAGGAAGCTGTTTACCTTGGAGACACTGGGAAGCACTGAGTGAAGCTATTGGCTGCTTCACCACCATCCTGTTGTCCTGTGCTGGGGATCCAAGCCTTTAGTGCACGGACTGGGGAACTTCATGAACAGGCATGGCTTATAGGCCAAGCACCCCACGAGCCCATTTGTTCGTGCACTGGGTTTACAAGGTTTGTGTACTTCATTGACTGATATGTCCATCTGTTCTGCCCACGGTGTTCTTCCATCTAAGGAATGTTCAGTTTCTTCTTAAATGTCCTGGGTGATCTTTTCTTATATTAGCATTATCTGGGAAACTAAACATGTGAATGCAATGAAGTATGCTTGTATGCATACACACTTGTATGTGTGTGTTCAAGAGTGTGTGTGTTCAGGAGAGTGTGTGTCTGTGTGCATATGAGTGTTCAACCCTGCACTAAGAACATAATCTTCTACTAAACAGAAACAGGAAAGATTGGACGAGAGACTGCAATACCTGCTGAAGCAGAGAGATCTGGTCACCAAGCACAAGGTCTTGGCAGAAAAGCTGCAGCATTACTTCACTGTCTCCCAGATGAGGTAGGACCCCAGGCCAGGAGGGAGTGGCACTCAATGGTTCCCCCCTACCTGAATCTCTGTCCTATTTGGATTTCTGCCCATCTACATGGCCTTTCAGTCACAGCCAGGGAAAGAACATCTGAGTGTATGAGCTGGTTCAGTCAACAGAAATGTCTGTCCAGGAAAAATATGTATTATCCTTAATCTTGCTAGAAATTGTGTCCCCTTCTTCATTTCTGAGCTCTCATATGTCCTGAGTTCATTGATCTTTATGTCTCCCCACACATGTTCCCATGGCAGCCCCAAACCTAACAGGGAGAGTGTTAGACAGTGTGTCCTCCTGCCTCTTCATTTTCCTTCAGGATGGCACCTTTAGAGGTAAGGTCCTACCCTTGTGCAGATTTGCATGGAGCCCCTTCTTACTGATTACAGGTTTTCTGCAGTGAGCATCTGTTTGCTGTGAGAAAGTTTCTCTGGAAATAAGCAGGTTTAGAGTTTGACAGGTTGAAGCCAAGGAAGTTTCTGTGCTGAAGGCATAAACAGAGCCTGCACACTGCAGTATTGTGTAGACACCACTAGAGGGCCTCATACAGTTCGGTTCCAAGGTTGCTGAGTTGCCTGCATCTGTTCAAGGCCATGCATATCTCTCCTGAACTGTGACTCTGACATTGCTATGCTGCTATTTTTTTTCTCAAAATAATGTATCTGAACTTTTGGAGAAATGTGCTGGGGTTTTTTTTTCTTTGTTTTTTGTTTTTGTTTTTAGTTTAGATTAGATTCAGTTTAGTTTAGATTCAGTTCACTCTAGCAATTTTTAAAGGCTGAGAAAAAAATCCAGGGCCAGCTGCTCTCTGGCCCTTCTCTCTTGAGGAAGAAAGAAATAAGCTCAGATGAAAGGTAATGTTGATAGTCAAATGCTGGCATGGCAGGTCCCCACCAGGCCTGTATTTCAGCTGCCTTCCTCTCATAGATCTAAAACACTCCAGCATGATCTAGAACAGGCCACAGCCCAGGGTCAGAGCCTGCTGCAGACAAACCTGCTTCAGCAGGGACACTAAGTGCACCAGGCAAAAGAGCCACCATTGACTCCTATCCCCTGAAACCATGGCATTCGTTGGGTGGTCTTTCTTCCTTCACATTGGTGTCCCGTGGTTTTGTCTAGGCCATTGCAGAGTTAGGATGCTTATAGGAATAATTGCCATTCTTTGTCTGACAGCACCACTTAAGAGAACTCCACTCTAGCATCAACACCTCCTCAACAAAAGACATCTTGTAGCTCTGAACTAACCAGTGAGGAAAATCCCAACCTACCAGCAACCTACCAAATAATGTTGGCGCATTATTCCAGGAGAAAATAAATCATCAGAAAGAAGCTTGAGCTACAGAGGACCTGCCAACATTATTCAGAACCCAGACATCTATTAACAAGTGTTCCTCAAACGGGGCACAGCAGCATGGGGAGGGTATGTTGGTGAGCCAGAGTTACTCTGTCCGTTTACTCTCCATGTCTTTAGTAAGCTGTCTGAGTCCTCCACATGTGGTGAGAAATCTGACAAGAAAGCCTGCATGGCTGTCATGCTGTTATCTATACATACAACATGGAGAAGAATAGGATTCCCTCCCCAGGGCAATGCTGAAGCCAACTCCATGTCACGTGAAAGTGTTGCTGAAGATGACGCACTGCAGATACTACAGCACTCCCTCACACCTATGTTAGTCAGTCATCGGATCTTCCATCAAGAAAATGACTAGGGATTCTCCAGTGTCACAGCCTGGACTGGCATGACTGGTTCTGAGAAAGAACTTATAGAGGAGGTCTGAGTCATCCTTGGTGCTTTGGAAAGCCAAATGTACTCCATTGATTCGTTGAGTCTAGAGTAGAAGAATATTTGTAGCTTAAGTTTTTGGAGGGGTCTTTTCTTTGCTGGGGTTTTGTTTTTTTGGTGTTTTTAGTTTACTTTAGTTAGAAATTTTGTTATGTTTTGTTAATTCTTTTATTCTTGTCAGTGTTTTAACAGTTGGCTAAATATATACACTGCCTTTAATGACTGCCTTTTAAATGTCCCCACTGAAGACTTTTTATGAATAAAAAAGCAATTTCCAACTCTTCATTTTTACAACTCTTCTTTATTTAGGCATTGTGTTACATTCCTGTAACTTCAGAACTCAGAGGCAGAGATGAATCTCTGCAAGTTCAAGGAGCCTTGCCTACAAAGTGAATTCCCATCTAACCAGGGCTATATAGGGGGTTGACACCTTGAGTGTGGATGGCATGGTCTACTCCAGTCTTCATGACCTAGCCTTTATGTTAACAGCCAGATTTAGAGAATGTAACAATGATGAGCTTGTGGAAAGAAAGGAATCTCCCTTCTGCACTACATTAGTCCTTTCCCCATGCTCTTTCACAATTGCCCTTTGTGGTTCTGGGATAGCAAAACAGTGAAAGTGGCCTTGAAATGCATGAACAAAGTTTACCACTACCCACAGCAGAGGGGAACTGCTGAGCTGCAAGTGTGAATACTGGAGATGCCTTCTGACCTCTCACTCCTTTAGCATGGCTGTTACATTGGGGAGATGTAGAGTAATGACCTGCTCTGGCACTGTCATCTGCTTCCATTAGGAATATTGTGAACAAAGCCTGAAGGATTCATTCCAATCTCTGAAATGGTGTTTCCCATTGGTTTATGACACAAAACATTTGATAAAATTCCATAAGGCTGTCTCAGATAGGTTACTCAGAACATCAATTCCGTCGGCTAAATTTAAGAAGTATGAGTTTGGGGCTTGGGGAGATGGTTCAGTAGTTAAGAGCACTTGGGTTTGGTTCCCAGCACACATAAGGGGGCTCATATCCATCTGAAATTCTAAGTCCAGAGGACCCAATGACTTCTGACCTCTGTACCAAGCATGCCTCTGGTACTCAGATATACATGCAAGCAAAACATTCACACACAAGTATACATAAAAGTAAAATAGGTGAGTATTACCAACTAACTTAATGCTACTTGGCAGATGAAAAGCTTCATCTACATTTTTTTTTCAAGACAAGGTATCTCAGAGTAGCTTTGAGCCTTTCCTGGAACTCACTTGGTAGCCCAGGCTGGCCTTGAACTCACAGAGATCTGCCTGGCTCTGCCTCCCGAAGTGCTGGGATTAAAGGCACGTGCCACCACCACCCGGCTACTTCATCTGCTTTTACTTTTAAATATTATCTCTAGATTTTTCTCAGGCTACATCAGAATTCAGTATCCTACTTTGGCATCAAATATCAAGTTTGTTTATTTTATTTTTTTCTAATAAAACTAAATTTATTCAATACCCTACAGTAATGGTTTTGATAATAACTATCCAAGAGTATAAAAAGTTTAAGACATGTAGATTCAGTATATTAATACAAAGTGCATGCCTAAATACAGTATGTTTACAGGCAGAGAGTTGAGTGGGAGAAGACTGCAGTTGAGGTCTAATAATAAATATATAAATGCAGAAATAGAGATGCTCAATCATTGGGCACTCTGTGCATATGGTGGCTTGTACTAGGTAGGTTTTTCTCAAAAGAAAGAAGCACACAAGGTAAAACTATAAAACTACAGGTTGTCATAAACTGTGGCTCTCCTTGTTGTGAAACACTAACAGACTTTAAAAATCCAGTTTTCAAAAATAATCACGAGTGACAGAATACTAAGGCAGCATGTACCCTTCCCTCTAAGAGATGTCTGACACGGCAGTATTGTATTTTCCTGAATTTTGAGAAGAAGCCATTGGACAGGTTCAGGAGCGTTCTATGGAGAAACCCTCTCTGAGATCTTAATGTGAGGCATTCCATTCAGCTACCTGGATGTTCAGAAGCCCAAATCCAAGAAACCAACTCAACTAACCAACTTAATCTCAATACACAACTCTTCTCTTTAGCCTACTTTAAATAGTGGGAGAAAAGCAACAAAAGCCCAAATCCTAATAAGGTCAAGACAAGGCAAAGGGCTACTCTATAGATAAAACCTCCACAAAGGTCAACTGAGGAAATCCAGAGCTAGAACTGAATCATATGGATTTCAGTGAGTCCCATACAGTCATGTAGCAGCAATGTCAGTTATTTATACACTGCAAGTTCTCTAAAAAATGTGCCTCAAGCAGCATCAGCTATGCCCAATGCATCCCCAGGACTTACACATTCTAATAAGTGTTTTCTAACCATGTGTTCTCTACTGTATGGTGATGTTTTGATACTATTCGTATAGGACCTTGCCCATCCTACAGGCTTACCTTCCCATGAGGGAGCTCTGGTTCTGTTTTAGAAGATTCACATAAAGTCTTCTTATCAAATATTAAGATGAAGGGAGGTGACACGATGCTACCTGTGTGTTCAGAAATTGCTTCCTCCTCCAAGCTATTTGGAGAAATGTCAGTCTCCCCTGCTTAATAGTCAGTACTAATGGTCTGAATCATCAGATGTTTGGTAATGCTGAAGCACTCCAAAATTTTTAACTGTCTCTAGAGGCAGGTCATGCTTCTGAATTATGACAAATTATCATGAGGAAAAATAAGTGTAGCCAGACATTGTAAAATGCCTCAACTACAACCTTTCCACAGAAAGACTAAACTACATGTGGTTTATCATAGAACAATCGCACCTCTGTGCCCTGAAATCCCCTAATTGTATTCATTTGGGGGTATTAAACAAGCAAAAAAAACTTAAAGAGTACTTTACAACAGCATTCCACTTTCCAATGAAATACTCAGCATCTTAAGTATCATGTACACTTTTTTTCTTGCAGTAAGCTAGACACTGGCTTCTGAGTTTGTTGGATGGGGAATGGGTAACACATTAAAACTGTTATATAAAATATCTTTTGGCAGAATAATAGGTATCCAAGTTAAAAATAGGAGGTCAGTTTGTTACTTTGTGGTCTTTTCAAAGTTTAAATCAATCTTTGTTCCCTTCTACTGAACCTCAGTCACTACTCCTGAGTGGAGATGGGCAGAGGTGCCAGCCCCTCCTCCTCAGGCTTCTCAGCAGCTGCTTGCTTTGTGCTGCAGCAAGGCTTGAAGAGATGGGTGTCAACGAGGACTTCGCCAAAACTGCCCTTAGAGATGATCCCACAATGTATTTTCTGTCTTTTCCAGTAGGTAATATCTAAAAAGGAAAAACTGGAGTCCTCTTAGAGCTGGAGGCCATCTCTGTATCTGAGCCTTGATCTGACTGGTTACTGAAGCAGAGACTGGGCTGGAGAGGCACTTGAGGTGCTATGAGCATCAGGATTGTGGTGTTTAAATTCCTTCCACAGTTTACTCATGTGATTGCTTTTCATCCTGTTTCCAGTTAGAGTTCTCGCTTTTTTTTGTTTTAAATGTTGTCTTTAGACTGGGTCCTGCCCTTGCATCTACCACATGATTCCAGTTTTGTTGGTTTTTTGTTGTTATTTTGTTTTTGTTTTTTGTTTTGCTTTGTTTTTCTGGATCAGCTGGCAACTTCTTCCATCTTTCCACAAACAACACACAGACACTGCAGATGTCATGTGCAACCCAAAATAGCTCTGAAAATCCTTTTTGTAATGTTTACTGTCCATGAACCAAGAGCTGGAAGACTTAGCTCTGCAGATACAGCAGTCCTCTGTTCTTCAGTGCACCTTTGGCTTGTGAAAACCAAACATATTTCCTTCTGGGAAATAGCTTCCACGTGCAGCAGCATTCACACAGGGCAGGCTGCACCGAGAAAACCCCTGCAAGCACTCACTGTGCCCACAGTGAATCCAGCAAGTTTGCTGATTTTATATGCTGCCTAAGTTAAAAAAATTCTAAAACCTACCCAAATGGTATAGCCTAGAGCAGTAATGAAACAAAAATGCTAAAGCCGATTAATGATAAAAAAAAATGTGAATGTGTATATACTTGTCAAAATTCTTAAAGTGGTAGTGTGGAGCTATTTTAATGGTTGTAGCAAAAGAAATGGAATCAAACCACAGGGGAAAAAATGAGTTTGATGGGATATACTTCATAGTTCTCATTCATTGTTTGCTCCTCATTACAAAAACAACCCTCCCCCATATTTATAACACTTTTATTATCTCCCTCTATTTTGTAGTCAGAAGGTCCTATGGTATATACCTATGGTTACTTTACCATGATATGGACCATGCGGAAAATAGAAACAATAAAGATGATTGAGGAACAAAGATATGAAAATATTTTCATCAGCTCCTGTTTAGACATCAAAAACAATCCATATCATGAGGTGTGGTGGTGCATGTCTTCAGTCCTAGCACTAGGGAGGCAGAGGCAGGACGCAGTGTTTGACACACACCCCAATTGTTAGTTCCTGCCACGCCGCAGCAGCCTGCATCTGCTGCTGCCACCACAGCAATTACGTCATCACTTGTCATCGGATTCTTTCCACCGTCAGCTCTGCCACACGTGCAGCCTTAAAAATGCCCACCAGGCACAGCTCACTCCCTTTCCATCTCTGCCTTTTTCACATCTCTTTGCTTCTCCTCTCTTGCCTCTTCTTTTCTCTCTTGTGTCTCTTCTTCCTCTTGTCATTCTGTCTCTCTCAAGTCCCCACTCCCACACAGCCCTTCACACTTCCACTCACCACTCCCCAATGAACCTCTTTGCACTAACTGTTGCTGGTGCTGTGTGTTGCTTAGTGGCATACCTTGGCAGGACCTGCTGAAAGGTACTCAGTATCACCTCGCTTTCTTTTTTATTTATCATTTCACCAATTACTTAATTTAGTTTATGTGTTTGGGGGTGTGGGATAGGGAGAGGTGTGCATGTGGAGTTAAGAGGACAGCTCTTTGGAAGTCTTTTGGGGAGGATGCCAGGGTTGCAGCCATCTTAGAGAAGGGTCAGACAGGGGACAACAGGCCCTTGGATAAATTGTTCTTAAAAAACCCACCAGATGATCTGCTGCCCCTTCACCCCTAGACAATTAGGAGCTGCACACCAGGCATTTCCTGCCATAACCTAAAGGATATGCTATAACATAACTGGCATAATAAACAAAGCACCAGATATGTCCTCTGAGATGTTTTCTGCTGTTATAGATTGTATACCATAGCTGTCATAGGGAATGAGTTTCCTGCAGATAAAAATGGGATGTCTAACTATCAGAGGAAATGGATCTGCTGGTCAAATGGATACAATAACATAGATTGCTAGAGGATAGGGCAATTTCCTTTGAGTTGCAACTCTCCAATCAGTTCAAACCAAGCATCTCTAACCTGACGTAAGCACCAGTCTTGAGCTTGTAATGATATAGAGTTGGAATTCCCCTAGATCTCCTACCCTAACCATTAGAAAAACCCTGCTTGAGTGCTACTCAGGGTCTCTCCTGCTCTGCTGCATCAGATGGATGGAGAGACCCAAGTTAACTGGCAGCAATAAAAAGACTCTTTGCTGGATTTTGGTCTCATGGGGGTCTTTGGGGTACTCAGGGTACAACATGTTCCATCCCGCTACCTTGTGGGATTTCAGGGTTGAACATAAATTCTCTGGTCTGCTTGGAAATGCCTCTCCCCAATGAGCATTGCTAGTCCTTGTAGCAGGAATCTTAGAGAGTCTTATTAATAAAATCAAACCCGAGGCCAGTTATTGGGGTGAATGCTGGTAGATCAGAGAGACAGAACAAGCCACAGCATTCTCACCTCGCCGGATCCTCAGCTGGTCTCTTCTCCACAGAATGGAGGCCTCTGTGTCCTCATCCCAATGGCTCTCAGCTGAACTGCTGCTAGAAGCCTGAATGCTTAACCAGCCAAATGCTCAACGAGGCAAATGCTTAAGCAGGCAAATGCTTCTAGTTTCTGGTCCTCATGGCTTATAACCCTTTCTGCTTTCTGCCACCACTCCCTGGGATTAAAGGCTGCTTTCTGGGATTAAAGGTGTGAGTCACCATGCCTGGCTGTTTCCAATGTGGTCTTGAACTCACAGAGATCCAGAGGGATTTCTGTCTCTGGAATGCTAGGATTAAAGGCGTGTGCTAACATTTTCTAGCCTCTGTATCTAGTGGCTGTCTGTCCTCTGACCCCAGATAAGTTTATTAAGGTACACAATATTTTGGGGAACACAATACCACCACAAGTCCTCAAACAGATTCTTGAAGAAAAGCTTTTATTTTTTTTTCTTTTGCAATTTTATTTAACTTCCAGCACAGCGTGATTGATGGCACAGAACTCAGAGCCTGGAGGCAAGGCAGGGTGTCCAGAGCCAGTTTTTCTGCCTTATTGTTGAATTTCAGACTTGATAGAGGAGCTGACAGTTTGGTTCAGCTGGTAAATTAGGCACTAGTCACCAAGCCTGATGACCTGAATTCAGTCCCTGGGACCCACATTTTTTGGGGGGCAGAGTACCAATCCCTTACATTGATTTCTGACCTCTATACATGTACTGCGGCATGCATGTCACACAAGTGCACAGAAATAATAGCAATAATAAATCTAATTTAAAATTGATGGAGAATATTGTTATGTCTATCTCACAGAATTTTAAGCTTTACTGGAGCTGTATGCCAATAAAAATTATGTTGATTTCTATATTTTATAAACTCAAAATCTGTGTTAACTTTGTGTTAAGATTAAAAAATAACAAATATGCTTCTAAATTTATTTAACTCAGTTGTGCTCTGTTATTAGTTGCCTATGTCTAAACATGAAAAAGAGCACCAGACTCTAGTTACAGAGATTATAATGCAGGACTAACACTTGCCTCTAAAACAAACGTTTTTGTCAGATGACTTGCAGGGTGCACAGTCAGAAACTGAGGCCAAACAAAAATCCAGCATCTTTCCAAAGAATCCATTAAGGCCCAGGAGCTAACTAGAGCAAGTATACAAAAATGCTTTGAACTCAAGGTGAGGTCAAGGTCACTGGGTCTTAATAAGGCAGCACAGCGTGATTGATGGCACAGAACTCAGAGCCTGGAGGCAAGGCAGGGTGTCCAAAGCCAGGGCTTTGCTAGCCTTGTTCTCAGGCATTCACTCAACCTCCCAGCTTTCATTTCAGATGGTGAGATGAGAATTGTTACAGTTGACCACCTTCCTTCTTTGTGATTGTGAAGAGCATTAAGAGTTCTAACAGCAAATGACCGCCATTGTTCATTGTTAATTACATGCTAATTGCAGGCTGAATGTCCCTTATATAAAATGCTTGGGATCAACAGTTTAAGATTTCATAGCATTTTTGTATTTCAGATGTTTTTAGATGTGAAATGCCCAATCAACCAGTGCAAGGTAAGCATGGGGTGCACTGGGTGGTGGTGGTGGTGGTGGTGGTGATGGTAAATTCAGTTATATATAGAGAGAGTGAATTGAATTATGTCAGTACTCACTTTTGACGAGATTTATTTAACAGGTTTCAGACACACTTCAGGTTATGGAATATTCTGTGCCAAGCACAGTAGCACACATAAAGAAATACTCAAGTTTGAAATCAGCCTGGGTAGCTAGACTTAGATAGATAGATAGATAGATAGATAGATAGATAGATAGATAGATAGATAGATAGATAAAATGAAAGATTAAAACCTTCTCATCTTGGCCACTTCTATTTCTGAAAATTATTTATCAGTGGGGTCCTTGCTGTTCTTTGGAGCTTATATTTCCAGATAATTCCAGTATTTGCCCTTTGGCAATGAAAATCTTGGAGAGTCCTAAGATCCATCCAATAGATTATTATGAAATCCTTAGGTTTTATAAGAGGCCCTTCCTGAGAAGAAGAACAACTCAAATGCCCAGAAGAAGCCAGGATCTTCTTATGACTACTTCCATTCCTGGTTCTTAACGACATTACTGTGTTGATGAACTTTAACTTATGTGTAACAACAGCTCTAGTTTTCCTGGAACTTGCTCTGTAGCCCAGGATGGCCTTGAACTCACAGAGATCTGTCTGTCCGCCCAAGTGTTGAGATTAGAGGCATGCTGTCCAACCACCTGACATTAAATTGTATTTCTTTTTTTTCCATTCACAGGCAGGTTTATTAGGTCACTGCTCAGGCTTGCATCACTGGCCGAGACAGCTCTGCCTGCAGCTTCACTCCTGAGCCTGCGAAGCCGGTACCGCCGCGCTGCAGCACGATGATATCACGTTCTGTCAGCGGATCCCCGTTCACCGGATCCACCATGTCCTTCCGGATCAGTTTCTCTACACACTCCAGGGTGACCACAGCCCCAGAGGGCCACAGCACTGCACATGGTGTGGCACCACTACAGGAAGCTCCCAACTGAAGTATACCAGGCTGTGGGCCAAGTCCCTGCTGGCTACACCCATTACTTCACACACCACTTCACGAGGCTGCTGCTACACACTCACCATGCCCTGAGAACCTGTGCTTCTGAGAGCTTCTTCCTGCCCTACTAGTCACCAACTTTGGATGCTGGGAGGTCCTGCCAGATGTCAAAGAGCTGAGACAACCAGGTGCCCTAAAGGTGGACCAAGGAGTTAAGCCTGTGGCTCAACCTTGTCTAGGGAGCATCAAAATATTGGACAGCAGTTTAGCAGCCTGAGGCTGTTGGAACAGAGAAATACACTGGGTTCAGGGTACTCACAAAAACACAGGATAAGAAAAGATATACACATATATTGAATAAATATAAAGCCAAGGAAAGAACAGTCTCAAATTCAATAGAAATCTATCTATACAAGTTATACAGTAGACTGAGGGCAGGGAAAGAGGTTATAAACTCAGATCCAAACATATACAAAAATAACTTACACAGCAACCCCTTCCCCACCCAGCCCCATGGACACGGGCACTGAACAGCAGTCCTAGAAGCCCAGCAATGCAGTACCAGGCAGAGCTTGAAAAGTGAAGGGGCACCAGCCCAAACGACAGAGACCTAGGAGTTGTCCTCGGGTCTGCTGCTGGGAGACTTTGAGCTCAGCAGCCTGTCTACCATGGTGTGGGCATAGCACAGCTGTCTACCCAGTTCCTCGCAGCAGCCATATTCCTCCAGAAGGCTCAGGCAGTATGTGTGAAAGTCCTGGTTCTTGCTGATGCAGGTCACAGCTGCCATCATGGGGCACAGAATAAGTTTGGTGTGGTCCTTGGAGGAAAGAAGGGAGTGAGTGAAAAACTCAGCTGGTGCCTGAGGTTGAGGCAAAGGGGAGGAAGGCCCCCCACCTGGTGAAAGGGACAGCACTTCCACCCACCCAGCCACCTCAAGTACAGGCCCCTGCACACCTGGAAGAAATTAATCTGTATAGTGCCGTTGCTGAGGTGCAAGACGATGGCGCGGCTTGTACGGAGCCATTTTTTCAGGTAGGGCAGCCGGGCCAGCTCATCACCTTCCCGGGGTGTGGTGTTGGCCCCCGCCTCCATGTTGGCCCCCGCCTCCATGCTGGCCCCCGCCTCCATGCTGGCCCCCGCCTCCATGCTGGCCCCCGCCTTCTGCAGGTGTTCATTCATGTAACTTCGGAAATGCTGGAGGAGAGTGATCTGGTTGGAAAGTTGGGGAAGGGATTCCAGAATGAGAGCCTGACCCTGAGGCAGACCCCATACCCTGCCACACCCTCTTACAGCAGCCAGTTCCCACCTTCTTCATCAAGGAGTCAGGGTGGGAGCTCATGGTGGGGTAAGACTCCATACCATCATGGTCTATGTACTGGAGGCTGTCACCATCATTGTAGAGGACGAGGCATGTTGAGTCATTAAAGAGTGCCCCTGTACTGTTGTCACAGAGCCGATACCCTGATGGCAGGGGGAGGGCTATCTTAGAAAGGCAGGAGGAGGTGGACAAAGGCTGGGAATAGCTCAGTAGTAGAGTGCTTGCATGCATTAGGCCCTAACAATTCTTGGTAACACAGCCACACAATTACGGACATCACTCACTTGTTCACTCAAAGGCTACTATGGCAACACCATCCCCTGCCCATCCCACATTCTGGAGACACCTACCAAGTCCATACTTCATTGATTGGTCTACCCACTGGCTGACCCAGAAGATGGGGATGCATGCAGGATCCTCAGCCTCCTCTGGGATAGAAACACAGCACTGGTTAGGCCAGTCCCTTCTTCTGTCTTCTCAGATAATCCTCCCCAGAGCTGGGGGGGGGACATCCCATGAAGCCTGTGGAGGGCTCTGACGGCACAAACCCAGACACCCAAATTGCAGCCCAGGATGCCAAGTCCCAATTCGTTAAGTGGGCCCCGTTACTGTGTCTCAGGAACTGTGGTAGGTGTGGATAGGAAAAGAAAACCCTAGGCTTCTAGAAGGACCCACATACCAACCAGAGGGATGAAGAGTAATCAAAGTCATTAACATCAGGGCTGGTGGAAAGCCTAGTGCCCCAGATTAAAGTGCTGAAGAAACTGAGCAGACCCAACAATTCCTGCAACACTAGAACCACCTCAGTGCACACGAGTCCCAACTGCAGATACATGGATGTGTTGGGAAGAGATGTTAAGGAGAATTACATCAGGTTAGGAAGTGCTGGCAGTGGGGGTCAGGGTGGTGACAGCGGGCACAAAAGCCCTGAGGCTGGGCTGACCTGAGTCTCTTGAGGACCAAGGGATTAATTCCCTGGGCAGAAAGGAGACAACAGACACAGCTGTGCAGAGGTGACCTATCAGTCACCTACAGAGTGAGATGGGGCAGAAACAGGCAGAAGGCACACCAGGAGGGCCTTAGGTGTCAGGCTAACTCACCTGGATTTTGATCTCCAGGAAATGGGGGCTCTGTTTGTTGACTGAGATACCCTGCCTTCTCCAGATGGGAAGCCCCCTACAGGACTCACCTTGCCGCACCAGCCTTCGCTCTGAGGGCTTGGAGGCATTGACCCTGGTCAGCTGCTGCAGCATGTCACTGAGGTGGCACTCGATGGCCTCACTTGTCCCCCAAACCACTGGCTCCTCCTTTTCCCAGGGACGGTCAGGCAAGGGTCTCTCTACACCTAAGAAGGTGACATGGTCATTAGCCAGGCAAAAAAACCACTGGAGGGAGCACAGGCCTGCCTGGCACAGCCAGCAATCTTCCCATAGTACCATCAGCTCTCACTGAGTCAGGACCGCGTTGGTGTGTCAGGTATATGGTGCTCACTGAGAGGCCACAAAGCTGCAGGTGCTCAGGCCTCTGCTCCAACAGCCTGCCCTTCCAGGACACCTGCTGTTGCTGTCACTCAGGGAGGGAGCCTGGAGGCACCAATTCAAGCAAAGAATGAAGGGCGCCTTGTGCATCCAGGAAAGTGGAAGGATGGGTGAAGCGCAGTGTAAGCCTTTTGCTCTGTGTGCTTACAGATAACTGAGTCTAATGAAATCCACACTGAAGCATTAAGTTGGCCTATGGTGATCGGGGCTGCGCTGGTCACTGTTGCTGTCTTTATTCTTGAACAATTCACTTCCCCAAACCAGCATGTGTCAGTTCTCCCGTGAAACAGGACATTCCCTAAATTTTCAGTTAAAAACAACAACAATCCCACCATGCCGTATTAAGAACTTAAGTGTGAAATAAAATATCTAAGCTCTGATTTTAAAACTAGTCAAAAGGGGGCTGGAGAGATGGCTCAGCCACTAAGAGTACCGGCTATTCTTGTCAAGAACCTGGCTTTGGTTCCCAGCATTCTCATGGAGGCTCACAACCACCTGTAACTCCAGTTCCAAGGGATCCAAGACCATCTTCTGGCCTCTGTGGTCACCAGACACTCATGTGCTACACATTCATATATGCATGTAAAACACCCATTCACAGGAAAAACAAAATGAGACTGTTTGCAGAATATGTAAAATCAAACTTGTCCAAATAAAACTATTGAAAATGGAGGACGACTACTCCAGGATCACATATCACATGATACAATTCTCTACCTTTGGATAATCTGGAAAATGTCTATAAAACATTTTCATTTATTGCTACTTTACTAAGAAAAAAAGAATCCTAAAGGAGCAGTATTTTAATACCTCCCCATAAGATAGGATCCACAAGTCAAGCACTACAGGAAAGGGGAACAGAAAAGGGAGCTCAGCAATAGCTCAATTAACAGAGTGCTTGTCTAGTGTGAAGCCCTGAATTAACATCCTCAGCTCCTTATAAACTGGCTGTGGTGGTGTCTCCTAGCACTCAGGAGACAGAGGCAGAAGGAATAGAAGCTCAAGGTCATCCTTGGCTACTGGGAATTCTAAGCAGACTGGGCCACATGAGACACTGTCTCAAAAATTTAAAGGGGGAAATAAAAATTACAGCAATAATTACTACACCAAGACCCACATGTGGGTGCCAAAATTGATGAGCAGCAGTTTTTCAAACAACTTCCTGCAAGATACTTATCAATGACCGAAAAAAACAGTATCTGTAGCAGAGACAGCCTTGTCTCCCCAACACACTGAAAAGAGCACAGCCCCTCTGCAGCATTCCTGCTCAGAATGTAGAATCTCCCCTAAATCACGAGGAAGCAACAAACCCAACAGGAAAGACACTCATCAGCACCCTCTGAAAGTGTCAAGGTCACAAGACACAAGGAAAAACCCAGAGACTGTCACAGGCTAGAGGAAACTAAGAAGCTGAGGCCTCTAAATGCCATGTGCGGTACTGACTTGCACCCTGGTACAGAACAAGGTGATGTTAATGGGGAATCTGTTTGATTGACATGAAGACTGGAGTTTGTTGACAAGATTATCTTGTGGTTAACGTTTTAGTTTTGGTAATTATTCTGTGGTAGAGAGATGCTGATAGTGGAGGAAGCTGGGGGGAAGGGCACATAGGAAGTCAGCTCTATTTTGTTTATAACACTTTGTATAGCGCTAAAATTCTTCCAAAAAATCCAAGTCATTGAGTCAGGGGTGAGGCACACATTGGTAATCCCAGCATTTGGCAGTTTAAGGCTAGTCTGAACAACATGAGACTCTGTCTCAAAGCACCAAAACCAAAACTAAATCATCGCAAGTCATTTGCCTAAAAATGTAAATCTAATTGAACAAACTGAGAACTTTATATTAAATTGGTGGCATAGCCACACAGAGAAACAAAGTCCTTCAAGTTCTCAAAGACTACAACGCTTAATGAAATATATGAAGGTCAAATAAAGCTGCAAGAAAAAAATAGTAATTCTAAATACAGTGGCACACTCCTATAAGCCCAGCATGTGGGGGGAGAAGGGGTAGTGAGGCCAGAGATTTCAAACCTGAGGCCAGTCTTGGCTTCATAGTCTGTTTCAATAAGTAAGTAAGTAAGTAAGTAAGTAAGTAAGTAAGTAAGTAAGTAAATAAATAAATAAATAAATAAATAAATAAATAAATAAATAAAAGGAAGGCGGGATGGAGGGAGGGAGTCAAAAAAAAGAATGCTACCAGGTAAGGTGGCTCACGCCTTTGATCCTAGCACTTGGAAGGCAGAAACATGTGGATCTCTGTGAGCTGGAGGCCAGCTTGAGCTACATAGTGAGATCTTGCCTGAAAAAAAAAAAAAGGAAGGAATGAAGGAAGGAAGGAAGGAAGGAAGGAAGGAAGGAAGGAAGGAAGAAAAAGAAAGAGAGAAAGGAAGGAAGGAAGGAAGGAAGGAAGGAAGGAAGGAAGAAAGAAAACAGAAAAGAAAAAGAAATCGTGAAGACAATACGGGGTTGGATTAATGCTCACAGTCCTGAAGGTTGTGCTGGTGTCCGTCATGTCTGTTTTCAAGAAGTATACACAGGAGCCTTAACAGAAGAAAGTTTGCTCTTGGGACAGGAGAGATGGCTCAGCGGTTAAGAGCACTGACTGCTCTTCCAGAGGTTCTGAGTTCAATTCCCAGCAACCACATGGTGGCTCATAGCCACCTGTAATGAGATCTGGTGCCCTCATAATAAATAAATAAATTTTAAAACAAAACAAAGTTTGCTCTCAATCAGTTAAGAGAAACACAGAGGATTGATGATGAAATCATCAAAAGAAATGGAAACAGACTGGGAAAAGAGTCAGATGCTTCCTGTTCATTCTTCTACCTATTTGATCCTTCGTTTTCTTTTTCAGACAGTTTCTCTAACAGCTCTGGCTGTCCTGGTACTCGCTCTATAGACCAGGCGGGCCTCGAACTCACAGATGTACTTTAAGTGTAAAATGGCAGACTGCTGGAGTTGGCTGTAGTGACATTTCAAAAGTGAGATGTGCTGACAAACTTGTAATCCAGAGCCCTAGGCAGGAGGACTGACTCCAGAGCAGCCTGGTGACCATGAGAGACCTGCTCCTGACAGACAAAACACAAGCACTCAAAGGGGTGAAAGGTGCAGAGTGAACCATGGCTGAGAATGAGGATGAGTGCCGTGTTATACTCCATGTCTATACCTGACAAGTTCTAGCATTCAACAAAATATGCAAAAGAGATGATAGAGACTTTTAAACAAAATCAAAAAGAATTTCCTGGGCTTGGTGTTCAGTCCATTTTTTCCTTATCAGATCAAATGGGTTGATTCAGTCTGTTCTTCCTGCCAAGCCCAAGGGTCAGAAGAACCCAGGGACCAGACCTCAAGGATAGGATCCACCTCTGGGGGCAGAGTAAGGTGCATGCACCCTGAAATGCACCCTGGAAATCTGGGCTCTCTGCAGTCTACCCTACCAAGACCAAGCTTCACCTTTCTCGAGGACCATGAGAGGCTTCCTGCTGCTGGGGTCCAGGCCGCTGGGAGCCACTGACAACCTTGGTGGGATGCTGAGGCAGGTGACGGGCAGACGGGCAGGGATACAGCCAGAAGTGAAGAACTCATCTTTGAGCAACTCCTCAATGGTGGGGCGGGCAGCGGGTTTTGCCTGGAGCATCTTCTGGATGAGGGAGGCAGCAACGGGATTGATGTGCTGGAGGGGAGAAGCAGAGCCTAAGTGAGATGAGACAGGGACCCCACCTGACATGTGGCTGCTCCTATCTCAAATAAACCATAGCTCAGTGGCCGTAAGCTCTACCAGGTCCTCCACCCCAGCTTTAGCAAGGACCAATGTCACCCTGCTGGTGAGAAGGATCATTTCCTGCCACTTGGCACTCAATATTAACTTGGGACGATTTCCCCAGCTTGCCCTTGCAAAACAAATTTAGTTATTTACCACCAGAGGGGCCTCCAGGTCTCCAGACCTGTGTTTAAATCCCAGTTCCGCCCCCATGATTCCAGCTCTGACAAATAGCCTGGGCTTTCTGGGCCCAACAAGGCATATCTGTAGAATAGAGGAGCGGTACCATACCCGGGACCCCACCACGTGGGACACCTGGTATATGGGATAAAACCTAGAACAGGCCTGTCAGTCAGAGCATTAACTCTAGGCTTCTTATGTATCAGGAATGCAGTCTTGTATATTAATTCATTTGGGCCTCACAAAAAATCCTAAAAGACTCCCTCCCCCCATATAGCTTGAGACAGGATCTCACTATGTAGCTCAGGCTAGCTTGGAACTTGAGATTCCCCTGCGTCAGCCTCACAAAAGTGAAGACTACTCACTCCACTACTATGCCTCACTTTAGATGAAGAAGCAGGCTCAGAATTGAGAAAGTGCCCCTGTCTGAGAATACACACAGCCTAGGTGATAAAGCCAGGACTTATACCACAGCAGTCCAGCTGGGTCAAGCCAGTCCATGCTGTCTGCAGTGAGCTGATTCTCTGTGACATAGCTACTCTACATACAAGTCAAGGACACCAATTTGAAAGTGGCCATATGTCCCAGGTAGACCTAGTCCCCAGAAATGGGTTATCCCTTCAAACAGACGTATGCCATTGGTTGTGAAAAAAAGATGTAATTTTGTCACTGGAAGCCCTTGGGGAAACTTTGTAGATGGGAAGCCTGGTTCACAAGAGTCAAGCCATCATTTGCTAAACACAGCTCAGCTAGGTGGAGATGGTCCATGTCCCAAGCTTAGGCACATCTGCCTCTTCTCCCCCATTTTCTCCCTGCACTTTACATCCATTCAGGAAGCTGGGCATGGGACTCAGTTGGCAGAGTGCTTGCCTATAAGCACAAAACCCAGTTCAGTTCCCAGTATACCCCCATAAAGCCAGCCTGGTGCTGCATGCCTATAATCTCAACACTTGGGAGGTAGAGGCAGGAGAATCTGACATTTAAACTCAACATACAACGAGTTCAAGGCCAGCCTTCACACATACATTCTCTGTGGCTATACTAGAGGCAAGGCTCTGTCCTCAGGATATAGCTGGGCTCAGTGAATAGCTTTTGGGTGAAACAAAATAAAATTGTGTTGCTGTCACCTTGGGAACACTGTATTCATTTGGTTTCATCCGGAGGTAGGTTTCTTTTTCGAATGAGGTCTCAAAAGGTGGCTTGCCCACTAGCAAGGTGTACCTGGAGGTACAAGGAAGAATTTTGCTCAAACTCCCAGGAAAGTCTAAATGCATAAGTCATTGTCTAGAGGAAGGGGGCTGTGCTGGATTCACTGACTAGGAAGAGATGGGGATGGTCTCCAAGTCTGCCTACTGCCACAGTAACCTTGGCTAGGACAAGCCCTCAGAAGAATGTAGCTGATAACACCTGGATACTAAGGGGCCAGGAATTCCCCAGCTCTGGGCTGTAGTAATAGAGGACTCCAAGGACCCCAGAGGTCACTGCTGTCCACCACAGGCCACCATCATGGGACTTCTGCCTACCATCAGCCTTTCTGATGATCTGATTCTCCCATCACAGTGCTCATCAGTGCTTCCAAAGCTTTCTTGAAAGTCAGCCAGGGACACAATTAAACCCAGGTTCAGAACTGAGATTCCATAGTCCTAACAAGCCCTCAGGTGTTGATGGTTTGAGTCTGTGCATGCTTTTAGTAAACAGCAAAGAGCTGGAGGAAGAACTGTAGAGACTTTCTCGTCCCTTCTCTGGACCATAAGTCCAAGCTACAGGAAATCCTACATCCTACACCAGATTGATAAGGAAATAGGGCTTCATGTGGGCAACCTGCTCCCTGAAATAGCCTTTCTATAAGGAAGAAGGATCCAGAGGGTAAGGTCAACTGGGTGAAGTGCCTCAGAAAGCCCCATTGAGACCCATAGCTCCTGAGTCCATTCCCAACTTACATGATGCACCCGATGGACCATACATCCTCCTCAAAACTTCCCAGTCTCACCGCTTCGGGAGCTATGAAGTTCTGGGGGCTACAAAAGGTCTTCATTTGTTCCTCTTCATACTCCACTTTGGTTGCCAGCCCGAAACCCCCTGGGACAGAGGAAAGAAGAGAGGGCGCTCAGCTGCTAGGTCTGGGTCACCTGTGGTTGCAGACAGCTGCCTCAGGTCTGACCGTTGAGAATCAGACTCCAAAGTCTCTGTTCCGGGAACCTTCCTACTTTGCTGGCTCTGGCAGGCCTCCCACTGCCCTTTACACTGCTCTTTTAGATAGCAGGGCTAGGGCGGTAAGATGGCTCTGTAGGTAAAGGTGCATGCTTCTAAGACAGATGGCTTGAGTTGACCCTGGGACCCACACAGTGCAAGGAGACAACTGACTCCTGAAAGTTACCTTCTATCCCACCCCTCACATAAATAAATGAAATTTAAACCACATGACAACAGAATGGGATGCACTAGGGAACCAAGTAAATACTCTTCGTGACTGCTGATGGACAGGGTAAGAAAGGTGATGTGGGAATAGGGACTGAGGCGAATCAGAGTCTCAAGGGAACAGGACTTTTCAGCTCAGTAAAGAGCCAGCTAAGGGAATGCTGCCAGCCTTGCTCCATGGCATACGTCTAGACCTCCAGTTTAAAAGGGAAACTGACTGAGGACACCTGGCTCAGTGCTATGAGACAGGGTAGTAATTGGGGGAGGCACCCCCAAGTAAATTATTAATTTCAGAACTACTGTATTGAGGTACACAAAACAGCAACAGCAAACACAAAAACAAAAAGAGCAAATGCATCTAAAGGCAAGACACTGGCGTGTGGGCCCCTCACCCTCCATTTCTAGACTAGAGGGCGTTCTGGAAGGCAGCACCTCCATGTCCCACCTGCCCTCCATTTCTCTGGCTCCCATTCTCCCACATTTCCTCTCCTTGCCTCCTCTTGTTCTGGCACCGGCCACCCGCAGGTCCAGCACCGCACCTATTTTCACCTCCAGATCCTCGTTCAGGAAGACGCTGCTCAACCTAAGGTTCCTGTGAATGACCTGATTGTGGTGCAGGTACTGGCAGCCCAGGATTATCTGCCTTAGGTAGTAGCGCGCCTCCAGCTGGGTCAGGGCTTTCCGCCTCTTGTGCAGCTCCAGGAGGGACTGAGGAAGAAGGAAGAAGTTACTGAAGCCCACCATAAAGGGTGGCCAGCTGGACGGGACCAGGACTAAGCTCTCAGGATTAAAGAAAAGTCTTGGCGGACTCCTGATGATTCTGCCCATACACTGGTCATTATCATTCACAGGACCCTCTCCTGTTAATGCGTGCCCTTACCCAGAGTCTTTTCTCAACCGCACTCAGCACTCTCACTAGAAGCCTTTCCATAATTGCTTCATACACAAGGACTCCTCTAGGCTACTCCAAGGCATCAGTGCCCCTTTGCCAGCAAATTCACGGTGTGGGCACCCCAGTCCCACAGCAGAAACACTCACCCTCTCCCGACAAAGCTCCAAAATCACAAACACAAATTCACTGTCTTCGAAAACGCTGTGGAAGCCTACGACGTGTCGATGTGAGAGGCTGCGGTGAATGGAAATCTCTTTGGACAGCTTCTCCTTCTGGGAGGGTGTGAGCAAAGACTTAGGTACCATCTTGGCTGCGAACACCTCCTTTGTGTCTGGGTCTGAGATCTCAAAGCATTTGACAAAGCCTGCTTTACTCAGAAAGCGTCCCCTTACATAAAGGCGCCTGCTGCCTTTGTCCACTAAGACCTCTGGAATCTTTTTCAACAGTGGGGCGGCCACTGGGGCACTGGGACCTGCATCTCCCTGGACCCTGGCTTTCAGGAGGTCGGCTGATGCTCGAGCCAGCTTTTCAGCATTGTCTGATGTCTTCATGCTCCTAAACTTGCTCTGCTCCCCCTCGAATTCAAACAAGGCACTGGGAATCTTTCAAAGGCCTGCACGTTGCTGATTGGCCATGGGGATTTAAAATGGAAGCCACCCAGCACTCTGCATCATGTGAGTGCTCTAATGGTGCAGCTCCTTTTAAAACCTGTATCTTGTGAGCAAGACACTTGATGGGCAAGGACTTGAGGATTGAATGCACGTGGGATAGCCAAGGAAACTAAGAACTAATCGGATACAGGTTAGTTGATTCTATGAGTCTTCTTGTGGTGTCCTTGACCCCTCTGGCTCCTACAATCCTTTCTCCTCCTGTTCTCTAGGATTCACTGAACTCCTTCTAGTATTTGGCTGTGAGTTTGCATCAGTTTCCATCCTTTGGTGAATGGTGCCTCTCTGTTAACTTTTTTAAAAAGATCATTTGCAGATTGCCCTGTGCCCTGTGGCCACTAGATCTATGGTCAAGTCCACAGTGGTCTTCAACCTCGGTATAGACAGCCACCCTTCAGCTGAGTCTTCCTCTAGCTATTTGCAAAGTTCCCAAGGTAGAAGAAAACTTTGCTGTTCTGAACATTTGAAAGGAAGTATTTGGTTACGAGTGTTTCTCCTTTCACTGAATTATTCCAGGATTCATGTCTGGGTGGTGACATTATGTGCCATAGTCATTCATATGAAGTCCATCCATGGGGTGAAATTTAAGTATGGGAATGTCATCCTGAACATTCAGGTCCTGGTATTTTGTCCATGGCAAATGATGAACCAAGACAAACAATTTCCAGTTTTCATCTGCACTGCAGAGACTCAGTGTATTCATGGCAAACACATGGTCCTTGGGAATGCTAAAGAAGGCACGAGCATTGTTGAAGCCATGAGCACTTTGGGTCCAAGAAGAGCAAGTTCAGCAAGAAGCTCACCACTGCCAACTATGGGACAGCTGTGACAGTTCTGACTGACATACACCTTAAACACCAGACCCTCCCATCTGCAGCTCTGAGGGCACCCATCCAACTGTGGCACCCATCCTTCTGCTATTAATATCTTATAGTCCTTGAGTCCTGCTGCTCTTCTTTGGGTTTGTAATTTCCTCATTCCCCTGAAGTTGAGCTGGATTGCATAGTTAAGATAATTATTATGAGTAGAAACTAAATAAGGGAAAGAAAGACACCATGTTATAACAAATCAATACCTTCAACCTAAAAAGTGTTTTATTTTGCCAAGTAGAGGGGAGGCTGGGGAGGAGCTGGTAGTTCAATCTTGGGGTAGGTAGCAAGCTGAAGAGCCAGACAAACACTAGAGCTGCTAATTTCCTTCCAATGCTCCTTTGATGCTAAAGCATCTGTATTCTGATTCCTAAATGCCTTCCTAAACACCTCCTGACAGCTTCCCCTGTAAACACATGCAAGTCCTCCAGACCTTGGCTGCTGCTTTGAAAGTCTGTTAGTGCTGCTAGGCAAGGGAACCTCTGAATGTTACTTTCTTTATAGAGACGCGAAGAGGCCTAACTTTAACATTAGGGGCAGCCATGACAGGCTGCAAACTAACAATATTAGAACTAGGTCTCACCATTACAATAACCAGGAAAAGCCACAAATGTACCCTGAAAGAGATCGATCAGAATTGAGACAAACAAGTACTAAGTGCTCTAGAACATTAAAGATAGCTTACTTACTTTGTTTATAGACTGCCAATTTCCTTGCAGCCAGTACCCAACCACTGTTTGACAAAACTTCTGTTACCTCACTCCTGCCCAATCAGGAGTTCAACCCCCATCTGAATCCAGCATTCCCCTAACCCCCATCCTTTACTCCTTAAAAACTCTGCCTCAACTGAGCTCGATGCTCTCCCTGATCCAACCACTGTGTTGGAATGGATGAAGAGCCCAAGCTGGATCTTGCATGAAAGGTTCTTTGCTTTTGCATATGAACTCGGACTCCTGGTGGTCTCTGAGGGGCTCATGATGTGGGCGTAACAGGAAGTAAGGTTGTGAAAGGAGAACTTGGCATCTGTTTGTTCGTTTCTGAAATTGTATCGTGGATTAAATGTGGTATGAAGAGATTGTGCTGGGAGTTAAGATCAAGATTGTCTGTGATTTTTTTTTCCATCTTAGCATCAGACTGCTTAGTTATAAAGTAGGTGTATTATTAGATCTGTTTACCATTATATTGTGAATTGACTCAGGTATCAGGAAGATAACCTCTAGCCTTAGCCTGTCATGACTAGTTGAAACTGGGAACTAAAATCTTTAGGAACTCCCTTTTCTCTCATAGTTTCAAGAGACAGTAAATTATTGTCTGTCATGTAAAGTACTAAGTGACCACAGTGAGGCAGACAGTGGAAGGATGTGATGAAGTGTGCCATCTAGGGGTTGCCTCGCTCGCTCGCTCTCTCTTTCTCTCTCTCTCTCTCTCTCTCTCTCTCTCTCTCTCTCTCTCTCTCTCTCTCACACACACACACACACACACACACACACATCTAGAAAGGTGACTATGAGACAGGATAGGGGACCTATACGGGAGGAGGGAGGCAAAGAGGATAATGGTGTATATGAGATGAACGCAGAAAGTCAGTCTGTTTGGGGTGGAGAGAGGGAAGGTCTAGTTGACGGAGTGGGGAAAGGTAGTGAGAGCATAAATGAAAACATAACATATGAAAAATGTCAGAGCAGCTCAGTTCTATGCTAAATATAAAAAACTCACAAAACAAAAATGAAGCCGAGGTGTGCATGGAACAGCACAGCACCAAGGGTCAAACATCGTCAGCTCCTGGAGGCAGTTTCTGGTTAAATGAAGGGTCTAGATTGGGTTCATAGGTCAGTGGGAAGTTGTTGCCACCTTTCCAGCAGTGGGCCCCATTCATCCACTTTTTTCTATACACAGAAGCATTTTCCATGAATGCTCACGGAGATGGATGTGCAGAGGAGCCATGCCAAGAATCTGCTCAAGAAACATATTTCATGTTGAGGTGCATACCCACAGTGTCATTTACTCAGGAGGCCCAGGCAGGTGTAACACTTGAACTCGGGGGCTTTAAGATCATCCTGGGCATCATAGTAAAGACCAGCCTCAAAAAATACACATGATAAACTTAGTGTTCACACAATTTTTTTCTTCCTATTGTATGTTTCTTCCCTAGTCTAGGGATGTAGGTCAATTGGTCCTAGGCTCCATCCTCAACACTCACACAAATAGGGCATGGTGCTGCCTGCCTGTAATTGAAGGTCATCCTTGCTACACAGGTGAGTAAAAGGCCAGCCAGGAGTACATGAGACCCTGCCTCATTAAGACAAATGTACTGTCTCTCACACAGGTATCCTTGCTTTGAAATTTTTCTTTTGTGTGTTTTTTGGAGCACAATTGTGGAAGCCAGGTAATTAGAGACAGGCCATTGGGGATGGATTCATGAGGGCAGGTGGGATTTAGTAAAATATAGGTAAAAAGTCAAGGTAGAGAGGGGGGATGCTCGGAATGGGAAGGTTCAAACATGGATGGGGAAGTGACGTACTGGAAAAGACTTAACTAGAATGAAGGGCATATGAAAAAGCTATAAGAAAACCTACATCTTGCAGCCAAAGTAAAAAATATAATCAGAAGGGATAGTAAACACAGGTTGCATGAAAGAATGGGGGAGAACACTCCAGGTAAAAGGCATAAGTGGGGCTGGCAGCAGGCTGGTAGGGGATAGTGGGGTGGGGAGGGTAAACTGTGCAAGGGTGAGTTAACAAAAACTAAAGATGTCGGAAGAAGCCTTTTGACCATCCAGTCTTTGTAAGCTAATTACAAATGAAACAAAGATAAAAGGATGTTGGTAAGGATACTGTCCCCATGTCATTTCCACGCCAGTGCAATGACAGGCTTAGCTGTGAATGAAGCAGACCCTGAAAGAGTCAATGAGGAGGTTTTGTAGGGCTGGTCCTTTAAAAGCTGGAGATCCAAAGATTAACAAAGCTACAATTTTCACTAGGTGCTGATGTCCATTTCTTAATCTGCAGAACCTGTGATTTCAGTGCCCATAATGGAACCGAATGAATGAATTGATTAACTGAATAAAGCATGCAAGCTGGGAGACACCATGAGCAGAAGAAAATGAGAGTGAATGGGTTTTCTCGGTTGCTGGTCATTAGGGACTTGCTGGGTGAATAATTACAGTGGAAGAAATGTCCATGTGTGACCTCGCTACAACTTAACAGCCAGGTGAATCGTGTATAAAACAAGTTACATACGCCAGAACAGCAGGAGTTACAGTTCCCTGGGTCTGATGCCTCACACCTGTTTATCAGGGTGTGGGAGACTGAGGTAGGAGATTACAGGCATGTAGAAGGTACCAAGTTTATGTGGGTGCTGAGGATTGAACCCAGGGCCTCATGCATGCTACACTTCTAGTCCCTGGGAGGAATATGAAATTTAGATAAAACCCTTTAAATTTTAATATGGATTTTTGTGCAAATTTGAGGTCAGCATGGGCCACATGGTGAGATTGTGTCTGAAGAGTAATGGTTCAACGACACCATGGAAACAGGTCAGAAAAGGACCAGAAAATATCCTTTGAATTCAGCAAAGGGTTTAGATACCGATTTTAGGTGACAGATTTGCTCATTACTTTGACATAGTTATGCTTACTTCTAACACTGTGCATAGCACAAGGTATTTCCTAAAGTACCTTATTTGATATTGTTCTTGTTTGGCAAAAGTCAATTTAACTTACATTTATATTTCAGTGGCAATAACAAGACCAATTTCAACATATTAATGTTACCTACTACATGCAGATTCTGGGAGGAAAGACAACAGAAAGAACTCACACTAACCATAGTCTATCTGGAATAAGGCAGTGGGTGAAGCTCAGGGCCACAGTACTTTGCTGGAATTCAAGAAGCAGTTCTCAACCTTTGGGCCTTGACCCCTTTATGAACCTCTAGTTCCAAAAATATTTACATTACAATTCAAAACAGTACCAAAATTACAGTTATGAAGTAGTAATGAAAATAATTTTATGGTCGGGGATCACCACAATATGAGGAACTCGGGCTGTTTAAGGAGGCACTGAAAATGCCTGATCTGGAAAGACATTGAATGACAGAGAGGCTAACACATGCGTCCAGGAGACAAATGTAAATCACGTGCGGACAGTAACTGGGAAAGATCATCATAGATTTGATCGTGAAGCTCAACTTAAATGACTTTAAAATGTTACATCATCTCTATAAACAAAACGTGATATCCTCTGTTAAAGGGAGATGTTTAACCAGCCATGGTGGATCATGTCTATAAGTCCAGTCCCCAAGAGGTTAAGTCAGGAGGATTGCCTCTAGTATTGAGGCCATGCCCCATCTGAGGGCACACCACAGATGCCTCCTGTGGTTGGTGCTTTCCCATTTCCCAGCTCCATAGAGCTGAGAGAGGCGGGGCGCTACGGTAGCCCTGCCCCCCCCCTTCCTGCTAGTATTTAGTGCTTACCTGCTCCTCTGAGAGAAGTCTCGAAGGCACGCCCCCTTACACCGCCCTTTGCTGGAAGATACCAAGTGCGAGCTTGGTGTTCACCCGGCATGTTGCCTGCAGAAACACCCTCCAGTTGTGACGATACACGGTCCTCTCTGCCTCCTAGAAGCTTGCGGAAAACTGGTGGGCTCCTCGGAGTGGGGCGTGGGGTGAGTTGCGGGTGCAGCAGGGCAGAATTTAGGGGCACCCCCAAGGGCTGGTTAAGGCTAGAGCCTGAGCCGACAGGCATCCGAGCCAGAGAACGGGGGTCCTTAGAGCAACTCCCTGAACCCCTCCCAGACTGGAGGCCCGGACTGTCTCTCAGGTCCTGTGTGCATGCTCCAGAGCTGAGGTCCCAATTTTCTACAGTACAGCACTGATGTGATTCATCCTTGCTAGGGAGCTTGGGAAGTATTGGAGCATTGATCCTTTCTTCTCAGAATTCGGGATTCCTTTTCTAAAGGAGTTTTGTACCACTGATAAGGGAAGAGTCGGGAAGTTAGGAAATAATTGCTTGAGAGTAATGTCTGGAAATTGATAAAAGTCTACACCTGGGTGGGCTGATGCTAATGGCCCCCACATGTACTCAGTGAGGGTCAAGATACCAGGTGTCGTGAAGCATGCCTGTCAGAGTTCAAGGACAGCCTGAGTTGAGTTACTTGAGATCCTGTCTCAAAGAAACCACTTTTTTTCTGTACATTATCTTTGAGACAGGGTCTCACTTTGTAGCCCTGGCTGTCACAGAACTCCCTATGGAGACCAGGCTAGCCTCTAGCTCACAGATCGCAGAGATCTGGATGAAAAATGAGGACATGGCTGCCCCAAGGAATGGTTGACAACAAGGTCTATTGTACATGTGAGGGAAAGTACAGCCAGTGGCATCTGGAAGAATCCAGACTGAACCTGACCAGCAGACTGAGCAGCAGGAGAGAGAGGGACAGAGGGAGAGGAAAAGAGAGAAGGAGCAAAGACAGCACCTGGAAACCAACAAACCAAGTAGGCAAAATGGCTGAGTTACCTAGAGAAGAGAAGCTGGGGGGAGGGGGGGAGGGAGGGAAGCTCGGGGGCTGGAGAGGTGGAGAGTAGGGGGTGGGGCGTGCCCACCAGAAGGACTCTGTTGTAACAGGTACTTGGGATGCTGAGAGATTTTTCGAGAACCTGGTGGCCTGAATCTACTTTGATAAGTTAAACAGGCACCTCAGACACTTTTCCCAGGGTTCTTTGAGACCTAACAAGATGCACCTGCCTCCGCCTCTGCAGATTATAGGCTTGCACCACCACACCCAGCCCGGGCCAACTTTCTGTACTAAGGCTCTGTCACTCCTGGACAGACTTCTAGAACACCTCACAATTCCAGCAGAGGCTGGATTCTAACCTTTAGGTCTTACATGAGAGAGAGGGGGAGACGGGGAGAGAGGGGGAGAGGGAGACGGAGAGGGGGGGAGAGAGGGGGAGAGACGGGGGGAGAGACGGGGGGGAGGGGGAGAGGGGGAGAGATGGGGAGAGATGGGGAGGGGGAGAGACGAGGGGGGGAAGAGGGGGAGAGATGAGGGGGGGAAGAGGGGGAGAGACGGGGGGGAGAGGGGGAGAGACGGGGGGGAGAGGGGGAGAGACGGGGGGGGAGGGGAAGAGACGGGGGGGGGGGAGACGGAGAGGGAGGCGGGGAGACGGAGAGGGAGACGGAGAGGGAGGCGGGGAGGGAGGGAGAGATGGCGAGGGGGGAAGAGGGAGGGAGGGAGAGATGGGGAGGGGGGAGGGGGGAAGAGGGAGGGAGGGAGAGATGGGGAGGGGGGAGGAGGGAGGGAGGGAGAGAGATGGGGAGGGAGGAGGGAGGGAGGGAGGGAGGGAGAGAGACAGAGAGACAGAGAGAGAGAGAGAGAGAGAGAGAGAGAGAGAGAGAGAGAGAATATGTATGAAGAAAACTAATAAAGACCAAGCTTAGCCTGGTGATCACCCTGGCACAGATAGTGCCAGACCCACAGCAGAACTCACCAAGGCAGATCAGGCCAGAAACAATCACCTTGTCTTAAGTGAGGACCCAAGGGCCTCCATTTTATTTTATTTTATTTATGGCAAATTATGATGGAACCCAGCACCTAAAGTGGGTAAGGCAGGTACAAATACCCTGAGACATGAACAGCACAGGGGTGGGAGTGTGTGATTCTAGGCAGAGGCTCCACCCCTGAGCCACACCTCCAGCCTCTCAGTAGGGAATTCTAGGCAGGGCCTCCACTCCTGAGCCATACCCCCAGCCTCTTCAGTGGGGGATGCTAGGGCGGGGTTCCAACTCTAAGCCAAGCCCCCAGCCTCTCCTTGGGGGATTCTAGGCAGGAGCTTTACCATTTAGCCATGCCCAAATCTCTCTCTGGGGGATCCTAGGCAGGTGCTCCAACCCTGAGCCATGCCCTAACCCTGAAAAGAATTGGTTTTAATAACACACTTACTTCTGAAGGCTATAAGAACGAAGAATGGATTGATGCTGCTAATAGCCTGTCTGGTATCTTGCAGAAAGAGACAAAAATGCGGTATGAGTCAAGTGCATGAGATCACTGTGCCCCAACTGAAGACAAATGAGGCCTTTGCTGCAGGCCAGCAGGAGAACCAGCCAGCAGCTGGTCTGCAACACCCCCCCCCCAAAAAAAAAGAAACACAGTAGGAGTGTCTCTTCCAGAGCTGACAAGCATTCTACAAAAGGTATGGGAACCTAAAAGAGGGGCTCTGAAGGATTAAGAGGAGTTTGTTCATTAGACTGGCCAGTAGAAGGAGGGTGTGGTAGTCTTCACTGCTTGCTTTTATAAATAAAGTTTTATATCAAGGCAGAAATACTGCATGTGGCCACTTCTGCTACAATACTAAAAATGAACGGTCACAAGAGAGACCGAGGGCTGACAAGGCTGCAATATTTACCTCTTGATCACTTCCAGATACTTGCTGGCCTCTGACTTTGCAGAAATGTGACTCAGCACCACAAGCGTACAAGTCCAGCAAGGATGACACCTGCTCTGGGATCCTGAGCCCTAAAATTGCAGAAGGAACAAGGCTTGAAGTAGCTCCCCATGAGGAGGGGACAGCAACAGTTCCCACAAGCACCATGGAAATGCTCAAGACAGACAAGACCCAAGCTTCAGTTTTCAGATCTTCCCACACATTACAAGGAGCCATCATTTGGTAGAATATGGATCATTCGAGGCTGAGGTGCAGCTCAGTAGTGGGGAACTTGCCTGGCATGTTTGAGGTCCTGGGTTCTATCCCCAGGTCCCCCAAATAAAATACTTTGTTCAGTACATACAGGCACCCCTGCTAGCAGTACACAACGTCACCCTAGCTACTGGGGAAACTAAGGCAGGAGGATGTGAATTAAAGGCCAGTCTGGTCTATATAGTGAGTTGCAGGACAGTCAGTGCTACACAGAGAAACTGTGTCTTTTATTTTTCGGGATTTAACTGTCTTTATTTTATGCTTAAAATATACATATAAAAGAGGAGTTGGGGGAGATTAGGAGAAAAATAATTAGACTGTGCCAAAACAAACACTTGAAGTTCTAGCCAGAGCTAAGACCAATAGTAAATGACCAACTGATGTTGGAAGGAGGGAACTTAAAGAAGTCTGATTCAAGCTTATATGAGTGGTGTCTCATTAGTTTCAAAACTGTATAATATCTTGAATAACACTGGCATTCATAGTTGTCAGGTCCACTGCTACACATGGGTGGGTGAGTGTGAGGAATGGCTCTCTCCATGCCTGGGGTGATGTAGAGAGCTCCTATTGGAATCGGGTGAAGAACTGAGGAGACACGGGCACAGTCACCGGCAGCTCACTTGACTTCACCTCCACAGCTGAGTACTAGCGGATTGGATTCGCCTTGTGGGTCAGCTCTTTCCATAGCCTGGCTAGCTCCTCCTCTTCCTGTGCCCCTTCCTGTTGCCTGACTTCCTCCAACTGCTGCACTTTCAAGGGTTTCTTTTCAGCCATTCTCTTTTCCATCTCCTGCCGCTGCTTGGCTCTCTTCTTGGTGGCCGGTTGAAAGGGTTCCTGAACTAGAGAACCAGAGAGGTTCTCTGCAACTGATTTCTTCTCTTTCCTGGGAACAAAGCGCTCCTGGAAGATGATGGTGTTTGGACGAGCCTTGAGGCAAGCGGCTTCCTTCTGCTGCTTCAGTTCTTCCTCCAGCTGCATCTCAGCCTTGTAGGCCCCTCCCTTGTCTGTCTCCAGGGAGAAAGGCTCAGCTTGAGTCACATTCTTTACCTTTTTCTCTGATAAGTTAATGGTGTCAAAATGGGGCATAGGAAGGGCCTTGAACTTGGGCACCTCCCCTTTCTGCATTTCTTTTATTTTCTTCTCCTCCTGTAACTGGCCCTCTTTGTCCCCGGTACCAAAGGAGAAAGGGCACACCTCCATGTTTCTTGCCTCTGGGAGGTGGGGCTTATAAGGCCCTCATAATATGGCACAGGTTGAGCTCTTTTCTATCCTATACCTCAAAGTGGATCTTTTAACCATGTGTGATTTTTCTATTGCTATATTTTGTTCTTTTATAAGGTATTTGTAAACAAGTTTCATCATACAATAAATACTAGAAAGACTCCTTGTATTAATGTTACCATCTTCCTTAGAAATGTAGTTAAGTACAAGAAACTGCTAAAATTCCAGTGAGATGGTTTTCTAAAATTGTTAATATTTTATATTTAATATTATTTTATATTTAATATTTTATTTATTTACTCATTTATTTTTGAATCATGGTTTTATTATGTAGCCCTGGCTGGCCAGGAACATGTTATATAAAACATCCTGGACTCAAACTCTGGCTTGGGCTAATATATCAGATTGCCTTTTAAATCCACCTATGTGAAAATTCGATTCAGTGTACATGTCAACAGTGGCATGCCTCTGCTCTCTACTCTTAGAACTGGTTCCTGTTGACAGAGTACTGAGGAGGAGTTGGTATTTAAAGAAAACAATAAACAAATGACTGGACAGTTGTTAAATTAAAATTTTTATTAAAAATTGATATTTTGGTAAATGAAACCCATCCAGGGTTGGTGGCACATGCCTTTACTTTAATCCCAGCCCTCAGGAGACAGAGACAGGAGGATCTCTAAGTTTGAGTCCAGTGTGTTTTATATAACGTGTTCCTGGCCAGCCAGGACTACATAATAAAATTATGACTCAAAAATAAATGGGTAAATAAATACTTGTTCCCAGTAGAGACCACAGGACAAGTTAGATCCCAAAATGGAGGAGGACTGAACCCATAGCAATTATTTTCACCTTCAAGTTAAATTACAAACCATTGTCAACAGCAAACAATAAGCTAACCAGAAATGGACCTATACAAATAAGGATCCATGGTAACCTTTCTTAAACAATAAGCCACCTTCTGTTTCCAACAGAAAATACAATAATAACAAATTGCTTCCCTATGGTGAACTTGTCATAAAAATTAATATTTTAGTGATTTCATTCTGAACCTACTTAGAAAGTTAAAACTGCTAATCATTGTGTGAAAACTTTATATTTAACTATAACATATATATATACACTCACAGAAATTTCATATTAAAGTTAGTTTTTACCACATCAGTAGTAAAATGTAAAATATCACAAGAATAATTTTGGTTACAATCAGGTAAGTTATACTTATACACACATATGTATATATATACACACATATATACACATATATGTATACACCTATACGTGTACATGTGCATGCACACACACAAACACATTTACTTACACTTTCTCCTGGAGTTTTGTTTCCATAAGTTTTTCTATATAATTACCCTGGCCAGCAGGGCTTCAATGGGAACTCAACCACCCTAAGGACGAAATGATAAGGACAGGAGACACAAAGGAAGACACCAAGACAGGATTCTGACTGAGATGCAACTTTATTTTTCTCCAAGAGGGTTTATACAGCTCTTGCAGGGTAGGGGGAGCAGGAAGGTGTTATCTGTGTGGAGCAAGCTAACGCAGCTGCAGGATGTTGACAGGGTGAAAAGGCCAAGGGTTCTGACTCAATGTCCTGTCACTAGGCAACCTGATCGCAAGATGTTCTAGTTCCCTGTCTTATTGGGGATCTATATTTTTCCATTAGTTAGAGGTTCTTTCCTTGTTCCTGACATATAATAGTCTTTCTCTATGTAATAGTTATAATGTAGTAAAAACAGATGCCATAGAAAGAATTTTCTTTCACCACACCACTAATTACTGTTAATTTCTCAGAATGCTCATGGCTTTTTTTTTTATTACTTCATGCAAGCAATGGAGTCTTATAACTTGTTATACTCAGACTGGTTTTCTTCAAATGTAATTATAAATTTGAAAAAATTATTTAAAAAAAACCCTCCTGGTTATTTTTCTCACAGTTCTCATGTCATCCATCTGCTTCTTCCTTCTATTCTCTTGCTCAACCGATCTGACTTCACTTATCTTCCTCATGGGGGTGGGGGGGGTAAGAAAGATGTGATTGTAAAAGTAAAATCTATGTACGTTTGACTTTTCTGGGTCTTCTTTTAAAACAGTAAAATAACTTGCAGTAAAAGAAAATGAGGAGCAAAGTAACAAACACCTTCTTTCCTAGATGTCTTCAATCTGTCCTTTTTTTCACAGCTTATGCGATTATGTAAACCAAACAGAAAATGTTCATTTTTAAACCAGAAATCATCACAATATGATGACAGTGCAAACTCACCAGGACTAAAGTATTCACAATGTAATACCCATGACAACAGCTAAGGCATGTCTGGGCCATCCATCTTACTGAAGCTCCTTCTCGTCCTTCACTCTAACTCCAGTTCCGCTCAACTACCCAGCCTTCCAAGGGTCTGACCCCTGTCAGGTCACGTTACTATGACCTCACATTCTCAGCCCTGTTTACTGTTGAGGTTTTGGTAATGCTTTTACACCCCCAATAAAAACAGGACCCAGAACACAGGGGCCTCTGTGTATGAAGAGAAAACAAAGCAGCCCTACCTGGTTCATACTTAATAAAGCAGACTGGATGAACCTTCAATGGAGATAACACCCCATTCTTTCCCTTATATACACAAAACCGTGTCCTGTTGTCTGTTGAATGGTAGATGTTTTCAGTGATAAGATGTCTCCCTTTTGTGTATTTCAGTCTCATAAAAGTAAGATCTCTATCAATTAAGTGTCCCCACCCATGTATTCTAGGAAATGCTCAAGTGGAGCTTTTATTTCCCACAGCCAAGTAACTAACCATGGCAACTCTCAACAATCGAAATCAGATCATGGAGTCTGATCACTATGCCTTCCCAGAACCTTTTATTCTTAGCAAGTTGCTAGATTTTTCCAAATAAAAGTAATAAAATGCCCAGGTGTCTAATTTTCAGGCAAGTACAAAATAGTGCTTTGTTTAAACATCTTTACCAAATATTGCAAGAAAGTATTTATAATCTTTTTTTAATCACTTTTTATCTTAAACTTGAGATTAACTAGGCATTCTATATTTTGTCTGGCAACCTTATTTTCAAAAAATTTTTGTTCAAAACTTAAAGAGCTATAACAGTGGGTTCACAATGATACCCTCTGAGTATGTTTTGACTTGCTTCTGTGACTTACTTCATATTTCTGCTAGTTTTCTGTTATTTGCTCAGGACTTTCAGTTGCCGGTAGTGAACTGAGTCTCCTCTAATGCCCTCTCTATACAAGTGGAAAACCTTTCCCATGTGTTTTCGTTGTTATCTCCTAGCCATCCTACCACCACTAAAAATGTAATAATATGCCCACTTTACAAAACTTTTACTCAAGACAAAAATTCTTACCCCAGAGCATGATATATAAGGCCCAATACAAGCAGACAATAACTTCTCCTTTAGAGTCATATTCTACCTTTTCTGGGAACTTTGAATCTATGGAGAACCCCCTCAAGCCTCTTGTTTATTCTTTAGTTGTGTTTTGTTTACTGAAATATTCCAAGTCTCTGATCCATTACTGGCCCATCATCAGGAACCTGATAAGCATTTGTGAGGACATTCATATTAGAAGATGGCTAATAGTAGAAACTGATTAGCATATAGATGAAGAACTGGGTCCTAGAGTCCCATTGCCTATACCCAGCCCCTCCCCGAAGCTCTCCTATATGTAAGAGGTTCCCTTCTGCCTATTTTCTAAGACTCTTGGATGAACAGTCACACACTGAGTGCTGATCCAGTGTAAGATGGTAACAGGTGAATAGTATTAGTAGAGGTGAGTGTTACTATTAGAGGTCCACGGCAGTTCTGAGTGTTTTGTTGTTTATATTTCTGTGCACACTATGTTCTGTACTGTCTCTGCACACCTAGGAAACAACTGCCATAAACAACCATGGCCAACAGGATATCATTTTCTTTCTCACAGGCAGCTTATGGTTCATGATTTTGCATGTACTTCACAATGCCCTTAACATTCATGCTCACTGACTTTCCTTCCTACCAAGAATATAGCTTTTGATAGGAAACAAGGAGGACCCTAAGAGGGATGTACAAATCACCTTGGGATGGGAAAACAGAGGACATCTCCATGAGTAAACTGGGGATGGGGTGCAATAGAAGGGAGGGTATTGGCTATAGGAACATGAGGGAACAGGATGTTTGAGCTGGGGAAGGGACAGAGTGGGAGAGCAATGAAAGAAATATCTTGATAGAGGGAGAAACTATGGTGTAAGGGAGAAACCTGGTGCTAGGGAAATTCCCAGGAATCCACAAAAATGCCCCCAGATTAGACTACTAGCAATAATGGTGAGGGTGCCTGAACTGGCCTACCTTGGTAATGAGATTGATGAATACCCTAGCTATCATCATAGAGCCTTCTCCAGTAACTGATGGAAGCAGATACAGAGATCCACAACCAAGCACCAGGCCAAGCTCTGGGAGTCCAGTTGAAGAGAGGGAAGAGGATTATATGAGCAAGGGGTTGGGGTTGGGGGTCAAGATCATGATGGGGGAATCAACATAGACGACTGAACTAAGCTCATAGGAACTCATGAATTTTAGACTGACAGCTGTGGAACCTGCATGAGACTGACCCTTTGCATTAAGGAGACAGTTGTGTATCTGGATCTGTCTGAGTGTGATCAGGATCTATTATCCCTGGTGAATGAGCTGGCTTTCTGGATCCTGTTACCTGTAGTTGGACACCTTGCTCACCCTGAGGCAGGGGTGGGGTGGAGGGAGGAGCTGGGTACTGTCTCAACTGAATGTACCAGGCTTTGCTGTTCCCCCATGGGAGAACTTACCCTTTTCAGAGGAGGGGATGAGGGGTAGGTGGGTGTGGGGAGAGCAGGAGGAGATATAAGAGGAGGATCTGTGGTTGGTATGTAAAATGAATTTAAAAAAATTAAAAAATGAGTATAGCTTATGAGTCTTAGTTTCAAGGTTCTGTGTCTATCTAGTCTATGGACCTGAAGATGTCAAAGGGGTCCCATGCTGAAGTCATTGCTAGCCACTGTTAGACTTCTTTTCTGACTTGCCTTTTCTAGACACTATATCTAAGGTAATGTGTCTGTCACCTCCTGCTGATGTCATTTTTCAGTTAGTCATAATAAATTAGGAAGTGTAAGCCATGTGTCATTGTTGGTAACAAACTTTAGGAGATAACAGGAAACTAATAAGATGGATTGTGCCCTTGTGAGTCACGTCAGCCTAGTCTTGTGAATACAAAGTGGAGTTGGCAGCAGTAGCAAGTGAGAGTCGGAAGTTACAGAAGGCAGTGTTACCAAAGAGGCATATCCAAAGTAGTCTAAGGATGGAGCAAGTGGAAATACAACAGCATGCTTCTTAGAAAGCTTTGACTTCCCCAGGGCTCTGTAGAATCAGAGTTTGCAGAGCTTGGCATGGGGCTGTGGGCATAAAGAGAGGGCAAAGGGAACAATGTAGAAAGGGGTTTTGTGTGTGGTGCCAGGAATATTTCAGTAAAGAAAACACAGCTATAGAGTAAACACGAACAAATCATATATACGTAAAGGCAATATTTGCTATAGTAATACAAGAACCGAAAGAGAACAGGAATCCCAATTCGTGTTATAAACAGATATATTCATATAGAAAATGGTCACTGGAGGCCTATTTGAATGGGCAGCATTTGAGCTTTACCAGAAATGAAAAGTGTTCTAGACAAAGAAAGCAATCAATTTAAAGCCTAGATTCTGGAACACATGTGAGAACAAGCTAGATTAGTGTAGCTTCATCAGAATGAATGAATGAGAAGGTAAAGAAACCAGCAAGGTTCAAGGGAGTACTCCATAGATTCCAAGTTTTCAGTTCACAAAACCTTAATGTATAACTTTTTTGTTATACTCTAAGCTCAAAAGAAAAAAAAAACCTTAACAGTTTTTTTTTCAGAATAATAGTGTACTAACATTCAGTGGATTTAATTTATAGCTATTTGAAAAGTACATTTATGTTGAAATATATCTATTACTAATTGTTTATAACTGTTGACTATACAATGTCTCAAAACTTGGGTCAAGAAGAATATTTTTAGGTGTTTTTCAGCATTGAGGTTTTATCACAGCAGCTGGAGAAAACACAGTTCATAAAGTTATGCACAATCTGCTGCAGAGATCAGGGGCTGGAGCTCTTCTGTTCAATAATAATAATTGACACAATAACACTTGAGAGATGCTTGAGACCTCTTAGATGATGGTATATTGCATATGGCTAGGTGTGTAGTGAGCTATACCACCTTGGTTAAAGCAAGGACATGCCATGGTGTTCATACAATGGAATCTCCTAACAGTGCATTCTTAGAATGCATCCCTTTAGGGCATGCATGGCTAGGCTTTTAACTAACAGCAGTTAACATAATGTTTTGGGTAATATCATTAAAAAGTCTACCTTAAGGACTGTTTCTCTTTCAATGTTGATAACCTGCAAAAGCTTTCTGTGTTCACAGAAAAGTCCTACCATATCTTCAGGGATAAAGTTGTGAGCATATGCCAATGCTGGAGAAGTGGATACAGGTAGATCCCTGGGGCTCACTGGTCAGCCTAATTAATGACCCCAAGGCCAGAGGGAGTCCTGTCTCAAAAAGAAGGTGTCCTTTGGCCTCCACACATGCACACCTATGCACATATACATGAACATACAAAAGACAGACCAGAACATTAAGTTTCAATTTGTATTTTTTTTTGTTTGTTTTTTGAGACAGGGTTTCTCTATGTAGCTTTGGTACCTGTCCTAAATCTCACTGTATAGACCAGGTTGACCTCAAACTCACAGAGATCCGCCTGCCTCTGCCTCCAGAGTGCTGGGATTAAAGGCGTGCGCCACCACCGCCCGGCTCAATTTGTATTTTTAAAGGGTGACCTTTTCATTGTTTTTGGAACAATAAAGTATAAGAGACCAAGTGAGAGACCATAAATATTCCTGGGAAGATACTGCTGCAGTGGTAACAATGGCCATAGTTCCAGGTAGAGCTGATAGAATGATTTGCTAACAAGTCTTGCTTTGAGGTGTGAGAGTAAAAGAGTTGACCTTCAGGCCAGCACAACTTGAAGGACAGAGCTGTCACTAGCCCAGATCCAAACACCAGGAAGAAAAGCCTTTCTGGCAGAGAGAAGAGATATTCTGTCTAAAATAAATTAGCCTTGAGATGTCCAAGGAAGCATGTGGATACCGGATATGTGAAACGTTTAGGAAAGATAAGGGCCAGGGTATCACTCCAGGAAGTTCTCAGCTGTCTACTGGCCTTAGGGAAAGCCTTGGCATTTCCCTTTTAAGGCCCCAAATGATTCTGAGATGATTCTTGGTCACCACTCAGACCCACCTGACACCATACTGATCTAGCTTGTTTTCACCTTTCAGTGTGCTCCAGCTTCAGGATCTTTTCACTGGTTGTTCTCTGCTCACAATGCTTTTCCTGTCTTTAAAAAGCATAACTGACTTCCCTTTCAAGTTTTGCTTAAATGCTACCTTTTCAATGAGGCTTGCTCTGACTACTTTTATATGTTATCTACCCACAACCCCATAATGGTATTCCAGATCCCTCTTGGTTCTTTAATTACAGAGCAAAGATTGCCTTCAAGGAGTTAGAGAGATTTCTCAGAAGTTAAGAGCATTTGGGAATCTTGCAGAGGACATGGGTTTAATTCCTAGTATTCACATGGTGGCTCACAACGGCCTACAGTCAGTTTGGAGGGATCCAATTCCCTCCTCTGTGCTCCTGTACAATTGTGGTGCACATACATACATTGAGGCACACACACATACACATAAATTAAATAAATGAATATTTTTAAAAATTGCCTTCAAGCACATATATTCTATTTTTGCAGTTTTGGTAGGACACTTTTAACTTGTAACATGAAGAAAAAAACTAAAGGCCAGGGAACCAGATAGAAGGTCAACAGATTAAAACCTGAACTGAGAGTTTGCACAAATATGAGGAAAAATCCTGCTCTGAAACATTCAGAAGGTATGAGGATCTGCTGAGAGGGGGAAAAAGGCCAATTTTTACTCGGAAGCTCATGGAAATATGAGGCTACTAACAAAACCAGTGAGTTCACAAGAGGAATTAGAGGATCCATGTTTTAAAGTCCATGCCTATAAAGAGATAAGACAGAAAGTGGAGAGACTATGAATTTGGTTCAAAGGATCGGATAACCATCCACACCTGTTGAAAATCAGCAGCATTCCAGCAGCCAGTATTGGAGGACACAATTATCTGGAGAAAGCTGTAGCATTCAACATAACTTAGGATGTCTGAAATGTGCCAACACAGTACATCTAGCAATGTTGCCATTTGAATGAAGTTCTATTACAGCAGAGGGACCACCTCCCACTTCCTTCCCTTCATTTCTTAAGAAAAATTAATGAACAGTTGGCCAGAAAAGTAACAATTACTAATCCAGAAGGTGCTTTTGAAAACAAATACCTACCAAAGAACAGTTATATAGTGAAAATTCCAACACTGGTTTCACTGACAATCAGGTTGGGATCGTGGGTAATGATGTCCATTATCTCATGCTGTCCCATTATAAAATGGAAATAACAACTTCACGTGGTGTTATACTGATTCAGTAAAAGATCCGTGCAGCACAGTGTCTGGTCAGCTCCCATCATCAGATCTATTTTCATCACCACTCCCTATTGTACGACTTCCAACACCATGGTCACCATGTGTTTATTTTGATGACAGTGTAATACATTGGACACCAGGGAAAACATCAGTTGGCATTCAGGAGGAACTGGAAATTAACTTTATAAAGACAATTGTCCCAAAATGACATTTTTTATATCAATACAGTATATATTTTCCTAAAAGAAACTTCATGATTTAAAACATGAGAGGAAAAAGCTAATTATTGAAGGTCCTGACAGATACTTTTCTGTTCAGCATAGAAGAAAAAAGGCTGTCTTTACCATGATGATTTCAATTACCGTATCCCCTCTCCAAGAGACCCTTTAAACCTTATTTTACTTGGTCCTACATTCAGCATTCCACTACAGGGCACCACTGTGTACAAGAGTGGGCCTCACACTGCTAGACTCCATCAAATGAGCACTTTTGCCTCTAAAGCACTGATTTCTAATAAATGAAATTGTTTACCCTAATAGGCATTGATACTCCTTTATGAAAAAAACTCCCAAAGATTCAGGTTTTACTTTTTTTGCATTTGGATTTTTGAGTTTGTTATTGCTGATTGTTTTGAGACAGAGTTCTTGAACTCTTGATCCTGTCTCTTTCTCCCAAGCACTGAGAGTAAGTACCAGCATGAATCACTAGGCCAGGCTCCTTGTTCTCCTAAGTTGCAGCTCTTTTGTGCCAACTCTCAAATGAGAATGTAGTATTTGTAATGTTACCACTTTAATGAAAACCATACCACAGTAATTTGAAATGAATAATTTTAAAGGAATCATTACCATATGTCTCATAATCAAGTACAAAAACATTGTATGGTCATTATTTGCTCAGGAGTTTCTCTGTAAAAGTTGAGATTAGCAAATCCTAAATCTAGTGGGCAAGCAAAGAAGCATAACTCATGTGGAGTAGGACTCATCCTTCCAGAATAATCATGGGATTTCATTAGACAGCCTTCTCCGTCCATGCTTAAGTTCAACTGAATAGGTCAGCATTATACACTGGTCTCAGGGGCTATACAGCAGAAGGGATAAAGGGGCTGCTTGAAGGGATCTAAAACTGACCAGTGAAGAAGCATAAGAACTTTGCTACAAAAATGGCAGTGGATACTTCTAAAACTAGGCAATCTTACTGGGGTAATGGCTACAATTTTAAAGTTATACATTGCTTATTAAACAACGTTCCTATCACTGAGTTGGTTTGTCTATGTCCATCCTTCCTATTTTCTGTTTGCCAACAACTAAAAGCTGCACCATGTCTATCAGGACCACCGTCCTCTTGAATTGCAAACAGGAATCACAGTGTGAGATTCCATTCCAGTCGAGGTTTTTGGTTTTTTATATTTGTGTGTATATACGTATGTGTGGGTACATGCTCATGTGCATGCATTTGGAACTCAGAGGACAAGCCCCAATGTCATTCATTCCTCAGGCACTGTCTACCCTTATTTTAGATAGGGTCTCTCACTGGCCTACAATTCCTCAAGTAGACTAGGCAAGCCTCAAGGACCCACCTGTCTTTACCTCTCCACCACTGAGATCGTAAGAGCACCTGTATCAACAGACCTTTAAAATCACACACAAATGAAGAACAATAACATTTCTGGCTTTCTCAAGGCAAGCTTTTTACATATTAGCATCTCATTTTACAATGAGATCCTGGTCCAACTTCTTCATGTGAATTAAACAATGTTCTTTGATACAAATGTTAGAAAGAAGCCCCTGGCAGGTCTCAGGGCTGAACAAGCAGAACTCTGAGCATGTACCTACCTCTTACATTGGAGACCCTGAGTCAGTCTAGGGAAATCCTCTTGTAATTAGGAGTTATCTGCCCTTGGTTTTACAGCTTGAAAAAAGCAACCTGCAGAACTTGAGCATGGGTCATCTGACAGCAGCATCACATGAAAACAATGCAGAAATAGGACTAGACACTACAATTCTGTCCTTATCTACCTATTGTAGCACTATCCAAAGCAGAAGTGACAAGGTTGAAAGTTAATGACAAAATCAGCCTTCCCAAGAGATTAGGAGCACTCTCAAAAAACTCATCAGCATGTTATTTTTCAAGCAACTTAAAAAGGACATGGAAAATCTGTCCAGGATAGAAGGGAGAAAATTCAAAAGCCCAGGAAAGTAATAAAGACGTGTTACAAGCTGTGCAAACCAGTTTGTACCCCAGTGTATCCCCCAGAACCAGATCTCAAGATTTCTGGTAAAGGGAGGAGAGAGACCAGGAGAACCAGAGATGCTACCAAATGCAAAAGAAATAAACAAAAACAAAAAAACCTCCCCTGACTTTTCTCCTATCCAGCCTTGGAGAGAATTTAGGCAAAAGTAGTTATGGCTTTCAGCAAAACTATGCACATACAAATTCCCATCAATTCCTGTAGATAATCTGTCTTATCACATCTCAGTCTTTGACTTTGAAATGGTTTCTCATGCAGCACAAAACCTGTCAGACAAGTGATCAACAGATGTGTATTCCTGTGTCAAACAAAATTACACTGTTGGTTTTTCTTGATTTAATTGATATTTATAATGTCTTTAAAAAAGATTATGCTAAGAGTTGGTAATAAGACAAAAGTCTTATATATTCAAAAAGCATCAAAAACAAATAATTAAAATAATGCTTATTTGGATGTAAAAATACCTCAAGCTAAGAATTATTGATAGAATTTTTAAAATCTCACAAAGCACTTTACCATAGTTAGCTAGTAACATATTTCTATCTATTGGAATTGATTTATCTCCCAGTCAGTGCAAAAGCATTATATATTTTTAGAATGCTCTGTCTATTTTTTTTACTAATATATAGTGTCCTTAAAATTCTCTACCATCTAATTTTTAAGAAGCTGCATTCTGTTCCTTTATTTACTGATAAGTCATGATAATCAAATAATGTTCTTTGCTGTCAATTCTATTTGGGACAGCATATGTTATTTTGGTAATCTCATTTTCTGTATTTGATTGTAGAGGTTTGTATAAGTATCAAACTTCATCATTAAAAAATGTTAGAATAATTCACCCAAATCGTTCTGAAAGAAAGAAGAACTTTCTAAATTTAGACAGGGGCCTGGTGAGCAATATAAAAATTTTGTTTCTTGCCTTTTACAGGTGGTCAGTTGCCTGATGGTTGATGGAAAGGCAGGAATGGTTCCTATTGAGCAACTGGCACACGAGAATGCTAGTGCTACATGCCATCCATCCCTTTCAGAAGAAAGGGATGTTAATGATTGCATCGGCCTTTGTGCCTTCATATACTCAAGGGTCACTCTGGGTGAGGCCCTCCAAGGGCAAATAGTGCCTCAATTATTGGCAATCATCCAACAAGGAAAAAAATTTAAAAATGACAAATAACTTTACATCAAAAATTTGTTGCTACTGTTTTAAGGAGTGCTAAAAGAAATAGTTTCCTCTTGCTTTTATTAAAATTATATGGATGATATTTTGAGTTCTGCTAAAATAATAAAATAGTAGAAGAATAAAATTGGATGTTTAGAAGAAAAAATCCTTTAAATTTATTCCTCATGATAAAAAATTTAAATATGTTCATATCATTGTAGACACTTATTCATTGCTCATTTTTGCTATTCTGCTATCAGGAGAAAGAGTTAAGGATGTTAATTACCTTTTTACACAAAGATTTTGCTATTTTAGGCCCCCATAAAATAATCAAAAGCAACAATTCTCCTGCATACACAGCCAAGCCTTTTCAGGAGTTTTCCAATAGTTTGATATAACCCACACCACAGGCATTCCATATAACCCTCCCAGTCAATCTTTTGTGAAAAAAAAAACACTAATGGACAATTTAAATGTTATTTAGTAATAAAGGAGAGAGAGTAGGGTAGTATTGCTACTCCTCACATTATTTTATCTTCTTTTTTATATACTTTAATTTTTTTAAATTTGGGCAAAGATGACTTGAGTGCTGCAGAATGGGTTTGGGGTCCTCCAAAACAATCAAGGGTCACGGTCCTTTGGAGAGATGGTGCATCAGGTCAACAGAATGGTCCAGATTCAATAATTCATGGGAACTGAGGCTATGTTCGTGTTTTTCCTCAGGTTGCTGAACAGACAGTGTAGACACCTGAAAGACTGACTAGACCTGTGAGAGATGGACGAGGAGCTTCTAAAGCATCTGCAAAGGCTACCCATAAAGCAAAGGAAGAAAATGGGGTGATGGAGCCATCAAACCAAGAACAGAGTCCTCCTACCAAGAATGACTCAGACAAAGAAACTGGTGACTGAGGGAAAAGAGTAGTGACATCTCAGGGGAGGGTGTGACTACAGAATTGCTGTTCCTAGCCATGGAGTCTCTGTTGAATGCATCTGTTACTGTTGAGACATACTGGGCTTTGTACCTGATCCTTCTGTACTTAGCTTTGTTAACTGGGAAGAGAATAACGTTGTTGTGGGATAATCTTTTTGTACGTGTAAAGATGTGTCTCTGCCTAAGGCTCCTTCTGATTGGTTTAATAATGAGCTGAATGACCAATAGCTAGGCAGGAGAGAATATGTGGAACTTTCAAGGAGAGAGAGGAATCTGGGAAGAAGAGAGGCAGAGCTGCCAGCGAGACACTGAGGAAGTTGTACACACAGAATGGAAGATAGTTAAAAAATCATGTGGTGGAATGTAGATTAATAGAAACTGGCTAACTTAAGTTATAAGAGCTAGTTGGGAACAAGCCTAAGCTAAAGGCCAAGCTTTCATAATTAATAATAAGTCTCCGTGCCATTACTGGGGAGCTGGCATTCCCCAGAGAAAGTCTAACAAGAAAGAGTAATTTATAAGATTCCTGTTTATGGTCATTGCCAGTGTTCTTGCTTGGCCACCATAAGTACATGGTGTTGCTGAAGACACCAAACACTTTGGTTGCAAGGTAGAGAGAGAGCAATCTTGAACTTACCAGGAAGTTCTCCCAACTGGGTACCTTTCATAGAACTGTAAGGTCATGTGAGGGCTGCTGGCAAAGCAAATATGTTACTAGTCTTACAGGTCTTAAGACACTGCATCTTACAATAACAACCTACTGACCAAAATGTGTGCACTGGCACACCACTGGCACATCTGCTCATTGTCATAATGATTTGAGTCCTGCTCCATAAAGAGGAATTCATGCCATGGTCACAAACCAAGACTTCGGAGTTACAGGTCCATGGACAGAACCTATTGATGTTTTATTAGTGGTGATATTGTTAACGTTTCATCTAAATATGTTTATAATTAAAAATTTTCATCCTCTCCAAAAAAAAAAAGATTCCTGTTTATGTCAATGACTATGAGTTCTTGGGTGCATTCACTGCTAATCATATTGTTCCCTGGGCTCAGATGGCCAACTTCACAGAGTGGGTTGTGGGAAGACCTGTTTGTTTTACATTATTTGAGGAATTCCACTATGTTTGTGTACAGGGCCCCAATTCCATAGAACAGATACTCATCACAATCAATTTGCAAGCATGGCTAGATTGATTAAAAGGAAGACATACCTTTGGTACATAAAACTTTCATAAAAAGTAAAGTTCTTGTTAAAGCACCAATGTATAAACAATGATCTTACACATTCTCCTAAACACACCCCTTCCCCCAGAGTCATGTGTTTTTCCTAGGGCAGTGTATCATGAGATACCCTGGCCTCATGATGCCATTTTAGACTGGTCCATTCCTGACCCAGGATTGTCACATGAAGGAGACAAAATATACACTCATGTAGGATTTACTGCAGGAGTTTTGTCTGACCTTGATGGACATTTATAGGTGGAATTATGGAAATCAATTGCTACTACTGACCACATTTTAGTTATTTATGGAACCTATCCAGTCAGTTGCCTTTCATCAGGCTATGATAAAATTTCAGTAAAAGCCGGGCGGTGGTGGCGCACGCCTTTAATCCCAGCACTCGGGAGGCAGAGCCAGGCGGATCTCTGTGAGTTCGAGGCCAGCCTGGGCTACCAAGTGAGTTCCAGGAAAAGGCACAAAGCTACACAGAGAAACCCTGTCTCGAAAAACCAAAAAAAAAAAAAAAAATTTCAGTGAAGTATATGAGAGCCTGTGTAGCATCTCCTTACTTACTGCTTATTTGGAAAAGCTAATCAGTTTGAGGTTTCTGGGCACTATACTCAGAGGGATGTGCAGATTACTTGTCAGGAATGTTATTTGAGTAATTACCTCGAAAAAGCTCACCCACGTAAAGTTGTGTTTCTAGTTAAACAGCTCTCCCATGTTATGTTACCCATCGAGTACTTGAGTGTTGGTAAGATGATTTGGGTGTTCAGATTTTAAAATAATTTTCTGAATTAATGCACCCAAAAAGAACGATGAGATTGATTCTATTGGGTCTTATTGCTATTGTTACACTCATAATACACTCATAGCCTTTGCTATTATCAGTGCAGTGGCTTTAGCTCAAGAGGTACATACAGCTAAATATGTTAATGATCTGTTTAAGATCTTTCATATGCTGCAGACACAATTAAAAATAGATCAGGAAATTGAAACTCACATGAATGCATTAGAACAATTTGATTACTATTGGCAATGGGCTACAAAACTTGAGAATGAATAATTTCTTGAGGTGTCACGCTAATTCTCCTTGGATTTGTGTTACTAATGCCCCCTTACAATGATTCTCAACTTAAATGAAGTCAGATTTGTAATCACCTTACAGGAGTATGGTCACATGATAATTTAAGTATTGATGTTCAAGCCTTGCATGGCGTAATATTAATTATCTAACATTCAAAGTAGATAAATTAACCTCCTCCACTGCTGCAGAAAACCTGGCAAAGACTTTTGGTCATCATTTTTTTCTGCCTCTAATTAGACTTCTAAACTGTAGTCAATAGAAACGTCTCTGTGAAGTTTTTTGTTGGTTATATTGGGAAGTATTATAGTCTTGAGATTTATTTGTGACTTGATGTCTACCTTGAATATTAACTTGCACACCCTAAAAATAAAAAATAAAAAAGGGGGAGCTGCAGGGAATCATGAAGTTGGCCTAGTCTAGCTGCCTTGAGAGGTACACATCATAGGTTTCTCAGGTTAGTGTCTGTGGCTCCTGGTGCACTGTGTGCCTTTTAGTTTCTGAGAAACCAAGGCACTCCTTCAGGCAGTGAAATCCTCAGGCTGCCTTGTGTTTCTCTATGTTCCCTGGAAGTCAATAAGGCATATAGAAGCTTGACTTGACAGTTGGTCTTAGACATTAATCTCATGTACAAGATATACAGGACTTTGTCTAAAGCAGGTACCAAATGGCCTGGATACTTTCCATGTAGGTATTCAAATTCCTCAATTGTTTCCAATGTGAATACAGGATATCCAAGATTTCTTCACATATGGTTGCATGATATTGAGGACTGCTTCTAATGTGGGTATATGTCAATCAGAACTTCATTTTTGTAGGTTTATGATATCAAGATCTTCTTTCCATGTGAGTAAAAGACATGCAGGAATTCTTCCCTTGAAGGTACGTGTTATCCAGGACTTCTTTACATGGGGATACAGGATACCCAAGTATTATTCCAATAGAGGAAAGTGATATTCAGACCTGCTTCACATGCGGATATATGCTATGCAGGACTTCTCCCCATATGTATGCATGATCTTCAGTCTTCTTCACATGAAGCTCTATGATATGTAAGGATTCTTCCCATGTGGGTACATGATATCTGGTACTACTTGCTATGCATGCTCATGATATTAAGAACTGTTTCCCATGTATGCACTTAATCTTCAGAACTTCAACCCAAACAGATACAAGATATCTAGGACTTCACTGATGTGGGTACTGATAGAAAGGACTGTTTCCCTTTGAGTATTAATATTCTCAATTGCTACATGTGATGGTATATGAAATGTAAAACTTCTTCATATTGAGGTACATGATATATACTATTTCTTTCCATGCATGTACCAATATCCAGAAGTGGTTCAGACCAGGCTCTGTGGTTCCTGCAAGGGTATAAGTCATGAATATCATGAATACACATGGGTAAAACTGATGATTAACATGTTCCTAAATTGTAAGAAGACCTATACCATATAACCATATTACCCCATGGGAATAACTCGTGGTTATCACATATCTATATGGGAATCAGTCCTTCTTTAGAAGACACACTACATGTTTTAGAAGATGCTTCCTGTATGAAAAGCAGTCCTGAATATTGTTACTAGCACAAGAGGAATTATTGTATATAATGTGGAAAGAAATACTTCGTGTAAGCTTACCTGATAAAGTCATGTAAAAACACATAGAAGCTGAGATACCTTATACCTATATGATACAGAGTCACAGATGTCATGTATTGGAATTGGAAACAGTCCTGTACCTACATGAGAAGTAGGCCTGGATATGTTGAATCCCCATGGAAAGAGGTCCTGGATATTATGGTGTTGCCAAAGAAACAGTCCTAGATATCATGTACCTGCATAGGAGTAGTCCTAGATATTGGGTACTTTATTGGTACTTGCATAGGAGTAAGTAGAGATATCATAAAACAACAGGAAAACAGTCTTGTCTATGAGCTACCCACGCTGGATGAAGTACTGGACATCTTGTTTACCCATGGGTAGACATCCTGTAAAACATGTGCTGGCATGGTATGAAGTCTTAGTTGTCATGTTTCCATATTTATACCACTCCTGGATATTATGTACCCACAAGGGAATTTTCCAGAATATGATGTACACACATGGGTATTAGCCATAGAAACCATTTACCCCTGTGGGAAGAAGTCTTGAATATTACATATGCTATTGGAAGAAAGTCTAAATATCATGTACCTGTATGTGAAGCAGTTATGGATATTGCTACCTACACAAGAGGAAGTGCTGGATAACATGTACCTGTATGGGAATGGGTTCTCCATAGCATGTATCAGTCTGGAAAGCAATTTTGGATTATCTTGTATCCAAATGGTTAGCATTCATGAAATGTACATGCTGAGAAGCAGTTATTCATAACTCAAACCCAAATGAGAAGAAGTCCAGGATATCATGTACCTCTACAATCAAAAGTCTCTTATATTGGTACTCACATGGGAAGAAATACTGGATGTTGTAAACCTTGCTCTTGTAAAAGTATTTCTGTTTATAATTTTTTTTTTAACAAACCTGCTTTACCTAGGAACTTATGCAGCTCTTCTGAAGCAAGCATTTTTTGAGAAGAAGAAACCAGTCTGCTCCCCCCTAAATGGGATCTGGTCTTCTCTGCAGCAGAAGTACTAGAGATTTTGCAATTATCCCACTGTGAATTGTTCTTTCACATGTTAATGTTTTCTATAGATAACATTCTGTGCTGCTACAATAACAAATTCTCATGCTGGAATTTCCTGCTCCTTTCATGGTCTTACCCTAACACTAACACTAACCCTAGCCCTATGTCCTCGTGCTATGTTCCAATATAAATTCATGTTCTCTACTTTTTTGGAAACCAGTATTCATTTTATTGTATAGGAACTGCCTTTCACTGTGTTTTAACGAACCTGCTTTATCTAGAAAATTATGCACAGCTGTTCTAATTCAAGCAACTTCAGAGTTGCAGGAGAAAAACAGTCCACTTCACTCTAAATGGGATTCAGTATTCTCTGCAGTAGAAGTACTATGATTTTTACAAATATACCACTGTGAGTTGTTTTTATTCACTTGTGAGTATGTTTCATAAAAATGACTATTTGTGTTGTTAAAGTAATAGATTCTTGTATTAGATTCTCCTTTTCCTCTCATGTTCTTCTAACTCTAACCCTAACCCTAACCAAGACCAGAACCCTGATATCTACAAGCAAAACAGTCCACTTCACTCTAAATGGGATTTAGGATTCTCTGCAGTAGAAATACAATGGTTTTTTACAAAGATGCCCCATAACCTGTCTTCTTTATTCATGCATGTGTTTCTAAAGATGACATTGTGTCCTCCTAAAATTATAGATTCTTGTGCCCAGAGCTCCTATTGCTTTCGTGTTTTTCTAACCCTAACTGTAACGCTAACACTAACCCTAATCCTAATATTCTTGTGCTGTGTTAGAGTACAAACTACTGTTTGCTGCTTTGTTGGAAAACAATGTTCTTGCTGTTTTAAAACTACTGCCATTTTCACTTTGTTTGTAACAAACCTGATTTACCAGGAATGTATCCACAACTATTCTGATGCAAGCAAGTTCAGAGTTGTAGAAGGAAGAGTCTACTTCCCGCTCAAACGATTATGTGTATTTTGTAGTAGAAGTACAATAGCTTTTGCAAACATGCCACTCTGCATTGTTCTCTTCACTTGTGTGTGTTTTCTAAAGATGACACCCTGTCCTGGTAAAGTTACAGATTCTTATGCACAGATCTCCTATTCCTTTCAGGTTCTTCTAAGTCTAAGCCTTAGCCTAACCCTCACCTTAATCCAGTCTTCTTAAGTTGTGCTCCAAAAATAAACTCAAGTTCCCTGTTTCTTAGAAAACAAAGTTCTTGCTCTAATAGCATTGCTACAACTTTCACTGAATTTTAATAAACCTGCTTTGCCAGGCAACGTACATATATTTGGTCTAATGCACGCCACTTCAGAATTGTAGGAGGGAAACAGTCCATTTCTTTATAAATCCAATTACATGTTCTTTATTTTTAATATCTCTGTGTGCTATATGTCACTTTGTGCTATGAAAGTTGCAGGTGTTTATGAATATCACTCCTAATCATTTAATGTTCTTTTAACCCTAAACCTAATGCTAACCATAACCACTGACCCTAACTGTAACCAAACCCTAACCCTAATCCTAACCTGAACCCTAATAGTAACCCAGAACCCTCCTGTGAAGCAGTCCAGGAAATGTTGTACAGGCATGAGAAGTAGTCTTGAATATTGTGTATCTGTACGGTAAACAGTCCTGAATATCATGTATTGCTTGGGTGGATACCTTAATAGTATGTACCAGCATGCTACAAAGCCCTGCATGTCATGTATCTGCATTAGAAATAGACCTGGATATCATGTACCTACATGAAAAAGTCCTGTATATCATGTACCCACATGAGAAGCAGTCCTGTATATAATGCATCCTAAGGGGTAACAGTCCTGGGTATTATATACTTGAGAAGGTAGACTTCCTCCATATCATACATCCTCATGTAACGAGGTCCTGGATATAATTTAATCAATGTGAAACAGTTGAGTAGATCATGTAACTGGATGGCAAGCAGTCCAGTATATCATATACCTGCAAGATGAGAAGTCCTGATTTGCATTTCTCGGATGATTAAGGATGTTGAGCATTTCTTTAAATGTCTTTCAGCTATTTGTAGTTCTTCTTTTGAGAATTCTGTGTTTAGCTCTTCAGCCCATTTTTTAATTGGATTGTTCAGTATTTTGATGTCTAGTTTCTTGAGTTCTTTATATACTTTGGAGATCAGTCCTCTGTCAGATGTGGGATTGGTAAAGGTCTTTTCCCATTCTGTAGGCTGACTTTTTGTCGTATTGACCGTGTCTTTTGCCCTACAAAAGCTTCTCAGTTTCAAGAGGTCCCATTTATTAATTGTTGCTCTCAGTGTCTGTGCTGTTGGTGTTATATTTAGGAAGTGATCTCCTGTGCCAAGGCATTCAAGTGTACTTCTTACTTTCTCTTCTATTAAGTTTAGTGTAACTGGATTTATGTTGAGGTCATTGATCCACTTGGACTTGAGTTTCGTGCATGGTGACAGATATGGATCTATTTGTAATCTTTTACATATTGACATCCAGTTATGCCAGCACCATTTGTTGAAGATACTTTCTTTTTTCCATTGTATAGTTTTGGCTTCTTTGTCAAAAATCAGGTGTTCATATGTGAGTGGATTAATGTCAGGGTCTTCAATTCGATTCCATTGGTCTGTATGTCAGTTTTTATACCAGTACCAAGCTGTTTTATTACTATAGCTCTATAGTAGAGCTTGATGTTAGGGATGGTGATGCCTCTAGAGGTTGCTTTATTATACAAGATTCTTTTAGCTATCCTGGGTCTTTTGTTTTTCCGTATGAAGTTGAGTATTTATCTTTCCAGGTCTGTGAAGAATTGTCTTGGGATTTTGATGGGGATTGCATTGAATCTGTAGATTGCTTTTGGTAAGATTGCCATTTTTACTATGTTAATCTTACCTATCCATGAGCATGGGAGATCCTTCCATTTTCTGATATCTTCTTCAATTTCTTTCTTTAGAGATTTAAAGTTCTTACTAAAAAGGTCCTTCACTTGTTTAGTTAGTGTTATCCCAAAGTATTTTATATTATTTGTGGCTATTGTAAAGGGTGATGTTTCTCTGATTTCTTTCTCAGCCCTTTTATCATTTGTGTATAGGAGGGCTACTGATTTTTTTTGGTTGATCTTGTATCCTGCCCTTTAATGAAGGAGTTTATCAGCTGTAGGAGTTCCCTGGTAGAATTTTTGGGGTCAGTTATGTATACTATCATGTCATCTACAAATAATGAAAGTTTGACTTCTTCTTTTCCAATTTGTATCCCTTTGATCTCCTTTTGTTATCTTATTGTTCTAGCTAGAACTTCAAGTACTATATTGAATAAATATGGGGAGAGTGGACAGCCTTGTCTTGTTCCTGATTTTAGTGGAATTGCTTTGAGTTTCTCTCCATTTATTGATGGTGGCTGTTGGCTTGCTGTAAACTGCCTTTATTATGTTTAGGATTGTTCCTTGTATTCCTGGTCTCTCTGAGACCTTTATCATGAAGGGATGTTGGATTTTGTCAAAGGCTTTTTCAGCATCAAATAAGATGATCATGTGGTTTTTTTCTTTCAGATTGTTTATATGGTGTATTACATTGACAGATTTTCATATGTTGAACCATCCTTGCATCCCTGGGATGAAACCTACTTGGTCATGTTGGATAATTATTTTGATGTATTCTTGGATTCGGTTTGCCAATATTTTGTTGAGTATTTTTGCATCAATGTTCATGAGGAAGATTGGTCTGTAATTATCTTTCTTTGTTGCATCTTTGTGTGGTTTGGGTATCAGGGCAATTGTAGGCTGATAAAACGAGTTTAGTAATGTTCCTTCTGTTTCTATTGTGTGGAACAATTTGAAGAGTATTGGAATTAGTTCTTCTTTGAAAGTCTGGTAGAATTCTGCATTGAAACTATCTGGTCCTGGGCTTTTTTTGGTTGGAAGACTTTTGATGACTGTTTTTATTTCTTTAGGGGTAATTGGTCTATTTAGATAGTTTATCTGGTCTTGATTTAACTTTGGTATGTGGTATCTATCCAGAAAATTGTCCATTTCTTCCAGATTTTCCAATTTTGTGGAGTACAGGATTTTGAAGTATGACCTGATGATTCTCTGGATTTCCTCGTTGTCTGTTGTTATGTCTCTCTTTTCATTTCTGATTTTGTTAGTTTGTGTGCTCTTTCTTTGCCTTTTGGTTAATTTGGCTAGGAGTTTGTCTATCTTGTTGAGTTTTTCAAAGAACCAACTCGTTGTTTCATTGATTTTTTTGTATTGTTCTCTTGGTTTCTATTTTGTTGATTTCAGCCCTCAATTTGATTATTTCCTGGCATCTATTTCTCCTGGGTGAGTTTGTTTCTTTTTGTTCTAGAGCTTTCAGTTGTGCTGTTAATTCATTGGTATGAGATTTTTCCATCTTCTATATGTGTGCATTTAGAGGCATGAATTTCCCTCTTTGCACTGCTTTCATAGTGTCTCATAAATTTGGGTATGTTGTACTTTCATTTTCATTTAATTCTAGGAAATCTTTAATTTCCTTCTTTATTTCTTCCTTGACTCACTGATGTTTCAGGTGGGCATTATTTAGTTTCCATGAGATTGTAGGCTTTCTATAGTTTTTGTTACTGTTGAAGTCTAACTTTAAGGCATGGTGGCCTGAGAAAATACAGGAGGTTATTCCAGTTTTTTTGTATCTGTTGAGATGTGTTTTGTGACCAAGCATGTGGTCAATTTTTGAGAAGGTTCCATGGGGTGCTTAGAAGAAGGTATATTCTTTTGTGTTAGCATGGAATGTTCTATAGATATCTATTAAGTCCATTTGAGTCATAACATCTGTTAGGTCCTTTATTTCTTTGTTAAGTTTCAGTCTGGTAGATCTGTCTTTTGGTGAGAGTGGTGTGTTGAAATCTCCCACTACTAATGTGTGGTGTTTGATGTGTGTTTTAAGCTTTAGTAATGTTTCTTTTATGAATGTGGGTGCCTTTGTTTTGGGGGCATAAATGTTCAGAATCGAGACGTCATCTTGGTGGATTTTTCCTGTGATAAATATGTAATGTCCATCCTGAGCTCTTTCGATTGATTTTAGTTTGAAGTCTATTTTATTAGATATTAGGATAGCTACACCAGCTTGCTTCTTAGGTCCATTTGCTTGGAAAGCCTTTTTCCAGCCCTTTACTCTGAGGTAGTGTCTGTCTTTGAAGTTAAGGTGTGTTTCTTGTATGCAGCAGAAGGATGGATCCTGTTTTCTTATCCATTCTGTCAGTCTGTGTCTTTTTATAGGTGAGTTAAGACCATTGATATTGATGGATATTAATGACCAGTGATTGTTAATTCCTGTTATTTTTTGTGGCTGTGTTGCATTTTCCTTCTTTGTTGTTTGTTGGTATGGGATTATCTATTGCCTGAATTTTCATGGGTGTGTTTAACTTCTTTAGGCTGGATTTTTCCTTCTAGTGCTTTCTGTAGGGCTGGATTTATGGACAGGTATTGTTTAAATCTGGTTTTATCGTGGAATATTTTGTTTACTCCATCTATGGTGATTGAGAGTTTTGCTGGGTATAAAATAGCCTGGGTTGATATCTGTGATCTCTTAGTGTCTGCATAACATTTGACCAGGACCTTCTAGCTTTCATAGTCTCTATTGAGAAGTCTGGTGTTATTCTGATGAGTCTGCCTTTATATGTTACTTGGTCTTTTTCCTTTGCAGTTCTTAATATTTTTCTTTGTTCTGTACATTTAGTGTTTTGATTATTATGTATCAAGGGAACTTTTTTTTTGGATCCAGCCTATTCAGTGTTCTGTAAGCTTCTTATATCTTCATAGGTATTTCTTTCCTTAAGTTAGGAAAGTTTTCTTCTATGATTTTGTTGAATATATTTTCTGTGCCTTTGAGTTGGTATTCTTCTCCTTCATCTATCCCTATTATTCTTAGGTTTGGTCTTTTCATGGTGTCCCAAATTTCTTGAACATTTTTTGTTACGACTTTTTTGTCTTTAGTGTTTTCTTTGACTGATGAATCTATTTTGTCTATTGTGTCTTCAGTGTCAGAGATTCTCTGTTCCATCTCTTGCATTCGGTTGGTTATGCTTGCTTCTGTAGTTCTTGTTTGTTTAGTCAGGATTTCTATTTCCAGCATTCCCTCAGTTTGTGTTTTCTTTATTGTCTCAATTTCAATTTTTGAATCTTGAATTGTTTTTTTCATCTGTTTAATTACTTTTTCTTGGCTTTCTTTGATTTCTTCCAATTTTTTGTTTTTTGTTTTCCATTTCTTTAAGGGAATTTTTTATTTCCGCTTTAATGGAGTTTTTTATTTCCTCTTTAAGGGTCTCTATCATCTTCTTAAAGTCATTTTTAGCACTGGTTTCTTCTGCTTCTTATTCCTTGGTATGTTCAGGTCTTGCAGGTGTAGAATCACTAGGTTCTGATGTTGTCAGATAGCTCTTTTTGCTGTTGCCTGTATTTTTGCATTGGCGTCTATTCATCTCTTCTTCTGCTCGGTGTAGGCGGTGTCTGTGTCTGAAGGTGCCTCTCTTGTTTTAATTGTTAATCTTGGTCACTAGGAGTTCTTGGTTAAATTTGTGCTGTTGGGCTATGTTTCTTTGGGAGCAGCTTAGTCCAATCAGTGTTAGTGGGTTCTGTCTCAGGGAGCAGTTGTTCCCAGTTGGTGCAGGGTGTGCTTATGGTTTCAGTGGTTATTAGGTTCATAGGAGTTGTTTTTTTGTTTTTTATTTTTTGGTGGGGGAGCAGGGAAAGGTAGCTGTCTGGTCCCTGGGACCCCGATGGGTAGGGCCTAGGGGCTAGAGACCTGATCTGCCAGTCTGGAGATGGAGGCTTACCTGTTCCCAGTCGGTGTAGTAGGCTCATGATTCTAGTGATCTGGTTTGATGGCTGGGCGATGCCTTCTTTTGTGTTCTCAGGTCACATTTTGCTCATTTGTCAACTCCTCAGCTGATTTTGTTTCCTCAGACTGTAGACTGTAGGATTCTAAATCCTCTCCCGAATGGATCTCAGCTGAGCAGATTATTTAGTAGGGTAATCTCACCAACACTTCCAAGTTGTTGGGTTTCACAGGATCGGCAGCTGGGCCCTGAGTTAGCCTCAGAGTGTTTGTATCCTTTCTGGTTGTGTCCCACGGAGATGGCTCCTTCCCCGGGTGCTGGGGTTAAAGGCATCCCTATTCCAGGTTCTTATTCTCCTTGTTTTCACTCCTCAGCGTGTAATAGCTCAGTTTCTGGTCTTTATTACGACCGCATCTCTGCCACCGCTCAGCCTGCCTCTGCCGCAGCTCTCTCTACCGCTGCTACCACTCAGAAATAAATTTTAAATAAAGAGGGACTAGATAGATGGCTCAGCAACTAAGAGCACTGAGTCTTTTACAGAGGACACATGTTCCATTCCCAGGATCCACATGGTAGCTAACCCTTGCTGTAACTCTAGTCACAGACATCTCCTGACTTCTTCTGGCCTCTGTAGGTACTGTCCACAGACACATACAGGCAAAACACTGTATAACTAAATTTTTTTTTAAAAAGTTAGAAAAATGAAAGAATGGAATTCTCTACAGTGATGCCACAGCCATGAGACAGACAGCAGTCAGGGCCAGTTAAAATGAAATCCTCTGGTCTTGCATGGAAGCAGCTGTGGCCTTCTACAGAGCCAGCCTGCTGAGAGGCAAAAGCAGCTTTGTTCTGAGGTTAATAGAGATCATCATAAACATTCATCAAGGAGCAGAGCATACAGTGCTGTTAGGTGACTTTCCTTTGATGTTTTCTGTATTTGTATTCTCCATCTTTTGTATCTGTGAGAATTATCACATTGATACAGTTAACTTTTAGATCAAACATCAAGATTGACAGGTAGCGATTCTCCCCCCTCTGCATGCTCTCTCTCTCTCTCTCTCTCTCTCTCTCTCTCTCTCTCTCTCCTAATAAAGCTTTAGAAAGGTAAAAAAAAATTGACAGGTAGCATAGTCTCCAAAGCAATCTACTTTCACAGTGTCATTTCCTTGATTTTCAGCTAAAACCTTGTGGTGCAAGATGAACATGCCAGAGGCATATCTTTCTATCATTTTTATAATTTATATATGTTTCTGTATGACTTTCAGGCAAGAATGTCTCCTGCTGTCTCTGCTTTTACATTGTGATCATGTTTAGAAATGGATTTGTTAACTGAGCATGCCTAGGAAGATAGAGAACTCCACATGAACATGTCTAGACTCCCTCAGGAAAATCTACATCCTTCCTTTGTTTAGGAAAAGTATTGTTTTGGAAATAACTCCCATGTTCTTCTTGCCTCCTGCAGGTAAGAAAACTTTCTCCTTTCATTTGTCTTGTTTATTGTGATGGATATACTTTTTATTGTTTTATTTATTTGTTTGTTTTTGTTTTTTAATTTATTTTTAAATTACACTCATGATATTAATTACATTTGTGGTATTCATTGATTACATTTGAAGTATTCATTCAATAATTATAGTTATGATATTCATTAATTACATTAATTGTATTGATTTATTACATTCATGATATTATGTGCTGATACTACTGTCTATTTGTGGGGTTTTTCCATCACATAAAACAGAGATTCTGTACTTAGGAAATCATTGCTCTATATTCCTTTCTTCTCTGTCTTGAGATAATATCTAATCTTTCTGTCTATATGAATTTGTATATTCTGTATATTTCATGTAATAAAATTCTATAGTATTTGTCCCTTTATTTGAATGTAAAAACATTTTATGTACAACTGAAGGAGAAATAGTACTCAGATAGCCTAAACATAAAAACAGGCTATAATTTAAAAGTCCAAGGTTATTTTAAACAGTAAAATATTTTCTCTGTAGAAAATAGTATAAAGGATAACATTTCCCAATAAGCCCTTTTGAGCCAAATGATAGCTGAATTATACCTATAAATATTGATTAGATTCTGGGATACAGAAGAAACCTATCTTCATCTGTTCAGAGAGCTATGTTTTACTTAAGTTGTGTAAGTGAGATTCCTATTCATCTTCCCCTTCAGTGACTTATGGTAGACATTTTTCTATAGGCTAATCCATAATCTAAAAAGATTTTAGCCTCTCTTCCTGAAAGTATGGCCAGCATTTTCTTTCATCAGCTTGATACAATTATAGGATAAATTCTTATCCTAATAGTGAAATGTTTCACTAAAGCTTGCCCAGTGATTGGGTAAAACCAAAACCTACTATATAATTAGTGAAGATCCTCCAAACTCTGGCCGTTAGCCAGTCATCACTGTGACAAAGACCCAACAACCAACTTCAGAGGGCGGAGATTTATGTTTGGCTCCCAGTTTTCTGAGGTTCCAGTCCATAGGCGGCCAGCTCTATTGTTTCTTGATGAGGCAGAGCATTCTGGGAGAGGGGTGTGGAAGCAAAGCTTCATACTTCATGAGATCTTGTCTTAATGAACACAAACCTGGGCTTCCTGTATGCTTAGGCTAGCACTCTATCAATGGGGCTTCGTCTCCAACCGCTCAATGATAGAGGGTTGCTTGGAGATATCATAGAAGAAGTACTGGTGGATCTCTGTAAATTAGAGGCCAGCCTGGTCTACAGAGCGAGTTCCAGGACAGACTCTAAAGCTACACAGAGAAACCCTGTCTCAAAAAAACAAAACAAAACAAAGCCCAGCCCTTGGGGAAGGAGCTGTCTCTGTGGGACATGACCAGAACAGACCTGAACATTCTGCCCGAGGCCAACCCTGTGCCCAGCTGCCAATCCTTTGAAGCCCAACAACTTGGAGGTGTTGGTGAGATTGCCTTACTGATCAACCTGTTCTGCTGAGACCCATTCAGGAGAGGTTTCAGAAGCCCGCAGACCAGCCACCCAACAAGTTCACCAGAATCATAAGCCCACCCTACACTGACTGGGAACAGGTAAAGCCACATCTCTGGACTGGCAGACCAGGTCTCTAGGCCCTAGGCCCCAGCCATCAGAGCCCCAGGGACCAGACAGCTACCTTTCCCTGCTACCTCACCAAAAAAAAAAAAAAAACCCAGCCCCTCAGACACAGGAAGCCTGTGTTTCTGTAACTCTGATATCCTGCAATTCCAGGCCTGAATCCTCCCACCTACTCGGTAAAACGAGGGAACACTACAAATGAAAGATGCCAGGGGGCGCTCTTGGACCAAGAAGACACCAAGACACCAATGTAAAGTCAAATTCCCATTTCATCATATTGCTCTGCCATTGCTCAAAAAACAGCAGCAGCTTCCCGTTACCTAACTTACCTTGAAATCCAAGATGTTTCCCCATAACCTAATCCTGCCGCATCTGAACGTACCCTCCACCCTGGTGAATTTCTACTTGGCTATGTAACTAATACACTCTTCATTGAACACTACCGGTTCACCAAGGCTGGGTAACATAGGCCAAAATTTCTGCTGAAGTAAGCTTATAACGGGAACGAATATAGGCTTGCTATGAAACTATAACCACAAGACAGGGCACCCAGCCTCCTCACTTGCCTTCTAGCCAGATAGCTGCCTGGAAACTTTGTAACCCAGCCCCATGCTTAGTAGGCCCCCAGACCTTAACACAACTGACTCCATGATGGAAGTGCCATTCAGGCTGTAAAACTCAGCAAGCAGACAGTACCAACTGCCAAAAATAAGAACAAAGATATAATCTATCAGAGTCCATCATTCTAGGAAAGTCTCCAACTGGACTAACCTTGCTTTTTGGCTTCAGTTCCACTTCTTGTTAACTGAAGTATGTCAACCCAGAACATTGTTTTTGTGCTTAAAGCTCACCTGAGAAAGGCTCAGGTCTACACTGGGTGTTTGGGATCCCAGTGTAGTCACTAGCCGGCTAATAAAGACCCATGTCAAAAAAAAAAAAAAAAAAAAAAAAAAAAACAGCCCCTGTGAACCCAACAACCACTGGAGCCATAAGCCTACCCTGCACCAATTGGGAACAACTGCTCCCTGAGACAGAACCCACTAATACTGATCAGACTAAGCTTCTCCCGATGGATATCCTTAATAGTCAAACTGACTACCTCTGTAATTAATTAAAACTTCAAGATTTGGGTACACCTGTGAGGGATTTGTCTCAAAGGTATTGAAGTTAAAGTCCCATCTTTGTTTTTTTGTTTTTTGTTTTTGTTTTTTTTGTTGTTGTTGTTTTGTTTTGTTTTACTTCGAGACAGGGTTTCTCTGTGTAGCTTTGGTGCATGTCCTGGATCTCACTCTGTAGACCCAGCTGGCCTCAGACTCACAGAGATCCACCTGGCTATGCCTGCAGAATACTGGGATTAAAGGTGTGTGATGCCACCACCCGGCTAAAGACCCATCTCTAATCTGGATCATTTGAGGTGAGGAGATCTACCTTTAGCTGTTTGGTGGCAGTGCACACCTTTAACCTCAGCACTCAAAAAGCTTTGCCAATTGGATTTCTGAGTTTGAGGCCATGTTCATCTACAGAATGAATTCCAAGGATACACAGATAAACCCTGTCTTGAAAATACAAAAAAACCCAATAAACAAAGAATAAGTTCCACCTTTAATCTTGATAGTAACTCTTGGTGGCAGCCTACATACATAAAAGGATATTGAAGGAGGAAGCTCTCTCTTTGTCTGCTTCTGCTAGCTCTGGCTACCAAGTTTATTCCTTTACTAGCACTAGAGCCCATTTCCTTAGAATTTTGGTGATATACTGAAGACCAGGTGAGACATCCAGCCTCATGGACTGAACAACTACTGGATTCTTCAAATATCCATTGGTAGGCAGCCATTGTTAGACTACCTGGACCACAGCTTGTAAGACATTCTGTTAAATCAACTTTCTACACACATGGAGAGATTCATTCTACCAGTCCTGATCATGTATAACACAGTTGCATCTTTTTTCACCTGTCGACTGAGCAAGATGTGCTGGTTAACAATGGTGCTCACTAACTACATTTTTCCTAACTCCATTATTCTCCAAGTTTCTAATTTTCCATGAAGACTACTCTGTATTTGTGAGGCCAAAATGAGCCATCTTAGAAATAAGACCAAGCCGGGCGGTGGTGGTGGTGGTGGTGGTGCACGCCTTTAATCCCAGCACTCAGGAGGCAGAGGCAGGTGGATCTTTGTGAGTTCGAGGCCAGCCTGGCCTACAGAGCGAGATCCAGGAAAGGTGCAAAGCTACACAGAAAAACCCTGTCTTGAAAAACCAAAAAAAAAAAAAGAAAAAAAAAAAGAAATAAGACCAAAATGCTTTCACCCTAAAACTAAGGCCTAAGATTTCTCCTTTTAGGTACAGGCCATGAGTTACTAGAGTAGGCCATGAGTTACTGAAACCAGTCAGTCCAGATTCCAGAAACCAGGAAGTATAAAAGTACAGAGTCACAAGGTAGTCATGAGGTAATGACTGCTGGACTATGGGATATCCTCTCCCTGGTTCCCTAGGTAACTGTTTGATCAAAGAATGTTCCAACCCTGGTTTCCAGGGTAACTGACCATAGAAATGTCCCCACCTAAGGGCAGCCAATGAGAAATGGTGGCAGGCAACCACTCCCTTAGAAATAAGATTAAGCCATGATTTCTAGAATGTCCCTAGAAGTGAGTCAATCAGAATTGTACCCGTACTAGCACCCTTAAATGATGTAACCTTGTGGTTTTTGCCTTTAACACCTGAGCTTGCAGAGAGGCGGGCACTTCCTCCAGCCTCCACTTCGTTGGATCTGTTGGACGAAGTCCCTGCCTAGGCTTGTATTGCTTTTGGATATCCAGAATTAAACCTTGCTTTTGCATTTGGGCATGCTCATCTTTGGTGGTCTCTCTGGGGGTCGCTATCTGGGCACAACAGTATTAATATTTAATTTGCCTACAGTTTGCTCTGGATTTCAGAAATTAAACTCCTGAAGCAATGGAGCCATCATCCAGCTTTCTGATAGGAAAAAGATATGTTATTTTGTTTGTGTCTAGTTCCTGCTTTTCTTTCCTGGTTGTCTGAAATCCCTATGAAAAGCAGGGAAAAAGTCCATTCAATTCACCTGACCTCAGTGTGAAGCCACCTAACAAACATCTCCTTTTGTGTGCTTAAATGTCTCTTCAGTTGTTAATATTCTGGGCATTCTACCTGTCTGACAGTGAATCACTCCACCCCTCATAGCAGAGTGGGCTGTACAAGCTAGCTAGCCACATTGTGTCCTGGAAGAGGAAGGAGAAGTGCCTATGAAGGACAGGAAGACAGCAGGGTCTGCTATTAGACCAGGGACAGGTGCTATTGAAATGTAAATCTCTCCCAATTCCCGAAAAGGTCTTGGTCTGAGGTGGAAGACAAGGTCAGAAACCATTGTGCTGTGTTTTTAAGCACAGTGTAACCCTATAGGAGGTGCTCTTGTCAATCAGGTTTCACTAACCAATCAGGCCCTCCAGGCAACCAGCCAGTCAGAAGTGGTGCAGGGTCCTTCCTGTCACAAGCTTCAGGCTTGGCTTTGAAAAGGAGCTGGTGCCAATGGTTTTGTGTGCTGTGCTGTGTGTGCTGCTGCAGGAAGTTGAGCAGAGAGGTTGGGCAATCTGGAAAACCACAACATGGTGAGTGAAGGGTTGCTGTCCCCAGACTGGGAGGAGTGGTCATTTCAGTCATGGGAGCCAGTTTGTTGGGTCCTCCCCTGACTGGGTGGGGACCAGTGTCTGGATGTAGAGTTTCACATGTTCTTGCATGGTACTTCATGGTCCAGCATGGTTCTGCTCATCCTGCATACTCCAGTGTGTTTCTGTGTGGTCCTGCACTGTCTTTGCAATTCCTGGGCTGGCTGGCAGCCTGTGTCACTTCACTCTCTAGGCTGCATGTGTGCAGATCATTGGGAGTGGGACTGAGCTTTGAAGTAACCTTGTTGACATCACTGTGAAATGCCGGCACCCTTAGTGCTTATAATTTCGCTATGGAACACAAATTTGCTGAACTCAGAGAGACCTGGCCCTGTATCTAATATATCTCCCAGAAGTACTGCACTTTGAACTTTTCACATTTAGGCTTAGGATCCATCTGGAATTAATTCTGTGGAGCGTGTAAACAGTATTTCCTGTGTAAAGTAGCACTCCTCTGCTATACTGTGATGGAGAAAAGTAGAATTGACGGTAATAACATTGATGGTATAAGTGCTTACCAGTTCTTAGAAGACTTTAATTTACAAAGTAGAATTTAGGTAAGAGAGGGCTGTATCACAAATATCCCAAAGATAAGTATATGCCAACCTTGCCAGTTAGAGATTAGTATGATAAGATGTAAATATTTGTCTCACAGGATTAACCAGCTACATTCCCATAACAAAGGAGACAACCCTGATTTACAACCAGCAGAAAAGCCATCTTTCCATTAAAAAAAAAAGCCCCTAAATTTGCTCAAGGAACCATTACAGGGTAAGAGCCAGCATTAAGTCATGGTGTGCCATGAAGATATGCTAATTCTAGAACAGGGGCATCTCGAGTCTTTTTTAAAAGTGTTTTTGTTTTTTTTTGTTTTGTTTTTCGAGACCAGCTTTCTCAGTGTAGTTCCGATGCCTGTCCTGGAACTCACTCTGTAGCCCAGGCTGGCCTCAAACTCACAGAGATCTGCCTGGCTCTGCCTCCGGGGTGCTGGGATTAAAGGCGTGCACCACCACTGCCTGAAAAGTGTTTTTGAGTCAAGGTCTTCTATGTTGATTGAGATGGACTTGAAACCTGTCTGTAGCCCCAATGATCATTGCCATTGTTATCCTCCTGACTAACCACCCTAAACTCCTGGATGACACTTCAGCAGCACCACAGGGTTCTAAAATTACCCATTTGATTCACATAGTGGACTGTGCATTGCAGAACAGGGAAAGGATTTGTGCGTGGAGCACGGCTTCTCTCTTCAGACAAGAAGAGGAGGAACAGTATACTGTGTACACTGTAGGGGGAAACAGACTAAATAGCTAGATCATGACTGAACTTGAAGGCAGTGAGCTTCAGGGTTATTCATTACAAAGGACTGATGGGGCAGGGTGAGTGACTTTCTCTGTAATTTTCCTGTATGTATTAATTCCTTCCATGTGAATTAAAACAGACAGAATTGGTGGGTGTACAGTTTAGAGAGAATAGCTTGAACTTCTAAGTATTCAGTTTTCAGTTAACAAACTCTCCTATGCATTATGTGCAATCCTGGTTGACACAGTTAAGTCAATTCAACTTATGTTTGAGACATAAGCCAATGGCTGTAACCGGCTGTAACTCTATGTGTCATTGTACAATACTCAGTGACTAACATTTTACATGGGACAAAGTCATACAATCTCTTATTAATGGCATTCACTTTACTAGGGAGGTGACTACTCCATTTTCAAGTCAGTATAGCTAAATTTTCTTCCAAATATTTTTATCATTTTAAAACATCAATTATTGGTATTGTTTTAAAAATTCATTTTCTTTAAATACATTGCTGCTTTTTTTCTTTTCTTTTTTCTTTTTTTTTTGGTTTTCAAGACAGGGTTTCCCTGTGTAGCTCTTTGCCTTTCCTGGAACTCACTCTGTAGACCAAGCTGGCCTCAAACTCACAGAGGTCCACCTGCCTCTGCCTCCCGAGTGCTGGAATTAAAGCCGTGTGCCACTACCGCCCGGCTTTTCTATTTTTCAATGTTTCTGAGTTTATGAATTTCATTCCATTTTTTCTTAAGTACTGTTTATTTATCTATTTATATCAGTTTAGAACATGATCAATCTTGATCATGCCTCCATGTGGGGGAGCAAATGACTATATCACAATACTGGCCTAAGATGATTGGAAACCACAGCTATTTATATGATAATTCATACCAGTAGCAAAAATATAGTTATGAAGAGGCAGTGAAAAAATTTTGTAGTTGTGGGAATCTCTGCATCATGAGGAACTGTATTAAGGAGTCACACAGCATTAGGAAGGTTGAGAATCACTGGTTTAGATCAATGTCTCTTGTAGCTCAGGCTTGTGTCATACCATAAAATTGAGAATTACTTTGAACAACCAGTTCTGCCTCTGCTGCCCAGTGCTGGGAAGACAGTTTTAAAACTCCTTCCAGAATGGGGCCTTTTCTGGTCTGTGGGAAGGAAAACCAGATTAGTGAGTGAGTATCCTCCAACTTCTCAAGATTTTATTGTGAATCTACAGATGAAGTGGGACCTTTGTAAGAATTGTGTTCACTGACCAACTATAAAACAGGAGTAGTCACAGCCCAGAGAGGGATGGGCAAGAAGGAGGTTGAAAGCATTCCTGCTGTGACAGTAGATAATATTGGAGAGATAATCAATTTTAGATGATCAATAAATGTGATGACTGGCCAGTTCTTGGGTCCCCAGACCAATCAATCAAGAATGGGGATAAAGAACTGAATGTTTGTGAAACTGAATTACTATAGTTACACCAGTTCAACCTAAAGAGCAGAACTGGATAAATTGATGTGACCATGTCTAATATATGACTGTGTTTTCCAGGTTTAAGATGTATACCCCAAGAGAAGTGATGTGAGAAGTACTTGGTGTGCTCTAATACAAATCTCTAGTCTCTAAAGAACATGGCCATAAAGCCTGTTTCAACTTTTTTACAGAATTATTTGGGATTATAATTACATTATTTCCACTGTCTCTTCCCTGCCTCCAAGCCCTCCCATAGTCCTTTCATTGTGTGCTCATCCATGGCTTCTTTTTGTTTAACAACCGTTACTGTTTGAATGTGACATGTGTTTGATAGCAGGACCTCCCAGCTATGAAATAAAAAGGTTTGGCTGCACTGGACATTGAGTGTGTAGTGGAATGTGTGCACATAGGACCCTGTGCCTTGGAAGATGAATGGGAAGTACTTAGGATATTGGAAAATTTTACTAAACTGCCAAATCCCAGATTAGGATCCTGTTCGACCATAGTGTGGAAGGACAAACCTGAGAAGGATTTTGCTTTCTGAGTCATTTGATCTCTGCCCACCCAGTAGCATGACTTCTAATGTTCTGAAATGCAACCGAGTACTTCTGGCTAATGGGGGACTCTGGGAAGGCTTAGCAATCAGGAGCACCAATAGGAGGTAGCTTAGAGATTCTTCCAGGATTCTCCTCTTGTTCTGTTGCAGGGAGTGGTAAAGAAGTCCACAAGCCATGACATGGTGAGTGTGAGGGCCACTGTCCCCAGACCAAGAAAAGCAGGTTGGCTGAGCTGTCAGAGCTGCCTGGACTGGGATGGATGATGAGCCAGACTGAGGTTCTGTTGCTCCTGTGGTAACCTGGGTAGTGGCCCTTGTTCTCTGAGCTTTGTTGAGTGTGGATTCTCTGAGGAGGGAAAGGCTCTACCATCCTGGCACGGGGGACTATGAGCTTGTATCATGTAATTTTATTGAGAATTGCTTTGAACACCTAATCCTGCCTCTGCTGCCCAGCGCTAGTTACACAGTCCTGCAAATCCTACCACTCTGGATAATAGAATATGCACAAAAAGGACCCTGTGCTTTAGACGAAGAATAAGATGTGCTCTAGGAGAGTGGAAGAATGTCTACTAAAATACAAAATTTATTGACTAGGACTCTGTCTGCTGAGCTGGAAATGCAGAGCTGGAAGCACTGTGCTTTCTGAGTCATTTGATCTCTGATCATCCAGTAGGTAAGTTGTTAGAATTCGGGAGGTCCAGCTGGATAGCTTTAGCCAATGAGGGACTCTGGGAAGGCTTAGCAATCAGGAATCCTAGTGGCAGGTAGCTTACAGGTTCTTTCCAGGATTCTCCTCTGCTTCTGCTGTAGGGAGTTGTAAGGAAGACCACAAGTTATGTCATGGTAGATGTAGAGTGTTCAGAGAAGGACTGTTGATCTGTCATTTCTTCTGGAATTTAGATGAAGTATGAGCCAGACTGTGGTTCTGTTGGTCCATATGGTAACTGTCGCAGTTGTCCTTGTCCTCTGAGCTTCTTTGTGGATGGATTTCCTTGGGAGGGGAAAACTCTGCAGCCCTGGCATGGGAGGATATGATGCTTGTAGTATCATTGTTCAGTGTGCACACACAGGCAAGCTTTTGATGTGCAGTGAGAAGACAGATTGGAAAACTGAAAATCTGGTTTCTAGAAGTTCTGAACATTGCTCTCCTCTTTCACATTTATCTTATAAATGCTACAAATAATTTAGAAACTGGTAGAAAGATGGCGGTGTGGCCCTTTACAATAGCCACAAATAATATAAAATACTTTGGGATAACACTAACTAAACAAGTGAAGGACCTTTTTGATAAGAACTTTATATCTCTAAAGAAAGAAATTGAAGAAGATATCAGAAAATGAAAGGATCTCCCATGCTCATGGATAGGTAGGATTAACATAGTAAAAATGGCAATCTTACCAAAAGCAATCTACAGATTCAATGCAATCCCCATCAAAATCCCAAGACAATTCTTCACAGACCTAGAAAGAAAAATACTCAACTTCATATGGAAAAACAAAAGACCCAGGATAGCTAAAAGAATCCTGTATAATAAAGCAACCTCTAGAGGCATCACCATCCCTGACCTCAAGCTCTACTATAAAGCTATAGTAATAAAAACAGCTTAGTAATGGTATAAAAACTGACATACAGACCAATGGAATCGAATTGAAGACCCTGACATTAATCCACTCACATATGAACACCTGATTTTTGACAAAGAAGCCAAAACTATACAATGGAAAAAAGAAAGTATCTTCAACAAATGGTGCTGGCATAACTGGATGTCAATATGTAAAAGATTACAAATAGATCCATATCTGTCACCATGCATGAAACTCAAGTCCAAGTGGATCAAAGATCTCAACATAAATCTAGTTACACTAAACTTAATAGAAGAGAAAGTAAGAAGTACACTTGAATGCCTTGGCACAGGAGATCACTTCCTAAATATAACACCAGCAGCACAGACTGAGAGCAACAATTAATAAATGGGACCTCTTGAAACTGAGAAGCTTTTGTAGGGCAAAAGACATGGTCAATAAGACAAAAAGTCAGCCTACAGAATGGGAAAAGACCTTTACCAACCCCACATCTGACAGAGGACTGATCTCCAAATCATATATATATAAAGAACTCAAGAAACTAGACATCAAAATACTGAACAATCCAATTAAAAAATGGGCTGAAGAGCTAAACAGAGAATTCTCAAAAGAAGAATCACAAATAGCTGAAAGACATTTAAAGAAATGCTTGGTCATCAGAGAAATGCAAATCAACATGACTCTGAGATACCACCTTACACTTGTCAGAATGGCTAAGATTAAAAACATTAGTGACAGTCAATGTTGGAGAGGATGCAGAGCAAAGGGAACACTCCTCCCCTGTTGGTGGGAATGCAAACTTGTACAACCACTGTGGAAATCAGTATGGCTGTTTCTCAGAAATTTGGGAATCGATCTACCTCAAGACCCAGCCATACCACTCTTGTGCATATACCCAAGGAATGCTCAATCATACCACAATGATACATGCTCAATTATGTTTATAGCAGCACTATTTGTAATAGCCAGAACTTGGAAACAACCTAAATACCCGTCACCTGAAGAATGGATTAAGAAAATGTGGTACATATACATAATGGAGCAGAGAAAAACAATGACAGCATGAAATTTGCAAGCAAATGAATGGAACTAGAAAAAAATCATCCTGAGTGAGGTAACCCAATCCAGAAGAACAAACATGGTATGTACTCACTCATAAGTGGATTCTAGATATAAAGCAAAGAACAATCAGACTGCAACCCACAGAACCAGGGAGGCTATATAGGAGGGGGGACCCTAGGATGACTGTGGCTTATAATAAGTTTTGGTTTTACTCAATTACTGGGCAAGCCTCAATCAAACATTTCACTATTAGGATAAGAATTTATACGGTATCAAGCTGACAATAGAAAAAAAAAAGATGGTGGTGTGGATCACCTTTCAGCAATACATGATTAGAATCTTCTACCTTTCTGCTACCACCAGCTGAAATGGTGTTTTCTAGTGAAATTTCATTCCAGGGGACAAAAGGAGTTTCTGAGCTGCAGAGGTTTATCAGGTGTGCATGGTGTTGGGTGAGTGGATAGGGCAGAATCAACATCTTGGGCCATAATCCATGTGACAGGAAGCATTCATAATGGCTAAGACATCTTTGTTTCATGATTTGGGAGCTGATTGGTGGCCCCAAAGAAAGCCTGCTACATGCCCTCAAATACTCTGTCTCAAACTGGTTCTTTCACTTTTCTTATTCATATGTCTATGCCCAGAAGTAAATATGAGCTGCTGAGTCCATGGTATTTCTTCTGTTTATATGATTTCAGTACAGGCCACTTCATTTTGGATAACCCACAATTCTCCCTCTCAATAGTCCTTAGTTTCCTGTAGCACTTTTCCTAAGGAGAGGGTCTCATTAAATCCTTCCCCTGAACCTTCTAAGTTAGTATGTGTACTGGCCACATTTTCTCCTTCACCTGAGATCTTCTTGCAAGACTCAGGGTTGTTCTACCTTGCCAGCTGTGACTCTGCGTTCCCAGCTCCTGTATTATTCCAGCTCTGGAGGTTCAGTTCTTCTCTTCCAGGGCCCTGTGGGTACAGTGGATGGGCTGCCCTGTTGTCTTCACTGTCCTTGATCTTAAAAGCTCTCGAATTTAGCTTCCAAGCACTCCCCATTCTGACACTTTCTCCCAAACTGAGGTCCTCACAGAATTCCAAGGTCCTCTGAGTCAGGTTAAAAATAATACCTGGAAGGGTATTTCCAAGGAGGGAGAATGTCTTTGATCTTGTTGTGTGGGTGTGTCTGTGAGGGTCTTACCTGGGGGTGTATTTGGAGATTGCTGTGCTTGTTAGGAGAGGACTGGAGGAATTTCTGTTGAGTTTGCCTGAGGGAGAGGGTGTGTTTAGTAGGTTATTTGCAGGCTTGGCCCAGGGAGGCAGGAAAGTGGGTCTGTAAAAGCTCACAGGCCCTGTGCACCAACCCAGCTCTTCTCTTGCCTGTCTCAAATACCTGTGGAGCTGGAGGAGCTGTTCCTGGAGTCACCTGGTCTGATCACTTGTAGCCCTGGAACTAGTCCCTGGAAACCCCCAGGACCTGGATCTAGCTGAACAAGGAGTCAATCAAGGCTGATGACTTAACCCAGAGACTTGGAGGTCATAGTGCTGCTGTTGTAGTTGTTAGGAGTAGCAGGATGCTGGGAGTAGTGTAGGAACCTGATACAGGGAAAGTGAGACAGGAATCTACCTACCCTTTTTAAGGACTTTCCTGCCACCAGGTTGCCTTCTAATTTCTTAGTCTCTATGCCACTCTCCAGATCCTTCTTTGAGTCCAAATGCCTTCCTTATACTTCCTGGTGCCCAGCTGCTTTACTGAGCATTCTGGAGGGGGGGGGCAATGCCTTCTGAGACTTCAGATACTGCTAGAGTCTTGAATGTTCCTGAGACAGCATGGATGATCCTCATAGGTAAGCTCCTTGGTAAAACTGGAAATGTTATAAGGCAAACAAACTCATAACTGTTGTTTTGAGGCATTTTCTATTTTGTATTTAAAAATCTCATATTTTTTATTATCAGAATTATGGAGCTTGTTGAAATTATAAATTACTGCTGTTCCTATAGATTTTGTTTAGGCAAATCAGAATTAGACAATTGTTTTGAAGCTCCCTCTTGTTTAGAAAACTGTCATATTTTGAATTATGAGCCAATGATTTTATATATTCAATATAAATTATTTTATATTTGTTTTATCTTTTCCATATATTCAATATATATTATTCATTAAACTATACAATGTGAGTGTTAGGCTAGCTAGATCTTTGTAATGAGTTCTTGTCTCAAACAACAGAGCAAAATTATATTCAGCTTTATTTATAAGTGTGTGTGTGTGTGTGTGTGTGTGTGTGTGTGTGTATTATCGATAAAGGTCTTTCTATCATATTTACTATGAAGACCAAATTCAAGGAGATCTGCCTAGCTCTGCTATCATACTTGGTATATTTATTTCTGTGAATAATTTGACGTGGACCAGTGACTGACACCAAAAATGACTTTAAGAGATATTGTCAGCTGGGCGGTGTTGGCGCATGCCTTTAATCCCAGCACTCAGAGACTGAGCCAGGTGGATCTCTGTGAGTTCAAGGCCAGCCTGGGCTGCAGAGTGAGTTCCAGGACAGGCACAAAGCTACACAGAGAAACGCTGTGTCAAAAAACCAAGAGAGAGAGAGAGAGAGAGAGAGAGAGAGAGAGAGAGAGAGAGAGAGAGAGAGAGAGATTGTCCTGAACCTGAGTTCCTCTGCAGAGGTTAAGCTGGGACACTTCATTGCATTTTGGAAAACAATTTCAGGATGAATCAATACAAATCAGAGTTGGGCGTGGTGGTTGCACATGCCTTTAACCCTAGCACTCCGGAGGCAGATCCAGGCAGATCTCTGAGTTTGAGACCAGCCTGGTTTACAAAGTGAGATCCAGGCAGGCACCAAAACTACATGGACAACTGTCTCAAAAAACCATCACCAACAACAACAACAAAATTTTTCCAGTTTTGTTTACATTTGGGATTACCAATATGCAATCAGTGAATCACTCATAAGTGATTTCTTATTGTCCCAAGTGGCCTTTCTTAATTAATCCAAAATTAATTAGGATTAATTTTCTCTTAGGTAGTTTGGATAAGGGTTTTTCTGTCTAATTGATTTCCTCAAAAAACTGACTCTGTGTTTCATTGATTCCTTGTGTTGTTCCTGGTTTCTATTTGGTGAATTTTAGCCCGTATTTGATATTTTCTTCCTGTCTACTCCTCTTGGGGATACCTATTGTTTTTGTTCTAGTGCTTTTATATGTGCTGTTAAGTTGCTAATATGAAGTCTTTTCCTTTTTTTAATGTAGACACTCATTTCTACACAGTTTCCTCATATGACCACTTTCATTTTGTCCTCTAAGTTTGGATATTTTGTGTAATCATTTTCATTGAATTTAAAAGCTCTATAATTTCCTTCTTTATTTCTGTCTTGACCCATTTTCTTAGTAGAGTGTTATTCAGTTTTCATGAATTTTTAAGCTTTCTGGTTTTTTTATATCTAGCTGTAATCCATGGTGGTCTGATAGGATGCAAGGAGTTATTTTCATTTTCTTATATCTGTTGAAACTTGAATTGTGTCATCAACTTTGGAGAAAATTCCATGTGGTGCTGAGAAGAAAGTGTATTCTTTTTCTTTGGGTGGAATGTTCTATAGTGTGTTATGTTCGTGTGGTTTATAAAATTCATTAGCTCCAATATTTCTCCATTTGGTTTTTGTCTGGATGACCTGTCCATTGTTGAGGGTGGGGTATTGAAGTCTACCAGTATCAAACACTGTGTGAGAGTCAATGTATCATTTAACCTGTAGAAATATTTCTTTTACTAAGTGAGTGACCTTGTATTTGGGGCATAGATATTAATAATTGAAATGTCGTATTTGTGGAGTTTTCCTTTGATGACTAAGGAGTGTTCTTCCCCATTGCTTTTGATTAATTTTTATTTGAAGTCTACTTTGGTAGATAATAAAACAGCTACACAAGACTGCTTTTTAGTTACAATTGCTTTAAATATGTTTTCCCCAGCATTCACCTTTTGCTAATCTCTATCCTTGATGTTGAAATGTGTTTCTTGTATGCAGTGGAAGGATGGACATTGTTTTTGAATCCATACTGGTTTTTTTTGTCTCTCTCTCTTTTGAATCCATACTGTTAATTTGTGCCTTCATTGGGTAATTGAGACCATTGATACTGAGAGATATCAAGAATAATTATTAATAACTATTATTTTGTTGTTATTGGTGGTGATAATGGTATTTGTATGAGAGTATGTTAGTTTGTGTTTGTGTGTGGGTGTGGGTGTGTTTCTCTTCTTTTGGTTTTACTGATGTGATATTATTTATTTACTGTGTTTTCATATGTGTAGTTAACTTCCTTGGATTGGATTTTTTTTCTTCTAGTACCTTCTGCAGGACTGGATTTTTACATAGATATTGTATAAATTTAACTTTATCATGGAATATCTTTTTTTTTTTGGTTTTTTGAGACAGGGTTTCTCTGTGTAGCTTTGCGCCTTCCCTGGAACTCACTTTGTAGGCCAGGTTGGCCTCGAACTCACAGAGATCCACCTGCCTCTGCCTCCTGAGTGCTGGGATTAAAGGCGTGCACAACCACTGCCCAGCTATCATGGAATATCTTATTTTCTCCATTTATAGTGGTTGAAAATTTTCTGAATATAATAATCTGTGGTTTCTTAGAGCCTGCATCACACATGTTCTAGCCCTTATGGCTTTTATAATCTCCATTGAGAAGTGAGGTGTAATTCTCATAGGTCTGCCTTTATATGTTACTTGGTCTTTTTCCTTTGCAGGTTTTACTATTCTTTCTTTGTTCTGTATGTTTAGTGATTTGGTTATTATGTGACAAGGGGACTTTCTTTTATGACCCAATTTATTGGATTTTTGCATGCTTCTTTGTACCTTTATCAGCACCTACATTAACTTAGGAAAAATTTGTTATATGATTTTATTCAAAATAGTTTCTGGACATTTGAGCTGGATTTTTTTCTCTTTCTTCTATTCCTGTCATTCATAGGTTTGGTCTCTGCATATTGTCCAAGAATTCCTGGTTGTTTTACATCAAGAAATTTTTATATTTGACATTTTCTTGGACTGATGTATCTATTTCTTCTGTTATATCCATCTCTTTATTCTATTGGTGAACCTTGGCTCTGTACTTCCTGTTTGTAGTTCTAAAAATTTCGTTTCTGTTTTCTTTATTGTTTCAGTTTCCATTTTAAGGTCTTAAACAATTTTATTTGTTTCCTTTAATGATTAGTTTTATCTTATCTTTCTTTAAGTTGTTTATTGGTTTACTTCAATTGTTTGTGTTTTCCTAGCTTTCTTGCAGGAATTTATTGATTTCCTCCAATTGTTTGTTTGTGCTTTTGTGAATTTATTTAATGTATTTATTCATTTTCTTTTTAAGGGTTGCTATCATCTCCATATATTTAGGGTTTTTTTTCTTGTATTTCAACTATGTTAGATTATTCAGGGCCTGCTGTGGTAGGATAGCTGGGCTCTGATGGTAACATATTGCCCTGGCTATTGTTAATTATGTTCTTATGCTAAGCATCAGGTTTGGGGTGATTATAGGTCTAGGTACTGGTTTCTGACTTTATCTGGGTTAGATGGGAGTTTTGTTCCTGGGTTTCTGTTTGTTCTCTTGAGTTTCAGGGTGTGTGTTGGCTGAGTGTTTCCTTTTTTCCTGGACTTATTGGCTGGTGTGTTCAAGGGAGAATGCTTGCTGGTGTTGGAAACTAGGGGAAGGGGAGATGAGGGGAAGATAACCTTAGGGATCTGTAGGAGATATGGAGAGTGGAGAAGGGAAGCTGCCTCTGATGGTCAACTGCAGTGTTAGGGGCAACTGTTAAAATCAGGTCTGGGATAAGAGATAATGTGGTTGGTCTGTAGATAGCCTAACTGGTCTTCTAGAAAATGTGACAATTAGTTGATCAGGGGTGCTGCCCCAGTTGGGTGCTTTGACATAGATATGAGGTGGGAAGGACAGGGCTAGTGGTGATGGTCTTTGGAATCCACAGGAATTATGAACAGGTGGAGGAAAAGCTGCATCTGAAGTTCTGTTGCAGCCCTAGGGACAACCCTGAGTATTGGATCTTGGGTAATAGATTTTGGGAAAGGTCTGTGGGCACCCTCCCTGGTCCCATACCCAACATCTTTTTTTTCTGCGTCTCAGGTTTATTAACAGAGCATACCAGATCTCACAGTGCAGTGGTTATCAAAGTATGGATTATCATATGCCCCACCCCTCTCTCCTTTCTTCACTATTTGCTTCTCAATACTGACAGGCATGAGCTTAATACCCAACATCTTAATACTGATTCATCAAGTTCCCAGGGATCATTTATTTACTTCTTTATTTAGGTTTCTGTTGTTATTAATCTGTGAAAGACTTAGTTTATTGGATAAAAAGTACTCTGTGGGCTGTGCATTACACCCAGCAAATATTCTTCTTGGGGTTGACCTGAGTTCAGAAACCAACACTCAAATTGAGAGGCTCATAACCACCTGCTCTTTCAGATCCAGGGATCCCACACACTCTTTGGTGTGTCACTTGTGTACACATAGTAAACCTCTCTCACACGTACAAACAAACATCCACATAAAAATAAGGATATACTTGTTTTCAAAAATGCTTGTGACTTATAAAACAATTAGAGGAAAACAGGTTGCTTTAGGTATATAATACAAATCATACAACATTGATTTAAAAATCTGTTATCTAGCATTTTGTTTGAAATTTTTTAATTTCCCCACTCTGATCCAGACTTATAGCCTGTCATCAATCATAGAAACAAAGGGTTTTGAAATGATCCTACAGACATCCTTTTCTTTATCAAAAGAGAATGCGATAATTTTAGTAGTCAAAACTTTTTTCTACAATGTGGAAATACCAGGCTTTAAGGGAATCTACCCAATTTTGCTAGAACAGTCCTTCTCACTCAACCTGTTTTCTATTATTGGCTAAGGAGAAAACTGGGGTGTACAGTGTGAGTGGTGGTCAGTGTTTTTTTTTATTTTGATTTTCATTACAATCTTGTTCAAGAGACCATGTTAATTATGTAGGTCTCTCTTTGTGTCTCCTTTTATCAGTTATACCATCTAGGTTTGGACAAATTTTTATTAGTTATAATTTGGTTATATTTTTCTCCACAAAATGATGGACCTCCACCTATTTTTATTTTCTGAAAAATTACTATATTATGTTATGAGTTCCTTGAGTTTGTTGGCTTGGAGACTTTCTGTGGAGAAACAGCATTAGTTTTCTCTTCTTGATCTTAGAAGCTTGTTTCTTCTCACTTCTTGGCATATCAGAGTTTTCCAGTTGTTACTATCATCAATGTTTGCATTGTTGCTATTTAAGTTATTAACATTGTTGATACATTGGCTTTTGGTTTTTAAAACCTTCTCATATATTATTGTCTCTGTGTCCTAGTTACTTCCAGCTGTCAACATGACAGAGCCTACAGTCATCTGTGGGAACCTCATTGAGGATGTGACTTATCAGAATGGCTGATTGCTGTGTCTTTGAGAGATTTTGTTGATTTCTGATATTGATATGTGAAGGCTTTTCCACTGAGGGTACAATATCCCCAAGAAAGTTGGCCTGGGCTGGATAAGAGAGCCAGATGAGCATGAGACAATGACCAAGTAAGAAAGAAAGCTACTAAACAAAGTTTCCTTATGGTTTTGTCTTCAGTTGCTAGCTTGAACTTCTATCCTAAGTTCCCACAATGATGGATTGTGATATGGCAGAATCAGCCAAATAAACCCAATCATTACCTGTGGTGCTTTTGAGTAGAGAATTTAATCACAACAAGAAACAAGCAAGTTAGAACATAATGTGGTACACAAAAAATGATTTTGTTGCTGCAAAGGAAAAAAGGAATGATGACTTTTGGCAGAATGTTAAATATATCCATCCAGATTTACATTCCCCAGACACCTCCATGTAAGTTCTGGCAATTGGACCCACTTATATGCAAGATCAGCAAGAGCTTTTAACTACTGAGCTGTCTCTCTTGCCCTCTTTTGATTATTTATGACCAACATTTATAATGCTACTGGTTTCATCTGTCTATTTGTAACTTTTTAAATGCATAGTTCCTTTTAGTAAAATTTATTAAAGTTACCATTTAAATTGAAGCAATTCAGGTATCTAGAAGACGAATAAAGAACTGAAGTGATTATGTAACTCTTTGTAGAAACTTAATTTTAAAAAACCTCTGAGTTGTTCTTATTATTTTTGTTCATTTGATTGATTTTTGCATAGAAGACAGGTTCTTAATTTTTACTTCTTACTCTCCTAGAACTGATTACATAGTATAGGTTACCTTTAAACTCAGAGGCAGATATACCTGCCTCTTTTATCCTCATGCTGGGATTGAGTCAATATACCCAGCTTGCTCATCTTTTTTTTTGTAGTTAGTAACTATTCATACAGTTTCTCTGACATGTAATTGGTACTGATGATAGGTTTTCTTGTCTCTGTATCTGCTAATACATATTTCTCTTGCAAGATGATATCCCATTCAAAGCTTTCAGAAATGATAGAGGTAAATGCTCTATTCAATTTCCTTCTAAAGTGGCTAAATGATTATATGATAATGTCTGTATATAGAACAAGCATGGGAAACACCAGAATTATATTACTATATTGTTAAAGAAGCATGCATTTACAATGATGTCAGTATCATGTTTCTTGTTGTATGCATATGCATGACATATTTATGTATAACATATTTTAGGATGCAGTGACCTATAATGATGTGCATGTCAACTTCACTCAGGAAGAGTGGGCTTTGCTGGATCCTTCCCAGAAGAATCTCTACAAAGATGTGATGGTGGAAACTTACACAAACCTCACTGCTATAGGTAATACTGAAAAATTGCCTTCACATTTTAAAATAAGGGGACAGCTGTTTCTTGGTTATGGATACTCTTCTGTAATTTTGATTGAGTCTGATGAAGAATGAGGTGAAGATATCAAACATGGTTTTAAGGATCATTGAAGGGAATAACTTTAATTTTGCACAATTTCCAATAATATTTCATACATTTCCTGGTACTATATTTTAGGCTACAAGTGGGAAGATAATATTGAAGAGCATTGTCAAAGTTCTCGAAGACATGGAAGGTAATATTCATGTATAAGCTGATACAAGAGGGCCTCTGTAGATATTTTAATGTATCTGTAACTTATAAAGAAAAGCATCAGTGTAAGTAATCACAGTTTAAAGTATATTGATGATCATTAAATGATTTCAAAACCATATACCTCAATGGCAAGTGAATTGTGTTTTTATGTTATTCTTTTAAGAAGGAAGACAAGGAATCAATGCCTTAACCAATATAACCATTTGAATCATAGCTCCATCAGAGCTGTGCTATAGAACTGACAATCCACTTAGTTTCATACTGTTCATCTTACAAAATTTATGCTCATTAAATGTATGATAAGTGTGTGTCCAAAACCTTCTAATAAGCAAATAGCCCATAGTAAAAGTATTGTTACTCATATAGTTGTTCTGACTTTGCTAAATTTAGTGAGAAGAATAGTTAGAGTCAAGAGTTAAGGGGGGTTGTTGTGGAAGACCCTTAATCCCCATACCACATGTTGATGAGGAACAGAAAGTCCAACTGTAAATGAAATGTGGAAAGCTTTTAGTTGTTATTCTTCCTTTAATAAGTATATCATATGTCAATTTAAAAATATGAACATAGGGATATGGAAAGAAGTAATATATGTTTCTCCATCTCAGAATAATTAGAATATATGTAGTAGTCCCCATGTTGTGTAGACTTGTCAAATGTGATGCAAGTTTACAAACAATTGGTTTTCCAGCTTCATTGAGAATACATCAACAAACACACTGCAGAAAAGCCCTATAAGTAAATGTGTAAATGCTTGTGTTTGTCCTGGTTTACTTTACAAATGTAGCATGAGTCACAGTATAGGAAAATTTGTCAATGGAATTGGTGAGGTAAAGGTCTGAATTCATCCAGTTCTCATCAAAGGCATGAAAAAAACTCAGAGAAAACTGATGCCTTTAATATGAACCAGGTAATAAAGGATCTTACTATCACATCCTTAATGAAGGGGAAAAACATAAGTTTAGTGTAAATACTGGGCTAAAATCTTAAGCTCTTATTCTTTACATTTAGACCAAATTATAAAATAAATACATACAGATATTCAGACTCAACACTGTAATGAATGTGGTAAAGCTTTTACATGTACTAATTTTCTTTGCAGGCATGAAAAATGTCATACTACAGAGAAACCTTCTGAATATACTCAATGTAGTAAAGTGTCTGTATGTCAGAGTCTTCTTCCAAAGCATGAAAGAACACATACTGGAGAGACAATATATGAATGTAATCAATATGTTAATGCCTTTGAATGTCCCAGTCATCCTCAAAGGCATGAAATAACACGTACTGGAGAGAAACCCCATGAATGTAATCAATGTGGTAAAGCCTTTTCACAACAGAGTACACTTCAGTTTCACAAAAGGACACATACTGGAGAGAAACCCTATGAATGTAATCAATGTGGTAAAGCCTTTTCATATCAGAGTACACTTCGGTTGCACAAGAGGACCCATACTGGGGAGAAACTGTATGAATGTAATCAATGTGGTAAAGCCTTTGCTTATCACAGTGGTCTTCAATTACATAAAAGAACACATACTGGAGAGAAGCCATATGAATGTAATCAATGTGGTAAAGCCTTTTCACAACATGGTAATCTTCAAAGGCATGAAAGAACACATACTGGAGAGAAACCCTATGAATGTAATCAGTGTGGTAAAGGCTTTGCATGTCTGGGTCATCTTAAAAGACATAGAAGAACACATACAGGAGAAAAACCCTATAAATGTAATCAATGTGGTAAAGCCTTTGCTAATTGGTCTTCTCTTCAATTGCATGTAAGAACACACACTGGAGAGAAACCCTATGAATGTAATTAATGTGGTAAAGCCTTTTCACAACAGAGTACACTTCAGTTTCACAAAAGGACACATACTGGAGAGAAACCCTATGAATGTAATCAATGTGGTAAAGCCTTTGCTCATTGGCATTCTCTTCAATTGCATGGAAGAACACATACTAGAGAGAAACTATGAATGTAATCAATGTGGTAAAGCCTAGTCACAACACAGAGTCACCCTATAACTGTAAAACTTTTAGTTTGTAATTGGTCTCTTAAATTCTTTGAATATAACATTAGACTTTGAGGATCTGAGAAAACTCATACCAAAGAGATTCTGAATATATATGAATTGGTATTATCTTTAGCCAATATACTTACATTTAATTACACAAGATCATTTATTCTGGAGAAAAGTATCTGATACATGTCAATAATCTGTTTAAGCATTATGATGTTTCTATTTTGTTTACACCTGCAAACATATTTGGACAAAAGGGCTATGAATTTAAATGATAAGGTAGTCCTCTTTGATATCATACTTCTTTTCAATCACATGAGATAATGAATCCAGGTGTAAAAATTTATAGATGTGTATTATCATCTTTTCTCTTGCATTGATAAAACATCATGTCAAAGTGAACTTATGAAAGGTTTCATTTGGTCCTTGGTTCCAGAACAATACATCAACCCTATGAAAGTGGCATAGAAACAAGTGTCATTTATGGCAGCTAATTCAGGAGGCTAAGAAGTCACATCCTTTACCTGTAGCATGAAGCAGAAAGTGTAAACTGGAAATGCTGTGCAGATGTAAATTCTCAGACCAACCTCCCAGTGACATATTTCATCCAGCAGAGCAGCATTTCCTATACCTTCCCAAATTATATCACAGACTGAGAATGTTTGATTTCTCAAAATTCAAGCCTACATGCTTGCTTTCTGTTACATGAACCAATGCATGATGGATAAAACCTTCAGATGCATCAACACCTGTGTTTCAGGAATTACAATAGAAAAATATTCATGATAGGAAATTAGTTTAAAGATTTGTTTTTATTTTAATTATGCAATGTCTGTGTGTCTTTGCATGGGTATATGTATGTCCATTTTGGTTTCCAAGAAGGTTAGACCCTTGGAGCTTCTTGTAGCAGGAATTAGTGGAAGTCATAAAAAAACAGACCATGCTGGGCAGTGGTGGCACATGCCTTTAATCCCAGCACTCAGGAGGTAGAGGTGGGCAGATCTCTGTGAGTTTGAGGCCAGCCTGAACTACAGAGTGAGTACCAGGAAAGGTGCAAAGCTACACATAAAAACCCTGTCTTGAAAAAACAAACAAACAAACAAACAAAAACAGACCATGTTCCAGGGAATGAACTTGTATTGAAGGCTTGGCCATGTTTCTATTCCTGTCAATATTTTAAAGCTTTTTTTATATTATCTTGATATCAGGAAATAGGATGGAACTCATACAAAAGAAAAACCCTATTTATATAAACAATTTGGTTAAGATTTTAGACATCACAGTTGTTTTTAGTTTCAAGGAAAAAATTGATTCATATCTTCACTGTAGCCTTAAAGTAAGTAAATTATTAACTAAGTTCACTAAAGACTGATGTGAAGATCACATTGTGGCTTCTATGTTGCAACATTTGAGGTAGATATTGAAGTGTGGGATATGTGTGGCAAATCCAATTTGTGAAGTTTATTTAGTGGTCCTTAATATTTCTTCTGTGGCTTTTGTTCATTTTCTTTTGTGCTTTCACTTAATGAGAGGTATTTATCTGCTGTAATGTATACAATGGAATGGCCATCATCTAAATGGTCCATTTTCATTTAACTCTCAGGCCATATGTGATCATACTTTTCAAGTAAGGGTGTCTGTGAAAGGGTGGTAAATTTTTGTTGCAGGTTTTATTTTTCATATTTTTTCCACAAATGCCCTTGAAATGTTGTTTGTTATCCAGCCTGGCTTGAATGTCAGTAATTAGTCATAGATACATTTGGATTCATGATCCTTGTATGTCAGTCTCCTGAGTACAAGTCCCAAGGTAGATGAAATACTTCCAATGATTGCTGTTTGGTCAAAACATTTTAATGATAATGTTAAAATACTTAATAGAGAATATAAAAAAATTAAATACTTCATGTACATATCTGAAGAAATTTTTATCAATCTGAAAGAGATGCAATAATTTAAGTAAATCAGTAATCAACTGCATATTTCACAATATAATTTGATTATATATACATATCTATTTTACTATGTATATATATATTTGATTTCTCAAAATTAAAGCCTACATGCTTGCTTTCTGTTACATGAACCAATTCATGATGGATAAAATCCTTCAGATGCACCAATACCTGTGTTTCAGGAATTACAATAGAAAAATATTCATGATAGGAAATTAGTTTAAAGATTTGTTTTAAATGTACATCATTTGAAGTTGCATGCATCTTCATGTCCTTATCTGTTATCCATTTGGCACTTTCTTGAAGTATTGTCTTCTAAGGTTATTATCCAGTGATGCCACATAATGTAATAACAGTGAGATTTATATTAATTTTTTCTGCTCTGTGTGTGTGTGTGTGTGTGTGTGTGTGTGTGTGTGTGTGTGTGTGTAATGTAGGCCATGACAGAAATGTTGAGAATAGAATACAACTTCATGGGGTCTACTTTTGTCCATCTTCATATGGTGATCAAGATGAGGTCACAGCCTTGCACAACACAGACATTTCTAACAGAGCAATCTCATTGGTGCTCAAATAAGATTAGTTGAAACATTAAATGAGTAAAATATTGTCATTTTGGATTGTAAACATGCTTTCATTGAAATACAATGGAAAATAGGAGAAATTAAATAATAAATCTTATTTGCTAATGAAAATGATATACTCCTGTCTTTGTTTTTGTTTTTATTGCATGTGGAATGAGTTAGTTTATTATCAGGACTAAACATTTGTTCATAACACTTTCTCAGAACAACAAATGAATATCAGAGAATAGTTTCTGTGAGTAAAGATGTTTGCTGCTAATCCTGATGTCCTGAGTTCAATCTCTAGGAACTCCATATCACTCCTACAAATTTTTCTCTGATTTCTACACTTGTGATGTGGCATATGCACACTCACATACCAGTATATGCATAAATAATTTTAATACCCAAACAATTGGCATTGAGGTCAATGGCATCCAAATGATTTCCTGGCTTTCATCTCTAGAACTTGCATGGGATAAGTAGATAACAGACACATACACATCAGGGCAATAGGATATACACATAAACAACACTTTTAAATTGATGAAATCAAAAAAGCAAAGAAGTTAACCCAATTATCGAGAATATATGAAATGATTTTCTTTTGATTTTTCGTGACAGGGTTTCTCTGTGCAGCTTTGAACCCTTCCTGGAACTCACTCTGTAGCCCATGCTGGCCTCAAACTCACAGAGATCCACCTGCCTCTGCCTCCCAAGTGCTGGGATTAAAGATGTTTACCACCACCACCCAGCTCGAGGTGGTTTTCTAGTTTAAATTATTATTATAGAATTTCAAGAATTGTTATGGTTCATCAAAACATTACTGATTCCATTTTAAATCTTATTTAAGATTTAATTCTCTGATTCAAAGATAGGTCATTTTCAAAACAAATCTCATTTGGGCTTAGAGTTGCATGTCTGTAATTCCAGCATTTGGAAGACAGTAGCATGCCACTCTCTCTTATTTTGACATCATCTTGGTCCACATAGTAAATTCTAGACATCCAAGGATATGTAGAGGTATCATGTTGCCAAAAAATTCCACAAACTAAAAGTAATCTCAAATTATGGAACTTATCCTAACTTATCCTATAATCTGAATGGACTCTGACTGGTTTCAACCAACACTTTTATCTTCACTTACATTAAGGGAACTTTGTTAACAATGAAAATATGACAGGATGTGGAGAGTCCTTTTACAGAAGTATAGAAAGCCATTAAATCCTTTGAAAACCATCTAGTGGGGGCTTTCGTCACATTCAAGTGATTGAAAACAGAAGGAGTAATGGGGCATTTTCATCATTGGCATTTTAATGACATATTTGGGAGCTGAAGAGTTTGCTCAATATTACTGTTCTTCTGAGTGACCCAAATTTGGTTCCTAGTACCTACATCAGGTTGCTCAGAAGGAAGTACTTGTATTTCCAGGTCAGGAGATCTGATGCATTCTTCTGGCCTCCTTGCACACCAGATAGGCATATGGTGAAAAGACAGATATATATGTGAGTCCATATTTTAAAACATGTTTTTTTTCATGTATATGTTATTTTCAAAATGGATTAAATTTCATTTAGGTGTATAAGTTTTGCCAGAATGTATATCAGTTGCATGCCAGGTACCAGGAGAGGTCACAAGAATATTAGTTTCCTACTGTCTGTAGTTAACAGACAGTTGTGAGCTGTTTCTTGGTTGTTGGGAATAAAAGTCAGGCTCCTGTGGATGAGCAGCCAATGCCCATTGGTGTTGAGTGATCTATTCAGCCACATGAACATTTCATTACAGCAGTAAGATGTGAATGGATGATCCTGAATTCATCTTTCCCTCAGCCCTGATGATCCAGATGAGACACAAGCTGATAGCATCACTAACTCACTTAGACTGCATGCTTAAATAAGTTTCTAAGCCTAAATATCCACAAAATGAGGGAAGAGTACAAAATGATCAGGAGTAGAACTGACAATACAAGTTAAAAAGTGGATGAACACTTTACCAAAGCCACAAGACTGAGTTTATTGCCAATGTCATAAATGAGCAGCAATGCAAGCTGACAAGGGCAATATGTCATGTGTACTCTTGCTGGAGTTTATACTTCCTGTAAGGAGACAAATGAACTTGCAGGTATGAAAACTGATCTGTCTGAATGGGATCATAATCTGCTTTCCTGATGCCCACAAAACCTTTAGTTAGCAACAATTTTTTTGCTGACTTCAGATGATATCCAGGTTGTCAGGAGATCCTGAGACTTAAACAGAAGTCACTCTAAGAGTGGGATACTCAGGCATTTACAAAGAGCTGTAAAGTATGGAGAGATTGTTAGGGAGGGACCTTTGGGTGTAAAAGCCAAAAGATCAAATGCTCAGAGAGCAATGCTTGGTGTGTACCTGAGGACAAGTTGGTTCCTACTGTGCTGTCTTTATCCACATATCTGTGGTGGGTTAGCCACCTCCAGATCTTCTACTTTTTCTTTTTTTTTTCTACTACATGTATCTGTCAGTGACAAATACCCTGGAGACCTCACTTTTCATCCCACCTTGGACCTTAATGTGCCTCAGTCCCCATCCTGACATCCCTGTAATCTGTGTCCATGGCAGGTATAAACATATTCTAAAGAGTCATTTATATTACTTTCTTTGACTAACAACTAGTATAACAGTGGACCCCATGAACTTGTAATTTCCCTGGGAATCTCATTGTGGGAAAAGACTGAATCCTCAGGATGAAAATGTCTCTAATGAAGAAACATTTACTCCCTATCTGACCACATGGCTGGAGAGATAGGACCTGAAAATGAAGGAAGATTTTAGAGATGGGAAAATTCATTTTATGACTTCATTAGATTACTCATTTTAGTTTATTTTTTGCCTTCTATATAAGTCATTTAAGGGTATATCTTCATTACCAAATTAGTGAAACTGAATAACTATCATGTTTTCATTGTTCATTAATAATATTTTTTCTGTTTTGAATCTTTTCTTTTTTCTTTCTTTCTTTCTTACTTTCTTTCTTTTTTTCTTTCTTTCTTTCTCTTTCTTTCTTTCTTTCTTTCTTTCTTTCTTTCTTTCTTTCTTTCTTTCTTTCCTCTTTTTGTTTTAAAGAATAGTCTTTGTATAAATCCTTGTCTAACCTGGGCCTCACTGTATATATTTAACTGTCCTAGGACATCAGAGAGATCTGCCCACCTTGCTTCCAGATTGCCTACATTATAGGTGGGCACATCACAATTGGATAATTTGGTTCACTTAAAAGGCTTAATGGGGTGAGTAGCTGAGCCTGGCTGGATAGCGTAGCAAGGGTGCAGGCTCTAGACCTAACTACAGTAACAGAAGAAGACTCTCATCAAATTTGGCCCTTCTGCTTTAAAGTCCACTGTCTTCCAACTATGACCAATATTGTTACTTTATCATTTATTCTATTATAACTCATCAAGGGAGTAGGATAGGGTTTTGTCCTTATTCTACAGATGATGAAACCCAGGTTGTAAGAAATATTTGATTTTGATGCCGGGTGGTGGTGGCACATGCCTTTAATCCCAGCACTCAAGAGTCAGAGGCAGGCAGATCTCTGTGAGTTCGAGGCCAGCCTGGTCTCCAAAGTGAGTTCCAGAAAGGCGCAAAGCTACACAGAGAAACCCTGTCTTGAAAAAACAAAAAAGGTGGTGGGGGCTGGAGAGATGGCTCAGAGGTTAAGAGCACTGCTTGCTCTTCCAAAGGTCCTGAGTTCAATTCCCAGCAACCACGTGGTGGCTCACAGCCGTCTGTAATGAAATCTGGTGCTCTCTTCTGACCTTCAGGGACACATGCAGACAGAACACTGTATACATAATAAATAAATAAATCTTTAATTAAAAAAGAAATATTTGATTTTGAATATGGTTAAGTATAACTGCTCATCTCACTCATCCTGTCATTCTAATGACTCACTAAATGAAGTGGAAGCCACCTGGGCCAAGTATGGTGGCATAGACCTGTAATCATGGTATTTAGAAATTGGAAGCAGAAATTTCATGATTTTAAAATCATCCAAGGTGAACATGGTCAGTTGGGTTTGGGGAAAGGCCCTCAATACCAAGGGAGTCTGTGACTGGTTCGTAGCAGTGTCCATAATTTTCCCTGCAGCTCCAGGGCTACAGGGCCATAGCTCCAGCAAGTGTTAGCTAAGGTACTGATACCCTGAGTTTTCTATTCTTGGTAAAGTTTTCTGACTAAGGCAGCCTAGGTCATTTTGGGGGCAGATTTCTGATGCTCATTAAAAAAGTAGAATATTCCTGCATGTGAGAACATTGGCCTCAGGTAAGGATAAGCTCCCTAACTGCTTATCCAATGCTATGTGTCAGCTCTGAAACTATGTACACACAACCAAAAGAAGTGGACTCAGCAGTTTTTATTCATATATTTGTGCTTACTTAATCACACATGCTTAACAAGGCAGAAACTAGAAAGGAAGAATTTATGAAGGAATAAACAGAGGACGAGGAAGTGGGAAAGTGATGTAATACCCTTTAATTAAAATGTATGAAAATAAATTTTTTTAAAAGCAGCTAGAATGATGGCTTAGAAGTCGAGAGTGCTGGGTTCTTTTACAGAGGACAAAGGTTCCATTCCAAAAAACCACCTAGTAGCTAACTAGCTCTTGTAATACGACTTCCAAGGAATCTGGTGCCCTCTTTTGGCCTCTGTAGGTACTGCACACAGACACTTGCAGTTCTATTTATAACATAAAAATAAAAATGTAAAATATAGAATTCTCTACAGTGATGTCATAGCCCTGAGACAGACAGCAGGCAAGGCTAGCTAAAATGAATGCCTTCTGTTCCTGCATGGAAGCAACTTTGTGCTTCTTCTGAGGCAGTATGTTCAGAGCAAAAAGCCTAATTCTAAGGTTTGAATAGCTCACTAGGAGAGTTCATTTAAAAAGAGCATCTACAGTATTGATAGTTTACTTTTCCTTGATTTTTTTTGTATTTGTGTTCTCTGCCCTTTGTATGTGTGAGAATTAAAAACAATGATACATCTTTTTAATATATTGATACATATTTTAAATGTAGAGTATAATTTATGATCTAAAAGATAGACATTTCTCTATATATCTTCATCTGCCTAAGTAGCTACACTTGCAGTCTTCTGACCCTATTTCAATTGTTCAAAGTATAACTTGGGATCTGATCCTAAAAGAGATATAAGGATGATATTATATATAGAATGCATAATCTGTTCTAGTCTGGCTCCTCTTGTAGCATTTGCCAGAGATGGATGTACACTGTTAGTTAATAGATTTTTGTTTATTAATCAATTAACCATATGGAGCCATTCATTTCTAGAAAGACATTAATTGTAAAACAGCTGTACCTCCAACCATTAAGAAAATGTTTCTGAGACAAGCTCTCTTGTGTTAATTATGGTGATCTTGATCCCAGTCTGTTGCTTCTCAGTGCAATGACTTTACTGTCCTCTTGATTAAACAAACTAAATTCTTAAAAGGCTCTACCACCAGTGAGTTTTAAAATTACCCATTTGAGTCATGTAGCCAACTGTCTATTGCAGTAACTGGTAAAAGATTTACATGTGAAGCATGGCTTCTGTCTTCAGAACAGAATGGGAAGAATAATTTCTTGTGTACACTGCAGGGGGAAAGAAGATAGGCAATTAACTGCTGGAGTTACCATTATGAAATAGGACCTGATTGTGGCAGGGTTAGTGATTTGTAATATCCCCTCATGTATTATTTCATATCATGTGTACGAAGGCAGGCCAGATTAGTGGGCATACAATTTGGGAAGGTTCTTTTTTTTTTTTTTTAGTTTTTCGAGACAGGGTTTCTCTGTAGCTTTGGAGCCTGTCCTGGACTAGCTCTGTAGACCAGGCTAGCCTCGAACTCACAGAGATCCACCTGGCTCTGCCTCCCGAGTGCTGGGATTATAGGCATGTGCCACCACCACCCAGCGGGAAGGTTCTTTTGGGCCAATGTATACTTAATTTCCAGCTAGTGGGCTCTCCTTTGCAGGTATATTTAATCCTGTTTTGCACTGTTAAGTCAGCTTGAAGGGTTGAGACACAGGTCATTGACTGTAGATTTTTGTATCAGGTTACAAAGCTCAGTAGCTAACATAGACAAAACTCTCGATTATAGATAGGAAAGGAATTCCTTCACTGGTGTCTGGGAAGGACTAAAATGTCAAAAGTCTAAGACATTCTAGACAGGCTCACAATAGCCTCCATCTATTAGACATTTCCTTTATACTCTACAATTTGTTTCCAGAGTCCTGAACCCACAACCAGCTTTCACACCATTTCATAGCTGTTTAATCAGCCAAAAGTCACAATGAAGCCCTTCCCACTTTGCTTCTGAATAGGGAGAGAAAATGTATTTAGCATCAATTAATTAGGAGGTTAAAACAATCATTAGCCTGTCTTCCTTGATATGAGCCAGTGCTCAGGGAGCCAAGGTCTTAAGTGTCACATCTTGGCAACATCATTTATCAAGAAGAAAATATTAGTGAGGTTTGTTGTCTAAATAACATTTCATATGGACTTACATCTAATAGCTGTGGTGTGTGATCTCTTGAGATGTTACCAATTTTCTTAACCTTTGGTTAAACTTTCTTCCTAGTGCTGAAGACTACGTGGGTGGCCAAAATTAGTCTTTCTTTATGTCCTATCAAGGCCAGTTAAGCAACTAGCCCTCAGGGGGCACTTGGGTTTGAAAGGAACCTCAGAGTCTTCTAGTCTGTCTTTTACTGTCAGGGACCAAACATGGACCATGGAAAAGTACTAGCTAGGCCAGAGAATAAGCCCCTGCCCTAAACCAGATGCCCCCAAAGATAAAGAACAGGTCAGGCAGGTCAGGTAGCATAGCAACAGAACAATGGGCCCTGACCAGTGACCTTACCACCTAGCAGCCTCACGACTTGCACGTAGTCCTTCACCTGCACGTCCCCCTTCACCTGCACGTACGGCACATCGTGCACCCCATCCCTCCTTCCTGCCCCCTCCCCTTCCCATGCTATATAAGCCTTGCTGAGGAGAATAAAATTTGCAGCTTGATCAGAACACACTGTCTTACTGTCTTCTCTCATGTCTCCCGTCCCTTTTATTCTCTCCCACAGGTGGGTCACCCCCGTTGACACCCCACTGGCCGGGGCATTTTACCAGTTGTTTGTCAATGCGAGGATAAGTCAAAGTGTTTTCTTTATGTATTGTGGCTTCCTTGGAAGCCTTGAGGAACTCCTTCCCACATTGACCCTCTGTTTGTAGACATGATAAGGTTTCAAATTCATTGAGTGGTGTCTCTATGGACTCCATGAACAATACAACAATGACCAATAGCTTTTGTTCCCAGGGAACTTGCTGAGCTTGTATGGAAAGGTGAGAAATATTCTCCCTTTCTGTCCATCTAACCACATTAGAATAGCCTCCAAGAATGATTGATAAACACTCAGAATATCAGTTTTACACCAGTTTGTTACTTTTAACTACTGTATGATATTTTAATAACCAGACATAACACAATAAAGTTTGTTTTACATGTTTAGTCAGTCCTTGAAATAGTTGATATATAATCTTGCCAACTTTAATAAATACATGATCTTTAAATCTCATGCTTTATTTACCTTAGACAATATACTCAGACTGTCATAACTTGCAAAACCTCCCCAGTCCTCTTCATGATGGAGCCTTCCATGAATCATAATCTTCACATAACTAAGTCCTTCTTTACTAAGGTCATTTATATTCTTCTAACATTTTCTTTTATGTATTGTTTTCTTTTTAATAATACCATGAGACATAGGAACATTAAAAGATGTGTTTACAATATGTTGTGAATTTTCTCCCAGGTGGATGGGGAAGAAGCAATGTCTATCCCATCCACATAAGTCTCAATGATGATGCAAAGGACAATGTCACCAAAGTCATCAATGAATTTATTGAGCTTCCTTACTGAACATGATTGAAAAGATACTTACAAAGGTTTTGATACTGTGGTGGTTTTAATGAAAATGACCCCCAAAGTCCCATAGGGAGTGGCACTAACAAGGTGAGGTTGGAGTAGTTGTGGTCTTGTTGGAGGAAGTACGTCACAGTCATTTTCTGCTGCCTGCTGGTCTGGATGTAGAACTCTCAGCTCCTCCTCTAGCCTGATGTCTTCCTGGATGCCATGATGCTTCCTGCCACGATGATAATGGACTAAATTCGCTCGAACTGTAAGCAAGCCCCAAAGAAATGTTTTCCTTTATAAGTGAAACTCTAAGATACTCAAAAGCAGCCACCCAAGAATGTCTCCACCAGTGTGTACAATGATTCTCCCATGGCTGCAAATGTGGAGCTCACCTTCTCTCTACACTTCCACTGCCCATATCCTCTCCATTACATTACGATTCTTAGTGGACATGGGAAGTAAGCCCGATAGCACTCAAAGTTAAAATTTTAAAGATAGATTTCTCATAGGTGCTTACACAGAATCTACCTTTTCCCAAATCTCTCCCAGGCTATACACTCTAGCTCCAACCTAAAACCAGAAAGTCACGTGTCAGTAGGGCTGATTTGCATAGAGTTGCCCAGAAAACTGACCCTATATATCAGATGGAGGGGCTACTTCCTTCCATGGTGGAATATCAACAGTCAGCAAACCTGGTGGTGGTCATGCTTTGTAAGCAGGCACAGATGATCATGGCAAGGTCACATTATTTATCTTAAGATAGTGCTGAGCAACAACAATCAAACAAAAGTATGCCGAATAGAAACTGTGTATGAGATAATGTAATAAATTAATATTTCCTAGGCACAATCTGTTAAACTCAGTCTTAGAGAAAACACAAGATAGTCTTCATATAATACATGGCATCAGTACTATAGCCGTGCTTTTGGATATTAATTCGAGTATGTAGTTGATACCAAGAAACAGCAAACACATACAAAAAAATCTCATGGAATTGATGTTTGCAGCATCCAGTACACCACAACTAAGATATCTCTCTTGAAAGTATGATGCTCTGGCTTACTGTAGATAGTTTTACACAGAGGGTCTCTCTCTCTCTCTCTCTCTCTCTCTCTCTCTCTCTCTCTCTCTCTCTCTCTGTACACATTTTTAATCCAGGCACTTGGGAGGCAGAGGCAGGTAGATCTCTGTGAGTTCAAGACCAGCCTGGTCCACCTAGCAAATTCCAGACCATATAGGACCCTGTCTAAAAGAGCGAACACTTTTCAGTCTATCCGTGCTCTTCCCACTATGCTCCCACCTTGCACCACCAGTTCTTTCTCTGCCTCTGTAAGCGGGCAGTGAGGGCTCACGATGATTCTGAGAACCAGGTCGAGCTTCTGTGGGGCTTCAAGCTGAGAATCCAACGCCGGCCCCGAGAGGAAGACCAGCATTTCCGGATTGTCGTGGGTGGACGAGGCTTTGAGAGACTCGGTCCCACAGAGAGTCCAGTTCAGCAGCCGAGGCGTTGCCTCCGCGGCCCGCTCTAGGTCCTAACCCTGGCTCTCCCTCCGGAGAAGCTTGTCCGAGTTCTCCCGCATCAGGCTCCTCCAGCCCGGGTCCCTGTCCCTGCCGCGGTCCTTTCTCCTTCTGGGCACGGGGCCGGAAAGCGCTCCTGCGCGTTCGGGCACCCCACAGCCGCTTGTTGGCTGCCTGCGGCCTCTCCAGTCACATGGCCAAGGCGGCCCAGAAGCCCGTGGGAAGCAGAGCACCAGGGTCGCACAGGAGCACTCTGCCCAGCTCCGCCATCTCTGCGTGCTCGGCGTGCTGGGATGAACCTCTTTATCCTCTTTGTGGATGAGCATCCCATTCACTGTTTTTACTACAGACATGTGATCAGTAACAGTCTACATAAAAGGTGAATAAACATTTACATCCTAGGATCCAAATCTCTAACCACCCTGGTTAACATACTATTCATCTTTGGGGAATTTTAGAGGCAGTCCTCTTTTAGCTAAATTGTACTTTGTGTAAATTACTATCTCTTAAGCATTGGTAGATCCTTTATATCACCAATTATAATCTTCAACATTGCAGCTACTAAGTGGAGTGCTACCCAGTACATGAGATGCCATTTACAACCTCCTCAAACTAGCTCCAAATGGACCTAACACCTAAACGTCAAATGCAAAGTACAGAACTTTGAAGGTGCTTGAAGTTTGGCAACCTGCATAGGCTTTGGGAGGTTTCTCTAAGAACTTGGTGTATAGAGCAAAAACATCTCCACCTCTAATACTAGGAATAGGCTTTGGAGACCTGGTAAAAATCTGGGGCCCAGGACTTTGGAAAGGGTTTCTTCAGATCCTCAGAACCCAACACTTTCCACACAAGAGACTGTGGTTATCAGTCCCAACAGCACTGTGGACTTTCTGTATAACGTTCTTGAGTTACCCCAGGTTCCTCTTGTGCAACGTTGTTTGATTAGCCTCCTTTTGAATTTGTACACTTCATTTTAAAACGGAACCCATTGATTTCCATTAACGAGAGACTTGCTGTTGAATTTGGCACAAATCTCCAGGCAATTGGGAAATGTCTGCCCTTAGATAGGAAGCCGGGTCTGGCAACCACTGTCCTTTGTCCCTTCCTCTTACCTGGTCCTGTCACTCAGTCCTCACTAGCCAATCAGAGCTTCCAGCAGACCCGCCAGTCAGATGGGTGTGTTCTTCCAGGAGCCAGACACCTGGTTCAGCTCATTTCCTTAGGAAGTCGGAAGTTGTCACGTGTGCTGAGTCTTGGGCTCCATTATGGAGTGAGTCAGCTCAACAGCAGGACCATGGTGAGTGAGGGGCTGCTCTCCACAGATGGGGAGGAGCGATGGGCCAAGATGAGTGAGGGGCCACTGTCCCCAGGTGGGAAAGAGTGGCCAGCCTTGGTGAATGAGGGGCTGCTGTCCCCATGCCGTGAGGAGTGCCTAGTATTGTTGAGTGCAATGCTGCTGTCCCCAGACTAGGTGGAGCAGCCAGCTAAGGCTGGGGAACTACTTTGGTGGGTCCTCCCTTGGCTAGGTGGGAGCAAACTTCCAGACACAGAGTTCAGCACATTCCTGCCTGGTTCTGCCTAGTCCAGCATGGTCCTATGTTGTCCTTGTAAGTCACTGGCTGGGGTTGCCAGCTTCTGAATAACTGTACTCCCTGGGCTGTATCTGCACAGAGCATTGGGAGCAGATCTATACTGAGAACTATCCTTGATGTTAACGTCACTGTGAAATTCTAGTGCCTGTAGTGCTTATATTGTCAAATGTGGAGAAATATCACCAGATTTGCCAAACTTGGAGGGTGCTGTGCCTTGGAAGAGGAATAGGAAGTGCTCTGGGAGATTGGTGGATTTTAGGACACTACCAAATCCCCAGATTAGGGTCCGGTCTGACCATAGTGTGGAAGAACAAACCTGAGAAGGATTTGCTCTCTAAGTCATTTGATCTCTGCTCACCCAGTAGGATAACTTTGAATGTTCTGAAATGCAACTGAGTAGTCCTAGCCAATGAGGGACTCTGGGGAGGTTTAGCAATCAGGAGTCCTAGTGGCAGGTAGCTTGCAGGTTCTTTCCAGGATTCTCCTCTGCTTCTGCTGCAGGGAGTTGTAAGGAAGACCACAAGCTATGCCATGGTGGGTATAGGGTGTTCAGAGCAGGTCTGCTGAGCTGTCATTTCTGCTGGAATTCACATGGACCCTGAGGCAGACTGTGCTTCTGTTGGTCCATATGGTGGCTGTGGCAGTTGTCCTTGTCCTCTGAGCCTCCTTGTGGATGGATTTCCTTGGGAGGGGGAGACTTTGCAGCCCTGGCATGGGAGGATATGATGCTTGTAGGATCACTGTTCAGTGTGCACACATGGGCATGCTTTTGGTGTGCAGTAAGAAGACATTGGAAAACTGCAGGTCTGGTTTCTAGAAGTTCTGACCATTGCACTTCTCTTCCACGTTTGTCTTATAAGTGATATCAATAATTTAGGACCTGGTAGAAAGATGGAGATGTGGACCATCTTTCAGCAATACGTGATTAAATTCTTCTAACTTTCTGCCACCACCAGCCACAATGGTGTTTTTCAGTGAAATTTCATTCTAGAGGATAAAAGGAGTTTCTGAGCTGCAGAGATTTATCAAGTGAGCATGGTGTTGGGTAAGTGGCTAGAGCAGAATCAACATCTCAGGCCATAATCCATGTGACAGGAAGCATTCATAACTACTAAGAAGTCTTTGTTTCATGATTTGGGAGCTGATTGGTGGCCCAAAAGAAGGCCTGCTATATGCCCCCACTTACTCTGTCCAAGTGGTTCATTCACTTTTCTTATTTATATGTCCCTACACAGAAATAAATATGAGCTGAGTCCATTTGGTATTTCTTATAGTTATATGATTTCAGTACAGGCCACTTTGTTTTGGATAATCAGCTAGGAGGCTCAACCCTGGGAAAAACAACTTTCCTTCTCAATAGTCATTAGTTTCCTATAGTATTTTGTCTAGGGAGAAGGTCTCATTAGATCCTCCCCCCCCAACCTTGTATGTTAGTATGTGTATTTGGCCTTATTTTCTCCTTCACCTGGGATCTACTTGCAGGGCTCAGCTGTGACTCTGGGTTCCCAGCTCCTGTATGATTCCAGCTCTGGAGGTCCAGGTCTCCTCTTTCAGGGCCATGTGTGTGCAGTGGATTGGTAGTCCTGCTATCTCCACTGGCCTTGATCTTAGAGCAGCTCTCCAATTTAGCTGCCAAGCACTTCTCATTCTTTGTTTTTACTCAAAACTGAGGTCACCATAGGAGTGCCATGTCCTCTGAGTCAGGCTAAAAATAATGTCTGGCAGGGCATTTCCAGGGAGGGGGAATATCTGCGAGCATGTTGTACGGGTATGTCTATGAGGGTCTTGCCTGGTGGTGCATCGGTAGATTGCTGTGCTTGTGAAGAGAGGAGTGAAGGAATTAATTGCTCTATTATTTTCATAAAGATGGTCTTTAGGTATTTTTGCTTGTTCTTCAGCTGTGTTGGAATATCCAGGGCTTCTGTAGTAGGGTATCTGGGCTTTGGTGGTAACATGTTGCCCTGGCTGTTGCTGATTGTGTTCTGAAGGTGATGTCTAGGTATCAGTCTGGGTTTGGAGTGATGATGGGTCTAAGTGCCTATTTCTCAGTTTGTCTTGGTTGTGTCGGTGCTTTGACCTTGGTGTATATTTACTCTGGTCTTCTGGTCTAGATGTCCTATGGTTGAATAGAGGTTCTCTGAGCCACAAATGGGCAGCTAGAAATCTGGTGGCAGGTTTGGCTTCTGTTCCCTCAGGGAGTTTCCATTCAAGTTGGGGGCAACAATGAGGCAAAGAGGTTAGAGGGAACTGAGGGTAGTGTGATGGGGGTACTGCAAGAGTGGGGAACGTCTGTGGGCAGGTGACCTATATGGACTTCTGGCAGCTGTTGTGTCCTTTGATCCAGCAGGGCATTTCTGCCTGAATTGGGGTCTGGGACACAGTGACAAGGAAGGAAGTGGGGTTGGGGATAGTGTTGGGGAATACTGAAAGAGTGGAGGAGTTCCATGGCTGGACAGCCTACCTGGATTTCTGAGGGCTGTCATGGCCTCTGGTCCAGTAGTGTATATTCAATTGAGCTTACTGACCTGCTCTTTGGGCTGGCATATCCTGCACTTGAGCAGAGGATGTCCATTGAATTGGGGGCAGGGACATGGCTACAGTGGTGTTGGCTGGAAGGTTGGTAAAGTATTTTGTCTGTGGGAGCTGAAGGAATGGGGAAGTTCCACGGGTTAGTAGCCTACCTGTAGTTCTGGCTGTTGTAACCTGCTCATGAGCATGGGATGTCTGTCCAAATTGGAGGCTATAACACTGCCACATTCCTCTCATTTTGAATGGGTACACATATTGTGCCATTATTATGTTGGAAAGAGTTAATTTTTTTTCTTGATTTTACAAGATGTCACAGTTAAGAGATTGTCTTGAGTATCAGAAGACATTTGTACAGTGTTGTGACTGTTACAGACTATGAGGATCATTGAAGTTAGACTAAATGCATTTTCATTTATTTTTTCTTTCTTTCATTCTTCTTCTTTCATACAATACATTCTTACCTTAAACTCCCTCTCTCTACTCTTCCCAGTTTCTACCCCCCACTATCCCACTCACCCAGATCCACTGATCCTCTGTTTCCCTTCAGAAAAGAGTAGGAATCCCAGGGATATCAACTGAACACATCATAACAAGATTCAATAAGACTAGGAACAAACCCTCATGTGTATCGGGGACTATGGGGGTCCAGCCCCTTGATAGTCCCCTCCCAGGGTCCGGGGAGAATCTACAACCAGCTGATAATTAATCTTTGATAAGAAGAAATGAATCTATGTACGCGAATCTCCTTAATTCATACACTTTATTATTCTGTGATAGTTCTCTCTCTACACAGCTTCTATTCTGCTCTCATGTCTAGCTCCTTTCTTGCCTGATTTCTCTATATTTATCTACTGTCCCCTCTAGGTTCTATCTTAATTCCTTCATCTAGTTCTGTCCCTTCTAAGTTCTCATCTATCTAGTTCTTTCCCCTATCAGCTCCTCTCCCGTCTCCTTCTCTCTCATCTGGCTCTTCCTCATCCTCCATCTCATTCCTCTAGTCCTCTCTTCTAGCCCTTCAACTTAGTTCTTCCCCATCTCAGTTTGTTCCTCTCAAGTTCTTACCCATCTAGTTCTTCCATTCTCTTTTCTCTTCTCTGTCCTTTGTCTGCCCTGGAAGTCCCAGTATATAAAAGGAGGAGTCCGAGCTAAATTGTGTAAAGCTATTACTTAATGTCCACCTCTCCTAGGTGGTGTCTCTTTGTGGAATTTACCTTAAATCAGGAGACTCGCCTGTGGGTTATTATCACTGTTAGTCCTCGGAAGTTGGGCGCCCCCCTGGGTGGTGTCTCCTTGTGGAATTTACCTTAAGTCAGGAGACTCGCCTGTGGGTTATTATCACTGTTAGTCCTCGGAAATTGGGCGACCACCTGGGTGGTGTCTCCTTTAGTCCTTGAAAGTGGCTAGGGGAGATATCTGATTCCAGAGAAAGCCTTTCCTGAGGCTGTTCTCCAAATGCCTGGAATGTGTATGTCTAGAGAGTGATCAGTCCACATTGTTAGCCCTTTTTAGGGAAAAGTCAATTGGGAAAACTATGAAGGCACACATGATTTTCATAACAGAAGACAGCTGATATATAACAAGCCAAGTAACACCAAAAACTCCTTGGGATTTGGCTTCCTCTGGAGGAATTCCCTGATTCCTCCAGGTAGTGACTTTGCCATAACCAGCTGAGTTCTTATGATATATTCCTGCGGCCCGCAGCACATGTGAAGCCTGAGTTAAGCAACCCAGTAGGAGAAGTGCCCCAAGAGCAAGCAAAAGAGTCAGAGACACCCCTAATATACAGTTAGGAGTTCTTCAAAAGCTCCAAGCTAAGCAACCATAACATATATGGATAGGACTGGCCACAGATCCATGGAAGCACCATGATTGCTGCTTCAGGCTCTGTGAGCCACTGTGATCCCTGCTTAGTTGATTCTGTGGGCTGTGTTCTCCTTGTGTCCTTGACCCTTCTGGCTCCTACAATCCCTTCTCCTCCCGTCTTCAGCAGGGTTCCCAGCACTCCAGCTAGTGTTTTATTAGGATCTTTGCATCTGCTCCAATCACCTGCTGGAAGAAGCTCCCCTGATGATAATTGGGAAGACACTATCTCCAATTATAGTAGAATATAGTTAGGAATCATTTCACTGACTTTTTCCTTTTGGGTTGATTGTATTTGGTTCTACCCTAATTCTCTGAGCCATTCAACTTCCAGTTCCTGTTCATCCAGGATGTGTAGGGCATGGGCTCCCTCTTGAGGTCTGGGCCTCAAGTTACACTAGTCATTGGTTGGCTATTACAAAAGCTCTGAGCTGCCATTGCCCCAGCATATCCTGCAGACAGGACCAGTGTGGGTTGAATATTTTGTGGCTGGGTTGGTTTCCCAGTCCCACCACTGGAAGCCTTGTGTGGTTCCAGAAAATGGCCAGTTCAGGTTCTGTATTCTCACTTACTTGGAAACCTCGCTTTGGTCACACTCATAGCTTCCAGAAAGTCTCCACTGCAGTAGTTTTCCACATTGCTCCCCTAAAATCTCCTGTATTCCAATCAGCTTTCTCTATATTCTCTCCCACTGTTCTCTTCCTCACCTGATCATTCCTGGTCCTGCCCCCACTGACCCACAAAATCAATTCTATTTGCCCTTTCTAGGGTGATCTGTGCATCCCTCCCTACAGCTGTCCTTGTTACTTAGCATCTCTGCACTTTTGGATTGTACTGTGATTACTGTTTACTTGAAAGCTAATATCCACTTATAAGTGAGTAAATAATCATGTTTGCCTATGTAGTTCTCAGTTGCCACATTCAGGATAATAATGAACTCAGCAAACTAGACATAAAGAGACCAAATAATCCAAAACTGTGGTATAAATCTAAACACAGAATTTTCAACAGAGAAATATAAAACGGCTGAGAAACACTTAAAGAAGTGGTCAACATCTTTAGCCATCAAGGATGTGCAAATAAAAACTATTTTGAGATTTGTCTTATACATGTCAAAATGACTAAGATCAATAACACAAGAAACATATCATGCTGGCATGGATGTGGAGTAAGGGAAACACTCCTCCATTGCTTGTGGGAGTGCAACCTTGTACAGCTTTGAAATCAATATGGTGGTTCCTCAGAAAATTGGGAAATGATCTATATCAAGACCCAGCTATATCACTCTTGGGCATATTCCCAAAAGATGCTACTCCATCCAGCCACAAGAACACTTGTTCAACTATGTTCACATCAGCTTTACTCATAATAGACAAAAAACTGTTATGTCTGTGAGAGATTTTTCCTGGTTTGGGTTTTCATAATTTCATAAATTCCCTTGAGATGTTGTTTGTTATTTATCCTGTTGTGGATATCAGTTATTAGTCAGGGATACATTTGAACTCATGATCCTTATGTATCAGCCTCATGAGTACAAGTCCTAGGGTAGATGATGTACCCCTAATGTGTGCTGTTTTGTCAATATGTTTCACATTGTTAGTGTTAAAATGCCTAATAGAAGAAAATATAAAAAACATTAAATATCCCATGTGTGTATCCAAAGCATAATTTTAATCTTTCTGGTAGAGACGTAATAATGTAGGATAATCAGCAATAAATTGTATGTTTGATTGGAGACCTGCTTGGGGAGGGGCTTCATGTGCCAAAGATGATGTGTGGAGTCAGAAAGAGGAGATGGACATGATCTGAGGGTAAATTGGGATGGCTACCAGCAGTGTTTAATTGAGAAAAGGATACCTTTTATACTGTATAGTAGTGAGAAAAGGGCTTGTGAGGTTGTGTGTGGCTTGAAATCATGGGTTGAGGAAGCTTTCCTTGAAAATAAGCATCAGCCATATGTTAATAAAAGGACCACAAGTTCCTCCTGCCACAGATGAGGAGAATGAGTTCTTTAGCAGCTAGGAACTTTCCTCAAGCCCCTGAGGGAATGGAGATCCTTATCCAACTACCTGACTTTGGTAAAAGGACTTCTGGGGAGCAGATACTGTATCACAAATTTTAGTGTTGCTATATGGACCTGTTCCCCTCATAGTATCCCCCAAAGGGAAGGTCTTGATATCTTACTATTTTCCTATTATACCATACCATTATAATTTCTCTATAGTTATTAACTGAACTCTTGACCTTAATTGCCTCAGACTCTGGATCTGAAAAGTAGACATTTCATCCTGGGATCAGGTATGTCTAGTAAATCTCTAACTTTCCTGTTCTTGGTGTAATTAGAAAGACACAATGGAATTTCTGGTTCTGCAGTGGCAGGGATTTTGTCCAAAGGATTATTTCATTTAGAGAGTCTACCATTTTATACATTTTCATTGTTTACCAAACCTGTACACAATTTCCCAAAGAGAAAGGCGTTAATAGTGAGGATCATTAAAAATAAAAGTAAAATATGCTGGAAAAGCATGATTGGTCTGACATATTAAAGTGCTGGAAATTTGTCAAGCATCAATGGTCACCATGTGGTCCACACCAATATTTCACAACATAGCTTGACATGCTATGGATATGTACATATTATTCAAAGTTTCCATGCTTCTTCATGTCCCCATTAATTTCCCATTTGGCCCTTCATCTTGAAGTACTGCTTCCAGGGGATTATGCAGACATGCCAGATAATGTAATGGCAATGAGATTTATTAAAAACAAAACAAACAAAAAACATTTCTGGGGTGTGTGTGTGTGTGTGTGTGTGTGTGTGTGTGTGTGTGTGTAATGTGATTATGGGTTTTTATGCCATGACAGATATGAGGAGACCAGAAGGCAACTTTGTGGGACATACTTTTGGTCTTCTCCATATGGTAATCAAGGTCAGGTCCCAGCCTTGCACAGCCATTTCTCACTTAGTTGTGTCACTGGTCTTCAAATAAAATTAGCTGAAATATTACATCAGTAAAATATTGTCTTCTTTTCAGATTGTAAACATATTGTCATCTAATGATAGAGGAAAACAGGACAATTTGAATAATGGATCCTATTTGCAAATGGAAATAATATACTGCTATCACTTTTTTTATTCTTTTTACTTTTCTTTGGGTTGTATTTGTTTATTATGAGGATGAAACTCTTGTTCCTAACACTTTCTCAGAACCACAACCTAATGTCATAGAATTGTTTTGGTTGGTAAAGTTGGTTGCTGCTAAGCCTAATGACCTGAGTTCAATCTCTGAAAGACTCAAATTTCTCCCATAAAATTTTCACTTATTTCTACACTCAGTCTGTGGCATGTGTACACTGTCACACCGGAACATAAATAAATCATTTTAAAACCCAAATAAGTGTCATTTAGGTCACTTGCAGCCAAATGACTCCCTGGGTTTCACCTCTAGAACTCACATAGGAAATAGATAATAGACACCTTTAAGTTGTCCTCTCATTGCCACATACACATGATGGCGCAGCTGTATCCACACAAACATAGTTCAAACATTTTTTGTTTTGTTTTGTTTTTTGAGACAGGGTTTCTCTGTAGCTTTGGAGCCTGTCCTGGACTTGCTCTGTAGACCAGACTGGCCTCAAACTCACAGAGATCTGCCTGCCTCTGCCTCCTGAGTGCTGGGATTAAAGACTTGTGCCTCCATCACCCGGCTATTCAAACATTTTTAAATGGATGAAATTAACAGAGTTAATAACCTAGTTATTGAGAAAATATGGAATGATTTGCCAGTTTACATTTTTATTACAGAATTTCAGGGGATACTACTGTTCATTAGAACATTGATGATTTATTTTAAAATCTTATTTTATCTTTTAATTCTCTGATTTAAAGATGACCATTTAAAAACACATCTCAGCTGGGCTTAGAGGTGCATGCCTGTGATTTCAGGACTTTCAAGACAGCGAGAGTCGAATCTCTCTGAGTTTGAAGTCTGAGAACAGCTTGGTTCAAATAGTGAGTTCCAGGACAGCCATGGCTATGTGGAGGAATCCTGTCCCAAAAAACTCCAAAAAGAAAAGGCATATCTTAAGTTATAGATCTTTTCCTACATAATCTGACTGGACGCTGACTGGTTTTAACAAATCAGATTTTTTATCTTTTGTTATCTGTACTCCCATTAAGAGAATTATGTTAATAATGCAAATAAGAAGCAAAGTAGAGAGTCCATTCACAGACAGGTAGAAAAGCCATTGAATCCTTTGACAAGTTCTTTTATCACCTTCAAGTGATATGAGACAGAAGGAGTAATCTTACAGCTTCACCTACATTTTAATGTCATATTTGGGAGCTGGAGAGTACATTGAATAGTCCTCTTGCGTACCCAAGTTTGGTTCCTTGCACCCACATCAGATTGCTCAGAACTTTCTGTATTTTTAGGTCCAGGAGATCTGATGCATTCTTTGGGCCTGCTAGGGTACCAGATATACATATGATGAAAAGACAGATATATATGTGATTCCATATTTTAGAAACAATTTCTTCATATATATGTTATTTTCAAAGGGAATGAAGTTTAATTTAGATGTATACGTTTTGCCAGTGTGTATCGGGGACTATGGGGGTCCAGCCCCTCGATAGTCCCCTCCCAGGGTCCGGGAAGAATCTATAACCAGCTGATAATTAATCGTTGATGAGAAGAAATGAATCTATGTACACGAAACTCCTTAGTCCATACACTTTATTCTTCTGAGTCAGTTACAAGCTTATATTCTGCTGTTGTATTTAGCTCATTTCTAGCCTGATTTCTCTCTACACTTGTCTGTGGTCCCCTCTAGGTTCTATCTTAATTCCTTCATCTAGTTCTGCCCTTTCTAGGTTCTCATCCATCTTGTTCCTTCCCATATCATCTTTTCTCCCATCTCCTTCTCTCTCCTCCTCTCGTTCTTCCTCAACTTGTTCTTCCCCATCTAGTACTTCCTCATCTGGCTCTTCCTCATCTTCCATCTCATTCCTCTGGTACTCTCTTCTAGCCCTACAACCTAGTTCTTCCCCATCTCAGTTTGTTCCTCTCAAGTTCTTACCCGTCTAGTTCTTTTCTCTTCTCTGTCCCCCAGTGCCCTGGAAGTCCTGGTATATAAGGCCAGGCTTCCAGGGTCAAACGGAGGGGTGATAAGAATCACATAGGGAGCCAATAACCATTAATTATCATTTGCAACCCCAAAGGGAAGTGACCAATGGGGAAATGAATTAACTAAAGGCTAAATTCAGGTAATACCTAAGAAGAGGGAATCTTATGTGCTCAACTATAGTCTTAAACATGATTAGTAGAAAATGTTAAGAATCTATAAGTTGCCAGGTCAATGGGAGAAAATAAAACTGTCTTCTTTTTTCCTGTGGCTCCTATCTGTCCAAGCTATCTGCCGTTTTTCTGCAGGGTGGGGGAAAGTGTGCTCAGTTGCTAGGCAACCTGTGTACAGCTAGATGCCTCTGGTGATAGTTAAAGGGAGATCTGGAATTGGAGGTAAGGTTTGGGAAAGGAGGAAGTAAGGCTTAATTGGCACATCCGCCAGGCCTTCTCAAACAGGTAGCCTGGATTAAGTCTGTTCTTAGAGAGTACAGAGGTATCTCTGATAAGGTACTTTCCTCCATCCGGTGATGGACCCATCTGGATGCCGCCAATAATGATAATTACAGGGAGGCTTGAACTGGGGTTCTGGCTGAGCATAGCTGTCAGTGCAGAAGGTTATCTAAATATTCCTAGAAGTGGTTAGGTAAGGAGTTAGCAGTCTATAAAGTTAGTAAGGCTGTAAGAAAGGAGGGTCCGAGCTGAATTGTGTAAAGCTATTACTGAACATCCACCTGACCTAGGTCGTGTCTCCTTGTGGAATTTACCTTAAATCAGGAGACTTGCATGTGGATTGTTATTACTGCTAGTCCTTGAAAGTGGCCAAGGGAGATATCTGATTCCAGAGAAAGCCTTTCCTGAGGCTGTTCTCCAAATACCTGGAATGTGTATGTCCAGAGAGTGATCAGTCCACACTGTTAGCCCTTCTTAGGGAAAAGTCAATTGGGAAAACTATGAAGACACACATGATTTTCATAACAGAAGACAGCTGATATATAACAAGCCAAGTAACACCAAAAACTCCTTGGGATTTGGCTTCCTCTGGAGGAATTCCCTGATTCCTCCAGGTAGTGACTTTGCCATAACCAGGTGAGTTCTTATAATATATTCCTGTGGCCCACAGCAAGTGTGAATATCAAGAGGTTGCCAGGTACTAATGGAGTTCATAAGAGAGGGTCTGATCCCCAGTGCCTGTAGTTAGAGATTATTGTTGAAGAACCAAAGCACCCCCATTTCAAGCAAGCCCCTCACCCCAGCTTGAAATAGGCCTGAGTTTTGAAATTCTCAGAGCTGCTGACATAGGTCCCACAAACTCAAAAGTACAAAGTCAGCATGTTTGAAGGGCTATCTGGTAGCAACTGAATAATGATAGAGAGCCCCAATGCCGGTGATAGTCCATAAAGTTTGACAAACAACCGGTCAAAACTGCAAAGTAAGATAACACAGAAATTCTGGAAAGCCCCTAAAATGTGAGCCAATCAGAATTGTACCTGTACTGGCACCCATAACTGATGTAACCTTGTGATGTTTTGCCTTTAAAAACTGAGCTTGCAGAGGGGCAGGCACCTCCTCTAGCCTCCACTGTGTTGGGGTGCTCAGCAACATCCCTGCTGCGGGGCTTGAACTGCTTCAATAAAACTTGCCTTTGCATTTTGTGTCTCTGGTGGTCTCTTTGGGGATCTTGAGTCCAGGGCACAACAGTTGTGAGCTGGGAATCAAAGTCAGGCCCTGTGAATACAGTCAGTGCTCTAGGTGTTGAACCACCTATTGAGCCCCATTAACATGTCATTATAGCAGTAAGTGTGAATAAATGATCCTGATTTCATCTTCACCTCTGCTTTGAACACCCAAAAGAAATACAAGTTTGATGGCTTCTAAAACTAACTTAGACATGGTTCTTAAAGAAGTTTCCAAGCCCAAATCTCCAGAAAATGAGGGAAGAATACAAAAAATGATCAGGAGTGTAATTGACAATACAAGTTTTAAAAAGTGTTTGATTGCTGGATTAAAGCCACAAGACTTGAGTTTATCTCCCATGCCAAAAAATGAGGAGCAATGTGAGCCCACAAGGACAACTGTCAGATGTGCCCATGCTGGAGTTTATACCTCCTCTAAGGAGAGGAGAGGAACTAGAAGGCATGAAGACTGACTTGTCTGAATAGGATGGTATTCTGCTTTTTTGATGACGGTAAAACTTTCAGTTAGGAGCCCTGAATGGTGGTGAGTCCAGATGACATCTGGCTTGTCAGGAGATCCTGAGACTCAAACAGAAATCACTGGAAGGTAGGGCAATCAGGCATTTACAAAGAGCTGTAGAGTATGAAGGAAGTGTTAGGAAGGGAGCTTCTGTCATGAAAGCCCAGGATCAAATGATAAGAGAGGAATGCTTGGGGTGTACCTGAGGACCAGCTGGCTTCTATTGTGTTCTCTGTATCCACTCAGCTGTGGTGAATCAGTGCACTCCAGGTCTTCCACTCTCTCCTGTTTCTGACAACCACATGACAATGTCAGTGACAATTTCCTGCAGGCCCCAACTTTGTGGTCCTCACTTGGGCCTTATAGCTCCTCAGTCCCCACCCTATCAATCCCTGTAACCTACATTCCTGGTAGGAATAAGGATATTATAGAGGCACTTATATCTCTCCCTTTGGCTTACAACTAGTGAAACTGCAGACCCCATACAATTCTAATTTCACTGGGCATCTCATTGTGGGAAAAGACTCAAATCCTCCAGATGAGAATGCAAGAGGGTTTTAAAGATGGAAAAAATTAATTACATGGCTTCATTAAATTACTTAGTTTTGCATATCTTTTATCTTCTATATAAACCTCTTAGGATACCAAGGATGGATTAGTTATCTTATATTTTCTTTATTGTTCCAAATTAGTCAGTTTGAATAAATATCACGTTTTAAATTTTCATTAATAATTTGCTCTTTTTCCTTTTCTCTCTATTTTTTGTAAAGAATAGTATTACTATGAGTCTTTGGTTGGCCTGGAACTCAAACACAACAGACTAGGCTGTCTAAGAACATCAGAGAGATCTGTTCACCTTGCCTCCAGAGTCCCTGCATTATAGGTTGGCATGTCACTCACTGCATATCTTGCATCATTTATTTTGCTTACTGAGAATGAATGGCTGAGCCTGCCTAGTTAGAGTAGCCAGGGCACAGGTTCTGGTCTTATCTCCAGAACAGAAGAAGGTTCCCATCAAATATAGCCTTCCTGGCTTAATGTCCACTGTCTTCCAACTGTGAGAAAATTTATTTTCTTTATTGAGCCTGTTATAACTCAATGACATAGGAAGAGTTCTTTCCTTATTTTGCAGATGGTGATATTCAGGCTCACAGAGATAAGTAGTTTTTGAATATAGTTAAATGTAACTGCTCTGGATACTCATACATCATTCTAATTCTTCACTAAATGCAGTTGAAGCCACCTAACCCAGGCATGGTGGCACAGGCATATAATCATAGTACTTAGAATGTGGAGGTAGAAATTTCTGGATTTCAAAGTAATGCAAAATAAGAATGGTTATTGGGGTATGGGGAGAAGACCACAGAACCATGGGCAACTGTAATTGGCTCAGGACAATGTCCATAGCCTTCCCTGCAGCTCCAGAAATTC